>NC_138291.1:151782500-152107500 GCF_965601325.2 Salmo salar
GGCTTTCTCCACCTTAAAGTTCTCCTTCAGGGCTTCCAAGAAGTAGTGGCAGAGCTTGCTGGCGGTTCCCACCTCCCCAGCCTTGGAGGTGAACAGTTTCTCCAGTCGCAGGTAGACAGGTAGCACCTGCTGCAGGGTGGGCCTCCTCTGACTGCTGAGCTCCAGGGCGGCCAGGCGTAGAGGGGCCAGCAGGCAGGCCAGCGTCCCCAGCAGATGTTTGTTGAGGCCCTGCAGCGTGGAAGCTGTGGCCTTGCTCCTCCCGTACGCCTCGCAGATCTGCTCAAAGTGGGCATGCACCTGAAGCAGGGCCTCAGCCGTGCGGTCCCAGCAGGGAGGGGTGGGGCTAGGCCTGGGGGGAGCGGAGGGGTTAGACGTGCCCTCGTCCATAGTGGCGCTGGTGGAGTCGTCACGTAACGAGAGGCTGGTGGAGGCAGCAATGTCACGGCAGGCAGCCAGCAGCTCAGTCAATTCGTGGAGACCCCGCGCCTGCAGGCTGCGCTTCCCCAGCACCGCCTGGACCACTACACCCAGTGAGCACCCGGCGCATCGCAGACACACCCTCCCCCGCCCGCCTCCACCCAGCGGTGAGCCCCCCACCCCCACCGCAGACACTCTCGGCTCAGTCACATAAACCGTGCGGATGTCCGACATGACGAACTCCGACAGCACGTTCTGGGTCCACTGGTGTACCTGCTCGGGTCCCTCCCTCAGGTCTGCCTCCTTGACACCTAGAACATAGCGCTTGAGCCTGGACCCCTCTACCTGGTAGGCTGTCAGCACTAGGCAGGCGTCAGGCCCCACTGTCTGGGAGTGGCAGGTGACAGCGATGCCCAGTGAGGAGTTGGAGCCCAGGGCGCAGGTCACCTTCACCTTGATCTGGTTGTACATGCGGGGAAGCTGGCGCAGGGCCAACGAGCTCATGTTGCCCAGGGCTTCGCGTGTGGAGTAGGCACCGTGGCGGGCGCCCGTGTCCACCAGAGTCTGGGCCAGCTTCAGGAAGTCCTTGCTGTTGAGCATGTTGAGCACGCCCAGGTCTGTACACATCACCCTGAGGAGACGCTCGGCCACCTGCTGCCTTTCCTTCTCCGGTAGACCACCACTGTTATCTGTGGATAGAGAGAGGCATAGGAGAGGAGGAGAGAGTGAAAGGAAATGGAAGGAGAAATAGAAAAATAGATGGAAAATATGGGAAATGAGGTAGAGAGAGAACGAGTTTGAGTGTGTGTATTCATAGGCAGTGTGGCCTAAGTGTGTTCATTTCTAAGCAGCATGACTATGACAGTGATGAGGAATAGTAGCCTACTCACGGTTGGTGTAGTGGTTTCTCTGTGTAGGCTGGGGCTGAGCCTGTATCTGGACTTGAACTATTTGAGCTTGGGCCTGATGCTGGGGCTGGGGGGACCTCCACAATTGGTCCTGTGAGGCTGGGCCCGGTGATGCCTTTGGAGACCCCCCTTTGGTGTGGTTCTCATTATCCGCTGGGGGGGATAGAGGGTTAGCATACTGTGATAGAGAAGGTCAACAGCTACTAGCTACAAGTTAGTTAATTGCTAATAATAACATGAGGTTGGCTAAAGGGTTAACTCATTTTTTAATGGGCCAGCTAGCAACGAGCTACAATGGATTTAGCTAAAAGCTAATAACCAGAGGGTTGGCTATTGGCTACTAGCTCGAAAGTTAACAGATAGTTACATAGGGTTAGGAAACAACCACTAGCGAACAGGTAGCCTCTAATAGTGGCTACACATTATAAAACAACAGGGGTGAAATGGTTGTAACACAAAGAGCATACTCAATTTAATATGCAAAAAATGAAATTAGAAAATGCAAAAATCAAAGTGTAGATGAAAATATCCCTTCACTCTCCTAGAAATGTGTACGTTTTAGCTTGGAGTGCGATGTACAGCAGCTATTTCGGCCACCTAATTTGGCTGAGCTTTTTGCAAAGGAATAAACAATTCCAATAGTTGGAAATACAGTATCTGAAGTATTCAGCCATTACAACAGTACATTTCCACTTCTGCTGAAAGCCCCTCTCCAACCCATTTGACTGATAGTGTTACACTTTAGTGTTACACTTTGGGGGTACAGCCAGTCTGGTGCTGTATCTATCCCTCGAGGTGCAGGTAACTCACCAGCGTGGGACTGCATGTGCTCCAGCAGGTTGTTGTAGAACTGGAACGGGATGCCACAGGCGCCACATGTGTAGGGTTCTAGAAACACAAGGCCCAGAAAAAAGGGTTCCCGTATTGTAACAAGAGCACATCCACTGTGGACCTGCCCAGTCTATCCCCTGAGTGGTGCAAGATCTAGGCCACTGTGACAAGATGTTTAATTTTATCACATATAAAACACATGTTAAACCTACTTAATATCATCTATCTATGCCATTGAAGAGTGATTGAGTCTTCCTACCTAGAGACTTGGTCTCTGCCACTGTCGCCTTGTCTTTGGGGTTTTGGGGGCTGTAGGCCCGGATAGTTGTTGTGAAGCACTTTGTGACTAATGCATTTGCAAAAAGATGTAAATAAATAAACATAATTTGATTGCTTGCTTAATTGAATAACTTTTTCATGACATTTCCCAACTGGCTTGTTGTCAACAGTAACAGGTTATTGCTGAAGGGCACAGAAGCATTATGGCCAGCTGAAGTAAAGTATAAGTCATCTGCTGCCACGACAACACAAAAAAAAACAGTTATGCCAACCTAGTCTCTTCCAATTCACCATGGAGTAACCTGCCCAAATCCAAACCTTCACATCAACTACTACAGGGTGACAAACATTGACGAAATGGAGGTGCAATTGTGACAAGCCCAAATTAACAGGGAGACTGATAAGAAATGACAAGTGAGTAGGAAAATATCAGTGGCAGTAGCTGCATCTCATTATGGTCAAAATAAACAACACGGAGAGGGTGAAATGGTCACATTTGTGTTTTCAGGCAGGCAGCGAGAGAGGTGGACTCACTCTGTGATGCAGGGAACGAACCGGCCACCAGGGGGCTTGGAGTACCTGAGGGAGAGCGTGAGAAAGTGACATCACAGACACTGCATGGATTTTTTGATAGGATTCCCTACTTGTCACCAATTTCAGAGTGTGCACTTGTTCTCCTCCCCTTGTGGAGTTAAAAGCCTTCGATTGATGTAAGCATTGGCTAGAGAATGTTACCCCATATTTCTTAGCAAATCAATTATTGTTTTTATCAACAAGGTGGAGAAAATGAGTGTACTTCAGGGAGCGGGGTAGAGAATCAGACTAAGGCCTCAATTTGAATGTGGTTATATACTTGGACACTAAAGCAACACTCACACTCCTGTCTGATTCACTCTCCATCTACCACAGTGTTCTACCCAGGTCTCAGTAAGAACACATCTGTGCAGAGAGACATTCATAAAACACATAGGCACACAGCTTATGAGAAGCGCCTCAGTGCTTACCGCTTGAGTTCTGGGAACTGTTGGTGTCCACCAGGCTGGACTGGGTTTTGCTCTCCATTTTCCGACTAAAGGAACTGTCTGTGAAAGATAAACAATGTTTGAACTGACAAGGAAAAAGGAAAACCATGGCGCGCTCCCGAAACGTTTCCTACCTGGTGCGTAGAACCAGTTAGTCCACATACACAAAAAATACCTGAGTGCAGACCTACTGTATTTTTTGAGTAACTGACAACACATGGGTGAAAAGCAGGTGGATACATATCATACAATAGTAGGGGATATTGACGCAATAGAGGATTTCCGAAGCCTACACAATACTAATCCATAGCGAAACGACCACTATACTCTGTGTATTGAATTCTATCATGTCCTTGGGATGATTCACTCCCTTTCCATCACAATTTTTTTTAAATAAAATCAATATTCACCCATAGCGTATCCGAGTACTCCTCTCCACTCTCTTTTGACCCACATTTGTGCACTAGGAGAGATTGCCAAGCTTTAAATAGCTCTCTATAGACAAACTGCTCAGTGGAGAGAGATAGGAACTGATCAGGTGAGCGATATGATAGATAAGAGGCGCGAAGGCAGCGTTTCAGATCACAGCAGACAAAGCAAAGCCAAATCATCTTTGGCAGGAGATTGTAGCCTTGGTTTATGGCAGGGATGAGGACTACAATAAATGTGAACTCCTCATGAGGGGCTGCAGTGCCCCACCCCAACCCACCTTTCCAGCAAAACATTTTAGCGGCCCCCCTCTTAACAGCGGAGAGAGAAATAAGTTAAAATGTTGCAGTTAGTTTAAATGTAAGTTCGCTGCCATTCTACACATTCTGCCATGGGGCAGAGAGAAGATTTTGCAATTGTATAACTAATTTCATGCAATTCTACTCATTCTGCCATGGGGCAAAGAGAAATGTTTGACGTTTTTAATATGACATCACAGTGAGAGTGGCTAATAAAATCAATGTGGGCACTGGTAATTTGACCATGAATACTACACGTTTAGATACAGTGCCTTCAGAAAGTATTAATAACTTCTTCATGTTCAAAGAAATATTGAATGTCTGCTTTTTTTTTTTTTTTACCCAGCTACCAATAGGTGGGGGTGAGGGGAATAGTTCCGCGGGTTTACAGTGATGTCAAATGATGTTACAGCTAACGGTTTGTGGGGTTTGATTGAACCTACCAACGATTTGGGTAAATTTGCAAGTCTATTTGATGGTCTAAAAGTTTACATCTTTATGTGGTATACATTATACTGTATTCTTTCACACACAGTGATTGCAAAAGTCTCAGTTGTGAGAGTGCGAGAGCTGCTTAAGCACAGATCCCAGGTCAGTTCTCCATACCTGTTTCTAATTTAGTGGCACTGTATTTGCTGACGTCCATGTTTCCATCCACACTTCCACGTGATCGCGGCGACTTCATATTATCAAAGGAGAAATCTGTGGGAAGATAGTTCTGTCATTATCATCAAATAAATAGTGCTTCATTATTTTACATGAACCAATGATAACAAGTGATTTGAGGACGCTGGTGAGTTTGATAGGTAAGAGAGGGAGGTTATAGACTACAATAGACGACTAGTCCCTTTTGTACACCTGTGAGATTACTTACTCATTGGTTGGTGAAGAGCCACATGCTCCTGGTATGGGTTAAAGTACTTGTACTGTTTCCCACAGAACTCACACTCGTAGCTTCCCGTTTCTGTGGGGGACAATGAGAAAAAGTGGTTACCTAAAATATCACATTTGCATGCGATAAATATATAAAATCTCATTCTGCAATGGTAAGAGTAGCATCCTTGGTTCACTGAAATGGTTTCCTTAATTTTCAGTAGTTGGGATATTGATAGACATCTAAATAATATGTTATTACTGGCATAAATTATATGTACTAATAACACCTATCCTGAGAGCAAAATACATTGCAAGTACGAGGTAAAGATTTAAATGAGGACAAAACTAAAAACATTGCCTTAATAACACATTGCAAAAGTAGGATTTCATATATATAAAAAAAAAAAAACTTTGAATATAAATAAAATATACAGTACCAGTCAAAAGTTGACACCTACTCATTCAAGGATTTCACTTTTTTTGTTGACTATTTTCTACATTGTAGAATAGTGAAGACATCAAAACTATGAAATAAGACATTGAATCATGTAGTAACCCCCCCAAAAAGTGTTAAATCAAAATATATTTTATATTTGAGATTCTTCAAAGTAACCACCCTTTGCCTTGATGACAGGCTCACTCTTGGCATTCTCTCAACCAGCTTCATGAGGTAGTCAACTGGAATGCATTTCAATTAACAGGTGTGCCTTGTTAAAAGTACATTTGTGGAATTTCTTTCCTTCTTAATGCATTTCAGCCAATCAGTTGTGTTGTGACATTGTATGGGTGGTATACAGAAGATGGTCTTTTACCAAATAGGACTAAGTCCATATTATGGCAAGAACAGCTCAAATAAGCAAAGACAAAAACGGCAGTCCATCATTACTTTAAGACATGAAGGTCAGTCAATCCGGAAAATTAAGAACTTTGAAAGTTTCTTCAAGTGCAGTCGCAAAAACCATCAAGCGCCTATGACGAAACTAGCTCTCACGAGGACCGCCACAGGAAAGGAAGACCCAGCGTTACCTTTGCTGCAGAGGATAAGTTCATTAGAGGTACCAGCCTCAAAGCGCAGCCCAAATAAATGCGTCAGAATTCAAGTAACAGACACATTAACTGTTCAGAGGAGACGGCGTGAATCAGGCCTTCATGGTCGAATTGCTGCAAAGAAACCACGAATAAAAAGGACACGAAGAAGAGACATGCTTGGGCGAAGAAACATGCGCAATGGACATTAAACTGGTGGAAATCTGTCTTTTGGTCTGATGAGTCCAAATTTGCGATTTTTGGTTCCAACCGCTGTGTCTTTGTTAGATGCAGAGTAGGTGAATGGATGATCTCCACATGTGTGGTACCCACCGTGAAGCATGGAGGTGGTGGTGTGATGGTGCTTTTCTGGTGACACTGATTTATTTAGAATTCAAGGCACATTTAACCAACATGGTTATCAAAGCATTCTGCAGCGATACACCATCCAATCTGGTTTGCACTTAGCGGGAGTATCATTTGTTTTTCAACAGGACAATGACCCAACACACCTCCAGGCTGTGTAAGGGCTATTTGACCAAGAAGGAGAGTGATGGACTACTGCAATGCTCTACTTTCCGGCTACCCGGATAAAGCACTAAACAAACTTCAGTTAGTGCTAAATACGGCTGCTAGAATCCTGACTAGAACAAAATAATTTGATCATATTACTCCAGTGCTAGCCTCCCTACACTGGCTTCCTGTTAAGGCAAGGGCTGATTTCAAGGTTTTACTGCTAACCTACAAAGCATTACATGGGCTTGCTCCTACCTATCTTTCCGATTTGGTCCTGCCGTACATACCTACACGTACGCTACGGTCACAAGACGCAGGCCTCCTAATTGTCCCTAGAATTTCTAAGCAAACGGCTGGAGGTAGGGCTTTCTCCTATAGAGCTCCATTTTTATGGAATGGTCTGCCTACCAATGTGAGAGACGCAGACTCAGTCTCAACCTTTAAGTCTTTACTGAAGACGTATCTCTTCAGTAGGTCCTATGAATAAGTATAGTCTGGCCCAGGAGTGTGAAGGTGAACGGAAAGGCTGGAGCAACGAACCGCCCTTGCGGTCTCTGCCTTGCCGGTTCCCCTCTTTCCACTGGGATTCTCTGCCTCTAACCCTTTTACAGGGGCTGAGTCACTGGCTTACTGGTGTTCTTCCATGCCGTCCATGGGAGGGGTGCGTCACTTGAGTGGGTTGAGTCACTGACGTGGTCTTCCTGTCTGGGTTGGCGCCCCCCCTTGGGTTGTGCCATGGCGGAGATCGTTGTGGGCTATACTCGGCCTTGTCTTAGGACGGTAAGTTGGTGGTTGGAGACATCCCTCTAGTGGTGTGGGGGCTGTGCTTTGGCAAAGTGGGTGGGGTTATATCCTGCCTGTTTGGCCCTGTCCGGGGGTATCATCGGATGGGGCCACAGTGTCTTCTGATCCCTCCTATCTCAGCCGCCAGTATTTATGCTGCAGTAGTTTATGTGCTAGGGGGCTAGGGTCAGTCTGTTACATCTGGAGTATTTCTCGTCTTATCCGGCGTCCTGTGTGAATTTAAATAGGCTCTCTCTAATTCTCTCTTTCTGTCTTTCTTTCGGAGGACCTGAGCCCTAGGACCATGCCTCAGGACTACCTGGTATGATGACTCCTTGCTGTCCCCAGTCCACCTGGCCGTGCTGCTGCTCCAGTTTCAACTGTTCTGCCTGCGGCTATGGAACCCTGACCTGTTCACCGGACGTGCTTGTTGCACCCTCGACAACTACTATGATTATTATTATTTAACCATGCTGGTCATTTATGAACATTTTAACATCTTGACCATGTTCTGTTATAATATCCACCCTGCACAGCCAGAAGAGGACTGGCCACCCCTCATAGCCTGGTTCTTCTCTAGGTTTCTTCCTAGGTTTTTGGCCTTTCTAGGGAGTTTTTCCTAGGGAGTGTTTCCTAGCCACCGTGCTTCTTTTACATGCTTTGCTTGCTGTTTGGGGTTTTAGGCTGGGTTTCTGTACAGCACTTTGAGATATCAGCTGATGTACGAAGGGCTATATAAATTTGATTTGATGAAGTGCTGCATCAGATGACCTGGCCTCCACAATCACTCAACCTCAACCCAATTGTGATGGTTTGGGATGAGTTGGACCGCAGACTGAAGGAAAAGCAGCAAACAAGTGCTCAGCATATGTGGGAACTCCTTCAAGACTATTGGAAAAGCATTCCAGGTGAAGCTGGATGAGAAAATGCCAAGAGTGTGCAAAGCTATCGTCAAGGCAAGGTGGCTACTTCGAAGAATCTAGAATTTGTTTAACCTGTTGTGGTATAGGGGGCAGTACCCGATTTAATCTGGTTACTACTCCTGCCCAGAAACTAGAATATGCATATAATTAGTAGATTTGGAACGAAAACACTCTAAAGTTTCTAAAACTGTTTGAATGGTGTCTGAGTATAACAGAACTCATATGGCAGGCCAAAACCTGAGAAGATTCCATACAGGAAGTGCCCTGTCTGACAATTTGTTGTCCTTCTGTTGCATCTCTATCGAAAATACAGCATCTGTGCTGTAACGTGACACTTTCTAAGGCTCCCATTGGCTCTCTAAAGCCGCCAGAAAGTGTAATGGGGTGTCTGCTGTCTCTGGGCAAAGTACAACAGCTCTGTTTGTGAGTGGTCAGCCTGGGGACAGTGAGACTGAGATGCGCGTTCACGAGACTTCTCCATGTTTTTCTTTCTCTCTCTGAATGAATACAACGTTGCCCAGTTGGAATATTATCGCTATTTTATGAGAAAAGTAGCATAAAAATGTATTTTAAACAGCGTTTGACATGCTTCTAAGTACGGTAATGGAATATTTAGAATTTTTTTGTCACGAAATGCGCTCGCGCGTTACCCTTCGGACAGTGACCTGAACGCACGAACAAAAACGGCAGTATTTGGATATAACAATGGATTATTTGGAACCAAAACAACATTTGTTGTTGAAGTAGAAGTCCTGGGAGTGCATTCTGACGAAGAACAGCAAAGGTAATCCAATTTTTCTAATTGTAATTGTGAGTTTAGGTTGTCCCAAACTTGGTGGGTGTCAAATTAGCTAGCCGTGATGGCCGAGCTATGTACTCAGAATATTGCAAAAATGTGCTTTCGCCGAAAAGCTATTTTAAAATCGGACATAGCGATTGCATAAAGGAGTTCTGTATCTATAATTCTTAAAATAATTGTTATGTATTCTGTCAACGTTTATCGTGAGTAATTTAGTAAATTCACCGGAAGTTTGCGGTGGGTATGCTAGTTCTGAACATCACATGCTAATGTAAAAAGCTGTTTTTTGATATAAATATGAACTTGATTGAACAAAACATGCATGTATTGTATAACATAATGTCCTAGGAGTGTCATCTGATGAAGATCAAAGGTTAGTGCTGCATTTAGCTGTGTTTTGGGTATTTGTGATGCATGCTAGTTGCTTGGAAATGGCTGTGTTTTTTTTTTGTGTCTATGTACTCCTAACATAATCTAATGTTTTGCTTTCGCTGTAAAGCCTTTTGGAAATCAGACAACGTGGTTCGATTCAGGAGAAGTGTATCTATAAAATGGTGTAAAATAGTCCTATGTTTGAGAACTTTGAATTATGACATTTTGTGGTTTTAAATTTGGCGCTCTGATTTGTCACTGGCTGTTGAATAGTGTGGAACGATTTCGTCCCACCTCCCCTAGAGGTTAACACTTTTTTGGTTACTACATGATTCCATATGTGTTATTTCACAGTTGATGTCTTCACTATTACTCCACAATGTACAAAACAGTCAAAATAAAGAAAAACCCTTGATTTTCGAAAAAAAAGGTTTTGGTTTCTCTTCCTCTAAAAACAGAAATAAGTCATTCTAAATAACAAACTGGCTTTATTTACCAGTGTGAACGAGTGATAGCCCCTCTAGGTAGGGTAGCCTAGTGGTTAGAGCGTTGGGCTAGTAACCGAAAGGTTGCGAGTTCAAATCCCAGAGCTGACAAGGTAAAAAATCGGTCGTTCTGCCCCTGAACAAGGCAGTTAACACACTGTTCCTAGGTCGTCATTGAAAATAAGAATTTGTTCTTAACTGACTTGCCTAGTTAAATAAAATAAATATATAAAGGGAGTTTCTGAAACACAGTCCTTCTTTGCTGATGTGATGAAGAAACGCAATGAAAGAGTCCAGTGAGGATTTGTCAGTGAGTGACTCACTCATGGCTTTGGATCAAAATACATAAGTACCAACATTCTTTCTGATAGTCTTTAATAATGTTTTGACCAAATTAATCTGCTCATGTGTGTGTTCAATTATTTGTGACATTGTGGTTACAATGAAGAATGTAAACAAAATAAATCCTATTCATAATGAATAATCAGATGCGTGTTGCAAGCTTTATTTTTCCTTATTTTTTTTATACTAATTTTATATCCAGCACCCGCATCACTCTCCACCTCATGGCCTCAAACTGCACCATTTTGTTTCTCTCCGTCACCCACACCCACTTTAAAACATTTGGATAATAAAGCATTTAAAAAAGGCTGACATTGTTTGATTTTAACACTTCTGACAGCCAAAATTCTAACTCCACCCATAACTTTTGGATTTAACATTCCCAGAAGGCAGGGATTATTATAACCTACTGCAGGTCTAAAACCTATGGGTTTAACCTTCCGAATTAATGATTATATTTAAGATAGTAGCCACTTAATGAGTTCTGGGATTATTATGATTATTATTCCTGCATTATAATTATATAAAAGCCCCTTAGAAATGTAAAACCATAGAGAATATCTAACTCAATATCACATACCAGATTTGCCCTAATGAAAAATGCCCCTTAGATATTAATTTAGAATCCTCCAATCCTCAATTTAATTAGATCTACAGGGACATTTTATTGATCTGCAAGTATTTTCATTTAGAATCCGCCTCATAATGAGTTCCGAGAACTGTGTCATACCAATTATTATTGGATTATTCACCATGGCACCCACTTGTTTGTATAAAATTGAAAATTATGTGCGTTAACCTTTTTATCGAATTCCATTATATATATATATATATAAATAACTGTAGATGCTGTGTTTTTATTTACAGTAGTGATGGACAGCTGGAGGCATTTTGTTTTTCACAAGCGTAGCAAGCTGTGAATTCTGCAAACAACGATTCCATGATGGGCTATTAGCAGGACAAAAGACTTCATACTTTTACAAAAGGATAGGCTAATAGCTCAGCTAGGTGTGGGAAAAAAATCTTGCAATGTATTAGGTACTCTAAAGTTTTACATTTCTAACTCCAAACCTCATGCAACCACAAAATGTTGGATAAAGCATATACTGTACAGTATTTGTTCATCAACATCTTCATGCTTTCGTTAATAAAATTATAAAAATACTCTTTCAAAATGCAGATGTTTATTTCAACTATCAGCAGGACAATAGGGAATAAATGTCACTGAACAGCGCCATATTTTCCTAGGCCTACATCGGCTACAATAAGAAAGGTTTTTCCATGGAATAGAAACACCATAATATTAATAAAATGAATTCATCTACAAAAAGAGAAATTCTCTGAGGGCAGCAATACGGGCTACAGCTGATGCATTGGCGGAGTGCCAGGCGGAGAATTACACGTTGAAGAGGGCGAGGAACAAGATTGAGTCACAATCCATTCCAGGCACACCTGTGAGCTCTCAGCAGGACAATAGACTCTTGCCGAGTTTAGGGACTTTAAATGTACAGTATTAATGAATGTTTGCGAGGCATGTCAATTCTCCCATCTCTTTTGCATAGCCCACCAAATGCACTGTTTTCTAACCACATCTGGATGGATCCATAACAAATTACTATGGGAATAAAATCACTGAATGACAGAGCATGGGGACTGGTCTTTAAAAATCTGATTTTTATGTGGAAATGTAAGGATTATTTTGTTCTTCACTCAAAGTCACTTAATAGCCTAGGCCTACTCCGACCGGTCACGTTGTACAGCACCATATTTTCCTAACTGAAACCCTTAATTAAATCACTTTAGCTGTGAATGTAAAATTAATCAAGGCTCCCTTTGTTATTTAGTTTTAGAACTAAAATGCTTGACTGTATTTAAAGACATGGATGACTTGTATGCTGTGTGATGACATGCACAAATGAATGAGTGATTGATTGATGTACTGTCTATTTAAGTAGGCCTTGCTGCAAATAAGTTACGCTAAAACAGCTACAGTAAGAAATGCATTTGTTTTCTTGGAATAGAAAAAACATAATATTCATCAAATGATCCAATCCAAAAAAATCTATCCCATATAGTCTGTGCTATTCAAGGCTCCCTTTGACTCTTAGGCCATCAGCTCCATGTCATTTCAATAACTTAGCTTCTCAAAGATGCCCTCTGGTGGGCAAACTATCACTAACTACCATTAATGGCAACAATAGCTAACACTTAAATAATATAACATAGAATTTTGCAGCAGCCTGCAAGCAGTACGACAACTTTTATAGGAAGAACCACTGTGTGTTATATCTCTCATATACATACATACATACATACATACATACATACATACATACATACATACATACATACATACATACATACATACATACATACATACATACATACATACATACATACATACATACATACATACATACATACATACAAGTTTATGTGTCGGGGGGCTAGGGTCAGTCTGTTACATCTGGAGTATTTCTCTGGTCTTATCCGGTGTCCTGTGTGACTTTAAATATGCTCTCTCTAATTCTCTCTTTCTGTCTTTCTCTCGGAGGACCTGAGCCCTAGGACCATGCCTCAGGACTACCTGGTATGATGACTCCTTGCTGTCCCCAGTCCACCTGGCCGTGCTGCTGCTCCAGCTTCAACTGTTCTGCCTGCGGCTATGGAACCCTGACCTGTTCACTGGACGTGCTTGTTGCACCCTCGACAACTACTATGATTATTATTTGACCATGCTGGTCATTTATGAACATTTTAACATCTTGACCATGTTCTGTTATAATATCCATCCTGCACAGCCAGAAGAGGACTGGCCACCCCTCATAGCCTGGTTCCTCTCTAGGTTTCTTCCTAGGTTTTTGGCCTTTCTAGGGAGTTTTTCCTAGGGAGTTTTTCCTAGCTACCGTGCTTCTTTCACATGCTTTGCTTGCTGTTTGGGGTTTTAGGCTGGGTTTCTGTACAGCACTTTGAGATATCAGCTGATGTACGAAGGGCTATATAAATAAATTTGATTTGATACATACATATATAAATAAAAATAACACACACACAACCTTTCAAAAGTTTGGGGTCACCTAGAAAATGTCCTTGTTTTTGAAAAGCAAATTTTTTTGCCCATTAAAATAACATCAAATTGATCAGAAACAGTGTAGACATTGTTAATGTTGTAAATGACTATTGTAGCTGGAAACGACAGATTATTTTATGGAATATCTACATAGGCGTAGAGGCCAATTATCAGCAACCATCACTCCTGTGTCCTAATGGCACGTTGTGTTAGCTAATCCAAGTTTATCATTTTAAAAAGGCTAATTGATCATTAGAAAACCCTTTTGCAATTATGTTAGCACAGCTGAAAACTGTCATTCTGATTAAAGAAGCAATAAAACTGACCTTCTTTAGACTAGTTGAGTATCTGGAGCATCAGCATTTGTGGGTTCGATTACAGGCTCAAAATGGCCAGAAACAAAGAACTTTCTTCTGAAACTCGTCATTCTATTCTTGTTCTGAGAAATGAAGGCTATTCCATGTGAGAAATTACCGAGAAACTGAAGATCTCGTACAATGCTGTGTACTACTCCCATCACAGAACAGTGCAAACTGTCTCTAACCAGAATAGAGAGAGTGGTAGGCCCCGGTGCACAACTGAGCAAGAGGACAAGTACATTAGAGTGTCTAGTTTGAGAAACAGATGCCTCACAAGTCCTCAACTGGCAGCTTTATTAAATAGTACCCGCAAAACACCAGTCTCAACGTCAACAGTGAAGAGTCGACTCCGGGATGCTGGCCTTCTAGGCAGAGTTGAAAAGAAAAAGCCATATCTCAGACTGGCCAATAAAAAGAAAAGATTAAGATGTGCAAAAGAACACAGACACTGGACAGAGGAAGATTGGAAAAAAGTGTTATGGACAGACAAATCTAAGTTTGAGATGTTCGGATCACAAAGAAGAACATTCGTGAGACGCAGAAAAAAATGAAGATGCTGGAAGAGTGCTATGACACCATCTGTCAAGCATAGTGGAGGCAATGTGACAGTCTGGGGATGCTTTGGTGGTGGTAAAGTGGGAGATCTGTACAGGGTAAAAGGGATCTTGAAGAAGGAAGGCCATCACGCCATTTTTCAACACCATGCCATACCCTGTGGACAGCGCTTAATTGCAGCCAATTTCCTCCAACAACAGGACAATGACCCAAAGCACAGCTCTAAACTATGCAAGAACTATTTAGGGAAGAAGCAGTCAGCTGCTATTCTGTCTATAATGGAGTGGCTAGCACAGTCACCGGATCTCAACCCTATTGAGCCGTTGTGGGAGCAGCTTGACCGTATGGTACGTAAGAAGTGCCCATCAAGCCAATCCAACTTGTGGGAGGTGCTTCAGGAAGCATGGGATAAAATCTCTTCAGATTAGAATGCCAAAGGTTTGCAAGGCTGTAATTGCTGCAAATGGAGGATTCTTTGACGAAAGCAAAGTTTAAAAGGACACAATTCATATTTCAATTAAAAATCATTATTTATAATCTTGTCAACGTCTTCACTATATTTCCTATTTATTTTGCAACTCATTTAATGTATGTTTTCATGGAAAACAAGGACATTTCTAAGTGACCCCAAACTTTTGAACAGTAGTGTATATAAAGCAAAGTACAATGTGCCCAATCGCAAACCCCTAATCTGCCAAGCAACAGTAGACCAGCATACAGTGCAGCCTTACTTGGTCCTACTTTCTGGAAGGGTTCCACTGGCTCCTCCTCCTTGACATCTTCCACAGGTCCTAGAACAACCTGCTCGTATGGGTCTGGGGTGAAAGGGGGGCGACAAAGATATATGGAGAGAAAGATGTCAAGTTAATTGACAGAGGTTACTTTATTTAAAGCAGCAGTAATCATGATAGTGGAAGTTAATGAAGTCTGTTTTTAGGGCAACAATGATACTTATGCTTACATGCTGACCACACCGCTCTCATCGCATGCGCGAGCGTTACAAAATAAATGTACACATGTTATTCAATCATGGCACCCAAACTGCTCGCGCGGGCCAACAAGCGTCTGCGTTGCCAGGCGCTAAAATAGAAGTTGCTTTTATTTGTGACGCAGAACGCGATGCAAGTCCTGCCTCTCCCACTCCTTATTGGCTTTTGGAAGCATATACACACATGCCATCTCCTCATTGGTCATACCCACGTGGGTGATTGATAGATGAACTTGAGATCGGTTGTGGTAATGCACCTTATTATGAAAGTTGCCAATCGTCATATAAAGTCCAAAGAAGAAAAAGCCTGGAAGGAGGAGCGATGACTAGAAACGATTCGGCTGACCGTTTGATGTGTGGATTAATTGTCGGAGTAGAGGACCTTATGCATTTCAGGTAAAATAACTCAATGTTTAGGACATTAGCTAGTAACAAAGCTAGCAAAGCTAGCTAGCTAAATAGGACAAATTAGCTAGCAACTGCAAGGTAGCTAGCTAAATTGCCATAAAAGTTCAATGCTTTTCAACCAGTCTCCAAATTAATATAATTGGCTCAGAGTTTATTTTGATATTTCAACCTGCGTGTTGTGATCGCGTTTGGTGTGGGGGGAACAAAATCAATTTGCGGATGCACGCGTCCGGTATGGTGTACAGTACATTTCCATAACAGGATAATTTGGATAGCCACGTTAGCGTCGCCATCAGGTAGATGCTAGGAAGCAGGCTAGGCAGTGCTAGGTATTAACAGCCAATCCACTAGGGTCTGGAAAACCTTCAAATTAGTGTATTTGGCTTTTTCAGCAACACCGTTGCAGACAGATGTATAAATCGAGCATACAGCCATGCAATCTCCATAGACAAACATTGGCAGTAGAATGGCCTTACTGAAGAGCTCAGTCACTTTCAACATGGCACCTACATAGGATGTCAAATTTCTGCCCTGTTAGAGCTGCCCCGGTCAACTGTAAGGGGTGACAGGTTGGAGCATTGGGCCAGTAACCGAAAGGTTGCTGGATCGAATCCCCAAGCTGACAAGGAAAAATCTGTCATTCTGCCCCTGAACAAGGCAGTTCTCACTGTTCCCCAGTAGGCTGTCAATGTAAATAAGAATTTGTTCTTAACTGATTTGCCTAGTGAAATAAAGGTAAAAAATTTAAAAAAAAGTTGCAACACTCTCTACCGAGTTCCAAACTGCCTCTGGAAGCAATGTCAGCACAAGAACTGTTCGTCGGGACCTTCATGAAATGGGTTTCCATGGACGAGCAGCCACACACAAGCCTAAGATCGCAATGCCAAGCGTCGGCTGTAGTGGTGTCAAGCTTGCCGCCATGGGACTCTGGGGCAGTGGAAACGCGTTCTCTGGATTGACGAATCACGCTTCACCATCTGGCAGTCCGACGGACAAATCTGGGTTTGGCAGATGCCAGGAGAACGCTACCTGCCCCAACACATAGTGCCAACTGTAAAGTTTAGTGAAGGAGGAATAATGATCTGGGGCTGCTTTTCATGGCTCGGGCTACACCATGGTTTCCCCCACACCTTAGTTCTATTGAAGGAACATCTTAAGGGTTCAGCATACAATGACATTCTAGACGATTCTGTGCTTCCAACGTTGTGGAAGGCTCTTTCCCGTTTCAGCATGAGAATGCCCCCGTTTACAAACCAAGGTCCATACAGTAATGGTTTGTCGATATCTGTATGGAAGAACATGACTGGCCTCCAAAGAGCTGACCTCAACCCCATCGAACACATTTGGGATTAATTGGAATGCCGACTGCAGTGCCAGGTCTAAGGCAGAACAAACAACCATTCGAATCCAAACAGACAAAGAATAGAAAAGGCCTAGTAGGAATGCAATAATGGAGAGTAAATGAGAAGAGGGTAGGTAGTCAGTTACCGTCCACAGCGTGCAGGTCGCGGTGCTCCTGGAAGCAGCTGTAGTATTTGTACTTCTTCCCGCAGATGTCACAGGAGTAGCGGAAGCTATCTGCATTCGGATACACAGAGATCGCATTGTCTGGTCTGTGGCACACTGGCATTCAATGACATCACATCCCGGTGGTCATAGCCTAGCGCACAGCACCGATTTGTTTCATATCACTCAATAAGGTATAAAAACCAGTGGATGGTTTGCTGTGTTATGGGTCCATCGACTTTGCTTGCGTGTAGTGTTGGCATTTTGTACAGGAAGAATATGAAGTATTGTTTTTGGATGTGACCTATTCTCTTACTAGGGATGGAATCAACACAGTTGAGTATTGCAGTATTTTTGACAACATATTGAGTCTATGACTCAAAGTACAGATTCTCAAAAAGGTTTAAATTGCCAGGTAATTAATATTAACTAGCGCTAGTTGGCTGTACCTGCGCCAAGACTTAGCTTAAGACCTAGCTTAAGACTCAATCTTCTTCTTAAAAAAAAAAAAAGTTAAATGGTGAGATAAAATGCTTTCAGCACTTATTACCATGACTCCCAGCATTTATTATTGCTCTCTCTTGTACCTGATAAATTGTGATATGATAGGTATTGCCATTCTGTATGTATCGGCACCAAAATATCGTGATAATATTGCATCAGGAGGTCTCTTGCAATTCCCAGCCCTGTCTTACTGGGAAAACTATTAAGATGGTGTTGTGGATAGGGCTGGATGATATGGCCTAAAAATCATATCTTATTTCCCCCCCCCAAACTTATGGGCGATTCACAATACATATGTCGATTTTTTTGTAATGTTCTCTCTAAATAAGCTTTACTGTACAATTAAAAAGGTCAAATACACTACATTTCAAACAGTCAGGAATAATCTATTGAATTCAGGGCTTGTGACATTATATAGGGTGAATATAAGCCTTCCACAACCATAAGACCCACTCATAATATATATATTTTTAATCACAATACAGTAGTTTAACCTGATTTTTGCAATGATCACCGATCTGGCTTTCAAGTCGGTCTACGAAAATGACCTTTTTGTTACAAATTCAACCAGAACCATGCATAGTGCACATTCACTAATAATGACAAACTTTTTATAGAAGGCATTATAGAAAATGAGCACAGGTCTCAAACAATCTTTCAAGCACAAGCCCACGAGCTAGTGAGTAGCCAGCTAACCTTCATGTTTCAAGTTTAGCCAACTTGGATCTATTTGCACACCCTTCTGTCCGTCTCCAACTGTTTGAACAGCATGCTGGCCTGTCCACTTTGTTCAGATGTTAAAATCAAGTGGCTTAGCTACCTTATTTCTCAGAATGAGAATGAGTTGCCAACTCCTTATATAAAATGTTTTATGCTTATTGCTCATTTATAAAAACAGACTAGACAGCTAGTATAAGAATCCTTTACTAAAATGCTGCTAGCGGTACGTGGTACCGCAATGGGCACAAGACAAACTGAGCATTGATTTTACAGAATCAAATGTTGATTGATACTACTGTTATAGTGGTGTCTGCTCTGCGAGCAATTTAAGGAGTTGAGACCCAATAAAAAAGGGTACGGTTCGAAAAGGTAACTTCTCTATTACAGTAAAATAATGTCTGTGTTTGTGTCCATGTGACCCATTCTGTTGGACCAAACCTACAATGCAAATAGCAAGCTGAAACCGCTTGTCAGAGGTGAAGAAGTGATCAACTTTGTTGTGAGTGGCAGGGGCTTGTTGTGTGTGTGTGTGTGTCTGTCTTTTAACAGAGAGGAAGAGGTTTCACTCTCGCCAAAATCTGTCCAAAACAAGCCCAATGCGTTTCTATGGGTTTATTTTGGACATAAGCTTGTCGCCTGCCTTCCCACCTTTGGGACAATGACTCCCCTTGTTAGGGCGGAGACATGAGCATCTCATCATTATATATAGATCTCTGGTGTAAATCGGAGGATGAAGGTGCAAACAGTAAAGGCCTTCCGAAATGGACCTGTTCCGAAATGGACCTGGTGCTTTTTCACCCGGACCCGATATGCATAAATACATTTTATCAATATTTTGAGCGTTTATATAATTTTGTTGATTTTCAGGGGGTGCTGCAGCACCCTCAACACCCCTACGACGATTGACAATGCTGATGGCAAAGCAACACAACACTTATAGTGGAGCTGAAGTGTAAGGGACAATGAAGTTGTCAGTCATACAGTAAGTAGGCTTAAGCATCTGGAATCTGCTTTGTGGCTGCCTGAACATACAGCTGAAATTTTGTCCCAAAGCCAACCCTTAATTCACATTGACTTTAGTGTTCCTTCCATTTTTTTATGTGCATTAGCAACTCACAACAAAAAAGAAACCTAGCCAAGTGATCACAGCTCTTCTCCCTACATTCTCTTTTCCCTCAGTTACGAGTCTCATTCAATACGACCACTGCATTCCTTGCCAAATCACGACAGATTTATCAATCTAGGGACATACTTTGTTTCATGTTTAACAAAAGCCAATCCACCAAGTATAAGCTCACAAATCAAATACAAGGCAAAAAAAATGTAAATACAGGCCAAATGCAGGTATCTACTGGTTAAAAATGGAAGGATTTTAGCTTCCTAATGCTGTTAAACTATGTCTCAACTCCCATTATAGAAAGGGAATAACACTGTGTTGAAACAGGAGTAAAAGGTGAAGAGTTTTTGATGAGAAAGACGCACCCGTTTCAGTAGTGAGTCGCGGCTGAAATGGCACTTGCAGTCCTTCAATTAGAAAATTACCTCGCAACTCAAGTAGGCCAATGACAGTGGCTGCATTTCAACTATAATAATTTCTGTAATTAACACTTTTTTCCAACTGTTAATGACAATGTGCTTATAGAATTTTAAAGATGCATATCCTCTCTTACTAACCTTACAGCAATAGTTGCGTTAGGTATTAAGGCTGGGCGGTATGCAGATTTTCAATTCATCATACTGTCCTTCTCTCATACCGGGATATACGTCATTACCAGCTTAGTACACAAGGGGGCACCAAAACATTGGACGTCTATTACCAGAATGCTACCAAGTAAGAGCAAATTTCAATAGAGGCTGCTAGCAAAATATTCTAACAAGCGCAAATGAAAATAAAGAAATTGCAAAGACCGATAATACAGCTCATGAAGTTATACACACACACACACACACACACACGTATACATAAACTCAGCAAAAAAGAAACGTCCTCACTGTCAACTGCGTTTATTTTCAGCAAACTTAACGTGTAAATATTTGTATGAACATAACAAGAGTCAACAACTGAGACAAATTGAACAAGTTCCACAGACATGTGACTAACAGAAATGGAATGTGTCCCTGAACGGGGGGGGGGGGGGGGCTCAAAATCAAAAGTCAGTATCTGGTGTGGCCACCAGCTGCATTAAGTACTGCAGTGCATCTCCTCCTCGTGGACTGCACCAGATTTGCCAGTTCTTGCTGTGAGATGTTACTCCACTCTTCCACCAAGGCAACTGCAAGTTCCCGGACATTTCTGGAGGGAAATGGCCCTCACCCTCTGATCCAACAGGTCCCAGACGTGCTCAATTGGATTGAGATCCCGGCTCGTCGCTGGCCATGGCAGAACACTGACATTTCTGTCTTGCAGGAAATCAGCCATACTGCTCGTTCTGTGCGTAATGGCATTGTCATGCTGGAGGGTCATGTCAGGATGAGCCTGCAGGAAGGGTACCACATGAGGGAAGAGGGTGTCTTCCCTGTAACGCACAAAGTTGAGATTGCCTGCAATGACAACAAGATCAGTCCGATGATGCTGTGACACACCACGCCAGACACTCCACCTCCAAATCGATCCTGCTCCAGAGTACAGGCCTCGGAGTAAAGCTCATTCCTTCCACGATAAACGTGAATCCGACCATCACCCCTGGTGAGACAAAACCGCAACTCATCAGTGAAGAGCACTTTTTCCCAGTCCGTTCTGGTCCAGCGACGGTGGGTTTGTGTCCATAGGCAACGTTGTTGCCGGTGATGTAAGGCAGGTCTGGTGAGGACAACAGGCCTACAAGCCCTCAGTCCAGCATCTCTCAGCCTACTGCGGACAGTCTGAGCACTGATGGAGGGATTGTGCGTTCCTGGTGTAACTCGGACAGTTGGCCATCCTGTATCTGTCTCGCAGGTGTGATGATCGGATGTACCAATCCTGTGCAGGTGTTGTTACACGTGGTCTTCCACTGCGAGGACGATCAGCTGTCCATCCTGTCTCGCTGTCTTAGGTGTCTCACAGTACGGACATTGCAATTTATTGCCCTGGCCACATCTGCAGTCCTCATGACTCCTTGCAGCATGCCTAAGGCACATTCACGCAAATGAGCAGGGACCCTGGGCATCTTTCTTTTTCGCTAGAACAGCGTTTCCCAAACTCGGTCCTGAGGACCGTTTTTGTCCTAGCACTACACAACTGATTCAAATAATCAAAGCTTGCTGATTAGTTGATTATTTAAAAATCACTTGTGTAGTGCAAGGGCAAAAACACAAATGTTTGGGGAATGCTGTGCTAAGGCAACGGGCCTGCCTGCTCTGCGAAGAGGAGGGAGGAGCAGACTGAGGGGGTCGAGAACAGAGAGGAAAAGAAATCAAGAGAGGCAGCTGTACAAATAACTCACCCAAAGGGCTTTGACTTCTAAAACACAGCAGAAAGCTAAGACAATATGATGCACAATCACATTATTTCAGCCACTTACTCATAATTAACTAGCAAGTTAAATTTAGGGGTCGTGTTAATGCAGAATTTCGCATTTTTCACAACAACAAAAAAAAGAAAAGAAAAAAGACCAACCAAGAAATATATTGCTGCGTTTTGTAAAAGCACATGTAAAATGCTTCTTATTGTAATTTCTACTCGGAATCAGACTCAATTCATGGTTCAGTTGCACTTCTAAACTCACAAATGCGTATTCTATCAGCAGACAGCACTGACTGATGTGTAGCCAGCCTACTTTTCACCGGTAAAATGCAAGATTAACTTTAAGGAAATGTAGCTGGCTACATTCTTTCTATGATAAACAAGACCTTGCTAATTCATTAAGAATTTACGTGTGGCTGCCAGCCAAACAGCGTTGCACTTTATTGTCATCGGATGAAAATGATGCTATTTTTTGCCGAATGTGTTGCACTAATGCATTTTCTTTGAAGAAAAACTATAGCTGCACGTCCCTGATCACTCTATTAATAAAAAAATATAGATATTAAAAATTTTTTAAAAAACACTACACAGCTGGACACACCTGCTCCTGCTTTCTCCCATTGTGTTATTTACAAACACACACACGTGACTGGCTCAACTGTTCTGGGGAACTACAGTAAGCTTCATAATGTCAAATAATGAAAAACGCACCCTTTTTTTGGGGTAGATGAACGCAATCTGCTTTCTCCTAGTGTATGCACAAGTTGACTGCAGGTATTAACTTAAAAAGTAGCTATAAATATTAAAATGTATTGAAATCTTTGAAAAACTTGTTTTAAATGGTATAGAAAAACATACCCATGGCTATTTCCAAATACCTCGGTATACCGCCCAAGCCTACTTGTTATTTTTTCCCCATTTGTGAGGATGGTGTACCTTTTTGATAACTGCACTGTTATTAACATTTTGTGGGGGGACGACATGGTTTTTCAGTGAGGGATTTTTTATTAACGTTAACTATTCAATTTCATTTAAACGTTCACAACCCTAGTGTGCATACACATTCGTGTACTCACTGTTGGGAGTTGGTGGTGCCCCCTCTCCTGGCATGCTGTCGGACTCTGCGGGGGGGGGGGGGGGGGGGGAGATAGACAGGCACATGCATAAGAGATCTGCTGTTGGCGTGGCACAAACGCTTAACAGCTTGACTCACTCAGATCTCTCACACACACAACATTTGGCATTGATCACATGAAAGATAATGGATTCAGAAAGGAAAGTAGGGACTACTTGAAAAGTATTAGCAGATGAATGCAGCTGACAAGTTAGAGGGCAACTCCACCATTTTAACTTCACCATACCACTGTCTAAATATGGGAAATCCCCACAGTTCTATGTTTTGTAGAACAAAATATAAAAGTAAAATGGTTCTACCCAATGACATCAAAAGTTAAAACAAATTTTCAAACACTGATTTTCACGGTGACGTGGGGAGCAAAAAAATACCCTCCATCTGGCTAGAAACTCGTTGGGAGGTTTTGAAAATCACACGCCCTTTCTTGTTTCAGCATGACAATGCCCCTGTGCACAAAGCAAGAGCCATACAGAAATGGTTTGTTGAGATCGATGTGGAAGAACTTGACTGGCCGGCACAGAGCCCTGACCTCAACCCCACCAAACCCCTTTGGGATGAATTTGAATGCCAACTCCGAGCCAGGCCTAATCGCCCAACATCAGTGCCTGACCTCACCAATGCTCTTGTGGCTGAAGGAAAGCAAGTCCCAGCAGCAATGTTCCAACATCAGGTGGAAAGCCTTCCCAGAAGAGTGGAGGCTGCTGTTATAGCAGCCAAGGGGGGGGGACCAACTCCATATTAATGCCCATGATTTTAGAATGAGCTGTACGACGAGCAGGTGTCCGCATACCTTTGATCATGTAGTGTATCAAACAATTCCCATGTCGCCACACAAAGAAGCCTTAGTGTTTCAGGGTAGGCCTTCCTTACCTCTGTGTGCACGGACATGTGTTTGAAAGCAGTTGTAGTACTTGTATTTCTTCCCACAAATCCCGCAAACGTAGGAGCCTGTATGAGAGAGGAAAAGCAAAATAGAGAGCGCTGCAAAAGCTACAAGAGTTAACGGCATCGATAACATTGGTGTGTAACATGAGACTTAACTAAGACAAACCTTGTGCAATCATTTAAGACTGTAAAATAGGTGACCAGTCCTGATTCACATGTATTTATCAATACATTACATGGTCAGACAGTTACGACATAATGTCCTAATAATTACCTTTTCTTCTAAATAGGTACAGAAATGTACCGTTTTCCTAGCATGTAATTTCACAGTAAATACCAGCTGAGATAGTTAATATTCAATGTCAGGATGCCAGTGTGAATGAGGGCAGGCTGTGAATGGGGTGAGGTAGCTAATGACAGGTGCAAAACAGTTTTGTGTAACGAACCCAGATGTTGGGACTAGGTAAAAAGGAAGCAGCTGAGATGAGGACATTTGCATGGCCGGGTGCAGGTGCACAGGTTTGGAAGAAGACAGATACAGAGGGAGAAGTTAAAACGACAGGTGCATGATGGAGAGAGTGGATGCGTTCGATTTGCATCACCCGTTTTTCCATCATGGTCTAAAATGTGCAAACTCCAACAACCTGGAGCACAGACGGCAATGCAAAATGAACATGCCCATTGTGTGTGGAGTGGGAGGTGACATGTTGGGGGGGGGGGGGGGGGGGGGGGGGGTCGTACCCTGGGTCTGGTCATTGCGCGACCTTCCTCCTCCTCCTCCTCCTGCTGCTGCTGCTCCTCCTCCTCCGAGGACCACACAGATCTCGGCTGGCACATCTTTCCCGTTACTGGCTCCCTGAATGTCAGGCTCCTTCTTTAACGTGACCGGGACAGTAAGGGTGGCGGTGGTAGGGGAGGGGCCATCTGGGACTCCACCCCCCGCGTCAACCTGCTCCTGTCCAGGATTGGTGGGCACCTCCTGAGCACTCATGGCTGACTGCTCAGGGCCAGCGCTCCTGGGACTGTGAGTGAGTGCAACAGACAGCCAGGCAAAAGGTAGGAGAAGGAGGACGAAACAAAACAAGTCAGAATTACTAATACAACTCTCAAGAAACAGCAGCCTTCCTTTGAAACGGGTGCAGTTCAAATACAGCAAGGGATAACATCAACAAATGTTACTCTGACAAACCATCTCTTTAGCCAGTTCTAAAGCAAGGCACTTGACACTCAGACTGCCATATGCCTGTCCAAGGTATATCAAAACGTTAGAGGTAGTCCGGCATACCAATGAGAGAAAGTGCAATTTAATGGGTTTATAAATTGTCTCCATAAGGACATTATTTAGGACATTGCCTAGTTAAATACATTTTAAAAACAAACAATATTTCAATACCATATCTCTACTCGAGACAAATGTTGTTTGTCCAAAATAGGAGGGGAATAGATGGGAGATATGCATTATTACCCATTATCTGCCCTACAGTGCAGTGCTTCATTTTGTATGGGTGACCTTATGACAATAAATCCACAGCACCCAGGTGTTCTAATTCCAGAAAAATCCAAATTACCCAGCCTTCTACAGTAAGTACCACTGTACACTAGGACTATAATGAGGGGCTCAAATAAAGTAAAAAGCAACCAAGCAAAACAGAGTTATAACCAGGATGACAGATTTTTGGTGTAAAGAGAAATGACCTTTCATGGGCAACACCTTTTCTTGGAAGGGATAACTGATTGACATTGGCACTAATGACTAAAACAGATCATAGTTACATGGACAGCTGTTGTCCCCAAAAATACAGCATTGCTATGTTTGTTTGTCACCCTAAATATGATTGTGCAGAACTTTCAGATTCCTAAGCTGTGGAAGGAGTATTTTTGGATGGCAATGAGTTAGTCAGGAGTTACTTAGAAAGCTGCAATATCGTAAAAGGGTATTGGTTCAATAGAATGATGTGTGGTAGGAGGGAAGAAGCTCATTGCAAGTAGGCTAGTCATTAAAACCTTAAACAATTCCCAGTTACTCCAACTTTGTTAAATATTAATTTAAAAAAAAGGTGTTACCTGCTCCATTGTTTCATGCCCCATTTCTGCAATCTAGCCTACATTGGTTTGTCGTGGTAGGGAAAACGTTCCTAATCTGCTAGAGAAATGGCAGAACCTCCATGTTTTTCATATCAGCATGGGTGCAACAGTTTAAGGGGCTGATGCTATACTAACCTCATATAGCATTAGAATAAATGCAAAACGATTAACCACCTCAGACATCTATTAGCCTACTTGATAAAATGATGCATGCAAAGAAATATAGCTAGCCGACAATGTAAATATTGGAAATTCTAATCTCCCTCAAAAGAGGCCAATTCAACAAGCCTGGGCAGATTGGAGGCCATAAAAGCTAATTTGGGAAGCGAAGGGAACGGCTGAGTGTTCATTTCAGCAGCAGCCATGTCACGGCCATGCGCCATGTTGGGTTGGAAATTATGACAAGAGCTTTTTTTTTCTTTTTTTTTTTTTTACAAAAACAGCCCCATCAGGAACAGGTGGGGGCAGGAAGCTACATGGAGGGGAATATCAGCCGAGAGGAAAAAGCAGAAAAGTGAAATCCCTCTCAGAGCTGGACATGATTGGATTTCATACCCTAATGGCAGAATGTGATTAATTTCTCCACAAAATTCCTTTTAGCACACGTAGGCATTAATGCTTTGCTGCTTGGTCGGCTGCTATGCAATTGTGAGTTAGCCCAGTCTATTTGCGTTTGCTTCTGTGCTGGAACCACCATGTAATAAATCTAATCAAGCTTGTGAAATCTCATGGTGGAAAGCAAACAAACCACATTTTACAAAACATTATGCCATTTCAGGGAATTTCTCTCATAAGCCACACAATGAGTTATTTTCACCTGCATATATAAATATGAGAAATAACCTAATTTATAGGCCTCATGTAGGCCTAATTTGGTTATTCCATTTCATCACTGTTTAAATAATTCCATCACATAACTAGAGGCATGATAGTCACATTACATTTGTTCCTCTACATTCAAAATGGAGGATTTAGACCTCTTGCTATTCACATTATGGAATTTGACAATATCCTTTCCAAGATTCAATATCAGGAACAAAAACATACCACAGAATGTGTCCAAATAATCTAATGCTGTGAAACAGAATTGAAGCTAACTCCAACATGGTGTCGGTAAGCACACTGAACACAGCCTGGAAATAGCATTCATGGACATAGACAAATGAATTCTGGGATGGCAAGGCAGCATTGATCCCCCCCTCCCCCCCAATTTGGTTGAAATGGATGAAAAATCAATCAATGGCCAAAAGGTCAGGTATTGAGCACATTTATCATGCCTTAGTACAGCCCATTACATAAGGTTTTGCTAAAATGGAGACTAAAAAAGGTAAATTCACCCTGAGAGGAGAAAAAGGGAATCAAATGAATACTAAAGAATTTACCCATTCAAATTATTGAACAAATGCTTGCTTTGGGCTTCTAACTAGGTCAAATTCTGTCAGGAATCTCAGAATTTCGATGAATTGTTTTGGCACCCATAGAACGTTTCCATTGAGTATAACTCATGTATATAGAATGGATACCCTGCAAACAAAATGGCTTGCTATATCTTTTATTGAATTGAAAATGTGAAACAACCATCTTTTATTGATCATAAATTATTTCTGTTGTATCTATAAAAAAATCCCCATCAATGTTTTTCAACCTTGTTTTGACAAAACGCCAATGATATTCCTATTTAATAAAACGTTGAAATAAATATGTCATGGTTAAAATGTTTCTATTTCATGGCTGATAGAAAAAATGGCCATGAAATAGGAACACACATGACCAGATCCTTCTGAAAATGTATTAACAAAATAAATAAACATGTGAGGCCCCTGGCAATTCCCAGCCCTAATACAATAGTCATTTGAACATTTTATTACAAACTGAAATTCCTTGGATAAAAGCAGCATTAATACAAGCTGAAGGTTTTTTGGGGGCAATAGGCACTGTGTGTATGTGAGACAGCATGTTATGAAAATAGTTTAGCTTGAAACTAAACCATTTGAATAGACTGCTTTCCTTAAGATTGAGGGCAGTGGTTCAGTTAATGTCATTGCATGGATATTAAACATATTGTGCTGGACTACAGCCCTAAGCGAATCAGTCTCAATGCTAGCGATGTCGGAAAGGTCAACATTGGAGGGGAACTAAATAAATTAATATTTCTAACAGTACTGATTTGTCAAGATACTTTAGAAATACTAGGCAATATGTGGAAAGTACATGGGCTAATACCAGAACAAATTACAGTGCCTTCAGAAAGTATTCATACCCCTTAACTTCTCTAGGTTAGGGGGCAGTATATTGACATCCGGATGAAAGGCGTGCCCGTAGTAAACTGCCTGCTACTCAGGCTCAGAAGGTAGGATATGCATATTATTTGTAGATTTGGATAGAAAACACTCTAGTTTCTAAAACTGTTTGAATGATGTCTGTGAGTATAACAGAACTCATATGGCAGGCAAAAACCTGAGAAAAATCCAACCAGGAAGTGTGGAAATCTGAGGTTTGTAGTTTAAGTGATTGCCTATACAGTATACAGTGACTTAGGGTTAATTTTGCACTTCCTAAGGCTTCCACTAGATGTCAGTCTTTAGAACCTTGTTTCATGCTTCTAATGTTACTGTGGAGAGAATAAGAGCGGACTCAACAAGTGGACTGCCTGAGGCCAATGAGTTGTTTACTGCGAGATCACGCAGGCGCGCCGTTCCTTCTTTTTCCTCTGTAATGAATACGCTATTGTTCGGTTGGAATATTATCGAATATTTATGATAAAAATACCCTAAGGATTGATTGTAAACATCGTTTGACATGTTTCTACGAACGGTAATGGAACTTTGACTTCTCGTATAGGGTTTTGCGCTCGCGCATCGTGCCTTTGGAATAGTGATCTGAACGCGCGAACAAAAACGGTATTTGGTCATATAGAGTTTATCGAACAAAATGAACATTTCTTATGGAAGTGGGAGTCCTGGGAGTGCATTCCGACGAAGATCAGCAAAGGTAAGTGAAGGTTTATAATACTATTTCTGAGTTATGTTGACTACAGAACTTGGCGGGTAACTGTATAGCTTGCTTTGATGGCTGAGCTCTGTACTCAGAATATTGAACAATGTGCTTTCGCCGTAAAGCTATTTTGAAATCTGACATAGCGGTTGCATTAAGGAGAAGTGTATCTATAATTCTTTCAATAACTGTTGTAAATTTTATCAACGTTTATGATGAGTATTTTTGTAAATTGACGTGCTCATTCACCTGGAAGTTTTGGAGGCAAAACATTTTCTGAACATCACGCGCCAATGTAAAATTGGGTTTTTGGATATAAATATGAACTTTATCAAACAAAACATACATGTATTGTGTAACATTGAGTCCTGGGAGTGTCATCTGATGAAGATCGTCAAAGGTTAGTGATTACTTTTAGCTGTATTTCTGGTTTTTGTGACGCCTCTCCTTGCTTGGAAAATGGCTGTGTGGTATTTCTAGCTAGCGTCCCACATACCCCAGAGAGGTTAACTTATTCCACATTTTGTTAAGGCCTGAATTCTGGATTAGATAGATGTTTTTTCTTACCCATCTACACACAATGCCCCATAATGACAAATTGAAAACATGTTGAGAAATTTGTGCACATTTATAGAAAATGAAACACAGACCTATTCACACCCCTGAGTCAATACTTTGTAAAGCACCTTTGGCGGTGATTTATAGCTTTGAGTCGTCTTGGGTATGTCTGTTTAACCTTTTAGGGACAGACGTTCCGCTAGCGGAACGCCTCACCAATATCCAATGGTAGAGCGTGGCGCGAAATACAAATACCTTAAAAATGCTATAACTTCAATTTCTGAAACATACGACTATTTTACACCATTTTAAAGACAAGACTCTCGTTAATCTAACCACATTGTCCGATTTCAAAAAGGCTTTACAGTGAAAGCAAAACATTAGATTATGTCAGGAGAGTACCCAGCCAAAAATAATCACACAGCCATTTTCAAAGCAAGCATATATGTCACAAAAACCAAAACTACAGCTAAATGCAGCACTAACCTTTGATGATCTTCATCAGATGACAACCCTAGGACATTATGTTATACAATACCTGCATGTTTTGTTCAATCAAGTTCATATTTATATCAAAAAACAGCTTTTTACATTAGCATGTGATGTTCAGAACTAGCATACCCACCGCAAACTTCCGGTGAATTTACTAAATTACTCATGATAAACGTTCACAAAATACATAAATTATTTAAAGAATTATAGATACAGAACTCTTTTATGCAATCGCGGTGTCAGATTTTAAAATAGCTTTTCAGCGAAAGCACATTTTGCAATATTCTGAGTAGATAGCCATCACAGGCTAGCTAATTTGACACCCACCAAGTTGTGCTCACTAAACTCAGAATTACTATAAGAAAAATTGGATTACCTTTGCTGTTCTTTGTCAGAATGCACTCACAGGACATCTACTTCAACAACAAATGTTGTTTTGGTTCCAAATAATCCATAGTTATATTCAAATAGCTCCGTTTTGTTCGTGCGTTCAGGTCACTATACGAAGGGTGACGCGCGAGCGCATTTTGTGACAAAAAAATTCAAAATATTCCATTACCGTACTTAGAAGCATGTCAAACGCTGTTTAAAATACATTTTTATGCTACTTTTCTCGTAAAATTCCCATAGCATTCCCATAGCATGATGCTGCCAGCACCATGCTTCACTGTGCTTCAGCACAGTAAGGACGGTGTTAGGCGGATGATGAGCTGTGCCTGGTTCTCCAGACGTAGCACTTTGCATTCAGGCCATTGACATTTTTGTCTCATCAGACCACAGAATCTTATGCCTTATGATCTCAGTCTTTCACATGCCTTTTTGCAAACTCCAGACGTGCTGTCATGTGCCTTTTTCTCAGGAGTGGCTTCAATCTCGACTGCATAGCCCAGATTGGTGAAGTGCTGTAGAGACTGTGGTCCTCCTGGCAGGTTCTCCCATCTCAGCCAAGGAACTCCACTTCTGTCAGTGGTCATTGGGTTCTTGGTCACCTCCCTGACCAAGGTCCTTCTTTCCCAGTTTAGTCAGATGGCCAGCTCTAGGCAGAGTCTGGGTAGTTCCATAATTTTTCCATTTCCCACTGACTGAGAAAACTGTGGTCTTGGAAACTTTCAATACTCTAGAAATTGTTTTATACCCTTACCCAGATATGCCTCATCACAATTCTCAGAGATCTATGGACAGTTCCTTGGACTTCATGGTACGGTTTTTGCTCTGACATGTACTGTCAACTGTGGAACTTACATAGAAACACACCTGTCTTTCTAAATCATGTCCAAACAATTTAATTGGCTTGACTCCAATCAAGAGTGCAGAGACATCTAAAAGGACGATGAAGAGAAATTGGATGCACTGGACCTCAATTTGGAGTGTCATAGCAAAGGGGTGTGAATACTTATGTAAATTAGATCAATACATTGGTTTGCTATATTCCTGCTATGCAGAGGGGAGTATCAGAGTAGAATATTATCTGCCACAGGGATGAACAAATCCTATTTCAGCCTGAATGCTTTCCCCCCTCTCCTTAAAATCAGAAGCACATTTTCCTAGCCTCCTCTGTGTAATGTCTCTCAAAATTGCTTCCAACCAACGATTTCAAAAAAGCAATAATGCAGAGAAATGGGAGAATATCCCCCCCCCCCCCCCCCCCCTCCTACATTTCCTTCTATTAGCCGGAAAGGTATAGAAACAGAACTGCGTCAACTCTTGAAATTACATCCGCATGCAGTCCGAAACCCCATAAAACCTTTTCAATTTATATGTTAATGCTGTGAATTAAAATTTAATAACTAGATATTGAAAAGTGGCCTTGAATTATACAAAAAATAAATCCTGAAAGAGCAGCCCTAAAATTTGAAATTCAGGGCAGCATCCGGTCTGCCGCTAAGCCCTTGCACACTGGCAGATTTTTTTTATTTTAGTGAAAATCTAAATTGCAGTGCAGTCTGAGGTCTGGTAAAGCTGCTCCTTTGTGATTTATGGATTCATTAGAGCAAGAGAAGACCCCCCCTTCACAGAAATGAGATTTTCCCTTTGTAAAAAATGTATATATTTTTTAAAGGCAAATTGAGCTCTGAAACATTTAGAAAACTGACAAAAACACCCTATGTGCATATAACCACAAAGACGGCCCTTAAATCATCTTTGCTGCAGCAATTGAACGTCCCTGTGCATTATTCATGAGACCAATAAGGTCCATTTTAAGTAGAGAAGGGGAGGGAAATATGCACAGAATGCACATATTCCACCAAATGCCAAAAGCTCTTCATGTAGCCGTCCAAACCTGAAATACCATCCTGCTGGCCCTAATTTGAGTGGTATCATTTTCAGAGATTTATCAGGACAACGATGCTTATATAAGGAAGGTAAATATTGATACATTTAGCAGATTTGGACGGAAGCCCAAAAAATAAACACTATCAACTACAATTGCTTAACTTTTTCAGCTCTCAGCAAGAACATCAGAAGGATTACATCTATCTGCATTCCAACAAGGTCTACTGACCGACAGGTATGCCTACATAATGTTTGTGACTGCACTCTAGACAATAGAAATAAATGACACCAAGTCCTTGCTAGTGATATATGGTCTAGGGAGGCCTTCATGTATTGTTATGAACTGACAAGATGGTTTACTATCTCGTTGTCCATCTTTCTTTCCAGACCTATTGAGTTGTTTTAATTGGGCTGGTAGATATTTTTTGGTTCACAAGCAGACCAGGACATCCTACCTCTTGGTGATCAGTGCCTGAAGGTGCAAACAGCCCTGTCCTGCTCAGTCTTCGGTCTCCCCTCTTGCAGAGTCCCGCAAGCCAGTGTGACCTGGTTGGGGAGAGTGTTTAGGTCTGAGAAGGTGTCAAACTACTATGAATCCACACACAAAAGTTAATAAAATAAAGAAACCCTGGTGTTCTATCTTCTACATTGTAAAATAGTGAAGACATCAAAACTACGAAACATATGGAATCATGTAGTAACCCCCCCAAAAAAAGTGTTAAATCAAAATATATTTTATATTTGAGATTCTTCAAAAGTAGCCACCCTCTGCCTTGACAGCTTTGCACACACTTGGCATTCTCTCAACTGGCCTCATGAGGTAGTCACTTGGAATGCATTTCAATGAACAGGTGTGCCTTGGTAAATGTTAATTTGTGGAATTTCTTTCCTTCTCAATGCGTTTGAGCCAATCAGTTGTGTTGTGACAAGGTAGGGGGGTATACAGAAGATAATATGGACTTGGTATTTTACCAATAGGGTTATGGCAAGAACAGCTCAAATAAGCAAAGAGAAATGACAGTCCATCATTACTTTAAGACATGAAGGTCAGGCAAACCAAAAACAAAAAAAGTAGTCGCAAAAACAATCAAGCGTTATGATGAACTGGCTCTCATGAGGACCGTCACAGGAAAGGAAGACCCAAGTTGCGGTCAAAACACACCCTATCCCCTCAGCCCTCAAATTAAGGGGACACTTCTGATGACGTATCATGACGTCTGACGAGTATACACTTGTAGGGCAAGGGAAGAGGGAAGGAAGGAATGATAAATAAAAATGGACCACCCTTTGCCGTTAATTCGTAATTCGTCCATCCCGCGATGATTGTTTTTTCAGCTACCGGTAGCTTGTGGGTGCTTTATATGCACTACAGTCAATTATGAATGCAGGTCTACTTATAGTAAATATACGCCTACTGTATGATAGCTAGCAAATGAATTAGCTAACTAACATTAGCCTGCCTAGCTGGAACTTCAAGGAAAACGTTTTATTTCTACAATTTCCAAAAGATGACCAAACAAAAACATATTTACTTTTTACGAGACGTGTTTGTGCCGTCATGTGCATTAGTAGCACAATTTAACTTATTTGCATTTGTTTTTACTTACACTTGTATGTTGACTTCTCCATTGATGTTGTTTACGTTTCGCTGACTTTTCTTAGCGGATGTACAATCGTCACAAACTAAATTATGGGGAGTTTCAGGCCCCGGAGAGAACATAATTGTACACTCGCAAAGCCGACTAAAAACGAGGGCTGAGGGGCATACGTTGCAATTTCCATTGCTTGGCTAATCATTTGGACCGCCCTCCAAGATGGCAACAGGGATTCCCCAAGGGCATAAGGCGAGGGTAAGTGGACAAGGGTGTGTCTTTTAAGTGTTTGGACCGCAGCCCCAGAGTTACCTCTGCTGCAGAGGATAAGTTCATTAGTTACCAGCCTCAGAAATTGCAGCCCAAATAAATGCTTCAGAGTTCAAATAACAGACACATCAACTGTTCAGTGCAGACTGCGTCAATCAGGCATTCATGGTCAAATGGTTCCAAAGAAACCACTACTAAAGGACACCAATAAGAAGAGACTTGCTTGGGACAAGAAACACAAGCAATGGACATTAGACTGGTGGAAATCTGTCCTTTGGTCTGATGAGTCCAAATGTGAGATTTTTGGTCCCAACCATCCTGTCTTTGTGAGACACAGTAAGTGAACAGATGATCTCCACATGTGTGGTGCTCACCGTGAAGCATGGAGGTGGAGTGATGGTGCTTTACTGGTGACACTGTCGTGATTTATTTAAAATTCAAGGCACACTTAACCAGCATGGCTACCACAGCATTCTGCAGCGATACACCATTCCATCTGGTTTGAGCTTAGTGGGACTATCATTTGTTTTTCAACAGGACAATGACCCAACACACCTCCAGGCTGTGTAAGGGCTATTTGACCAAGGAGAGTGATGGAGTGCTGCATCAGATGACCTGGCCTCCACAATCACCCGACCTCAACCCAATTGAGATGGTTTGGGATGAGTTAGACCGCAGAGTGAAGGAAAAGCAGCCAACAAGTGCCCCACATGTGGGAACTCCTTCAAGACTGTTTGAAAAGCATTTCAGGTGAAGCTGGATGAGAGAATGCCAAGAGTGTGCAAAGGTAAAGGGTGGCTACCTTGAAGAATCTCAAATATATTTGATTTGTTTAACACTTTTTTGGTTACTACATGATTCCATGTGTTATTTTATAGTTTTGAGGTCTTCACCATTATTCTGCAATGTAGAAAATAGTAAAAATAAAAAAAAACTTGAATGAGTAGGTGTGTCCAAACTTCTGAGACTGGTACTATATGTGCCTTTCACTTCAATGCAACCTTCGTCCAAAGCAAATCCTAAATGCATTTTATTACTTGGCTGCTCTGACATTTAATAATAAATAATAATAAACATTCTGTCATTCATACATTCATGCTCTTCTTTTAAAAACATGGAATTTCCTAATGTAATTCATAGCCTGCATTTGATTACACTGAATGTGGAGGGAAAAGGTCAGGGTTCCAATTTAGCATACACACCAAATAAATTCCACCAACACTTCAAATTCATACTACAGTTCTGAAGGTCAGCTTCAAAATTAACAAAGTAAAATGGCTCGGCCAGATCTACTTACAATGACAAACCACGCAAGACAGAAAATTGTTTCGCGTCTACAAGATTGTAAAAAGCAGAGATTGGTAATGATTGTTTTTCCTTTTCTTAAAATGTGTCACCTCTGTCCTCCTCTGCATTTGTCCTCTTTCGTGTACTGTTCCCTTTTGTTTGGTCAGGGTTTTCTTCCCCCCTAAGTTTAGACGCATAACAAGTCCAGTGCATTCCTTGTTTACCATGTTTCACCATTTGAGCAGGCCATGAATTCGCTCTATCATTTCTCAAAATACACAAAAAACTAATTGAAGATGACCAACCTTTACCTTTCAAACAATGCATTTCTATTGTTTATTGCAAAGGGAATTCTTATAGAAAAATCTTAGAATGGGAGACATGCAGAATCTCTTGAATGTACAGTGGTGTTTTCCATCTCTTTACCCTCTCTTCTAATGTACATCTAAGGGCTTAGATATGTCTTTAATAGTATGGAAATGCACAACAAGCCGACAGATTAGGCTGATTGTTACTTTATTCGGTAGCCTACTAAACACCTCTTCACAGTTACCAGCAACATCAGAGAGGATGTTAGTAGTATTAAAGCCATATTATAAACTGGGTGGTTCGAGCCCGAATGCTGATTGGCTGACAGCCATGGTATATCAGACCGTATACCACAGTATGACAAAACAATTATTTTTACTGCTCTAATTATGTTGGTAACCAGTTTATAATTGCAATAAGGCACCTCGGGGGTTTTGATATGTGGCCAATATACCACGGCTAAGGGCTGTGTCCAGGCACTTTGCATTGCTTTGTGCGTAAGAACAGCCCTTAGCTGTGGAAAATTGGCCATATACCACACCTCCTTGGGCCTTATTGCTAAAATCTACCATTTCAACAGCCAGGCCCTGCCTGCCACTGTTTGGTAAAGCTGGGTGGGACTGGGTAAATGTAACCACTCAAATGCATCTAAGCTGTAGAAACAAGGATTAGTTCTAAACTGATTTTGAAGCTATAGCCTACATTGTTGTCAAATGACAAACACATCAACAATGGATAAATACGGCCTAGATCTTGGGTTATGATTGGGCAACAGTTTCACTGTAATATAATGAATTTATAATTGATTATTTTAAGTAGGAGCCTGCTAATTAGTAAAGTATTTGAATTATGGACATAGTTACTATTAAACAAAATAGTCCAAACTGAGATAAGACGTTAAAATGAGTTGACACACCCTGATTCAAACTGTAGCCAACTCCTATCGTTGCTCTAACGGGTCCATAACTAACAGTCAAGGGACCTTATCATTGGCTACCAATGTAGCCTATTTTATTATTTTTTTAAACACGTTCGACAAAAAAAAAGTCACAAAACTAAAAGGTTCGAATACAATGCTTAAACAAGCCAAATTAATTGGAATTTCTTAATTTCACAAAATAACCGCCAACAGGTGGCGCCAATTTCAAAATGAAATGAATTTAAATCCTACAACCATTTTGAAAACAGAAGTAGAAATTATATTCGAAATGGGAAAATTCTTCATATCGACCGATTGAAACGGAACCAAATAGCCTACCTTCGCTTTAACACAACAAACACTGACGACTCAATTGATGTGATTATAGAATGTGAGAGAAATTTGAAGCAAAATTCCCAAAACATGGCTGCAAGGTTGTGTTTTCAGATTGTTCTTCGTCCTTCATTTAACCACCACTGCTCATTTCCCACGCGCTTTTAAAGCTACATTTAACAAAGTATCACTAGGTTAATTAGCCAGTGTAGACAACTGAGTTTATTCAAACTTTCTTCGAAATCGCTGTCTAAAATCAACAGATTATTTGCGACGGAAACTAAAGCCAGCACCCTTGCTTTTGATAAAGCTCACCAAACATGCATTAGCGTGAAAACCAATGGTGAAAACACACACCCTCACTTATTATGAAGACAGAGTCGAGAAAACTATCAACAACCGCGGCCTGTATAAAATTTACAAATTTTGGATTTGTAAATCAGAAAAAACGATTAAGAATGGTTTGACGTTACCTCCCAAAATGATGCAGCACATGCGAGTAGGATAGCTCGAGCTCCAAAATCCTCCTCGGACACCAAAGGTGACTGCACAACTAGCGCTTTGAAATACAAATTAGTTATTAATTCTCAAATTATCTCAACTAAAACTGCTTTATTTTCAAGATTGCAACCTTGACATCTTCCGGCATGAACCCGGGTGTATGATTGTGTTGACGAAGGTGCAGGCTAGTCCGCCCAGGCTCAGCTTTTGCAGTATTCAGGGTAGGCTATGCGTTGCGGTTTCTCCAGTGGAAATTTTCGCCGTCCGCCATCATACAAGGACAGATTCCGAAATTGCTACGCCTGCTAGTTATATCAAAATGATTCTGGGCAGAGTGAAAAAAGGTCGAACGACCGTAAAGTTGCGCAGGGAATTAGAGACTAGAAATCACATGCAGAATAACATTTCTGCATCTAATAATGTGAAACTTGTATTGGAGTTGAAACAAGTAACAGCTTCATGACACACATGATTACAAATGATGTTGAATATTCTAAATATTCTGTGAATTGCACCCTTTGTCCATGTATTTCCAAAAGATAGTCTATAAATCCATAAAACAGATGAGGATATTATGTTGTATATTTTGTCACTCACGCCATTTTTTTATTCAATAAAGTTGGCTATGTCTGAAATAAATATATATCTATATATATATATAATTCAGACATACATACACACGTATGTGTAGTGATGTATTTTTTCACTGCTGTTGAAAAAAAACATACTATTAGCTTGCTAGGCTAATGAAACTAGATGAGAATTGCTGACTTCTTGGTTGGCCAACACTTTAGAAGATTTCCAATTCAAAGAGTATGCTGACCCTGCATTCATAACCAAGTGGGAAGGTGGTATTTGTAACATATGACTGAAATATCCACTTGAACGCCCCAACTGGTAATTACATCCCTGAGCTCCGACTTCTCCCCAATGCTGACATCACCTACTAAGGAATTTACCTTGATAACAGCATTTTTGGCAGTTAAATGCAACACAATATTATTTATAAAAAGCAATATATTAATATTGTTTTTGAACACCATTTTTTTTTTTTTTACAAGCATGTACTTTTAGTTGATGAATGACAGCTTGTCCAAAGCCAAACTGCATTACTCAACAAGTTTAAAGCATGTGAATGCATCCAACTGGTAATTTCCACCTTCCCACTTAGTTATGAATGCTGCATTAGTTTCAGTCCAAATGAGGCTAAGTACATTTACAAATACATTTTAGTCATTTAGCAGACACTCTTATCCAGAGCAACTTACAGTAGTGAGTGCATACATCTTCATTCATACTGGTCCCCCATGGGAATCAAACCGACAACCCTGGCGTTGCAAGTGCCATGCTCTACCAACTAAGCCACACACGAATGTACAAGGATAGTAGGCCTAGGCTGTGCTGCAAAATATTGTGTGCTTTAAATGCCAGGATGTCATGCTCATAGGGCTTTGTAATATACCAGCCAAGTCATGCCTAGCCGGGAATTCGCTGCATACTTCAGGAACTAACTGAAATAAAACCCAATTTAACAATAGGCCTACCCTTTACACAAAAAAATGTATAGCCTATTATGGCACTATATAGGCCTATTATTGTTATTATTACTAATGCACATTGTTTTATACCACAGCATTGTTAAAAACTTGATTTCACCATTGTGTGATCAACTGATCTGTTTCTGTCTTTTCCCATTCCCTCTCTCCCAATCCCTCACTTTTTCCTCTACCTCTGAGGGCTTTTATTTGCAAAATGAAGAATAAAATAGACCTAAAAGCATTGGGCCTAAAAGTACTATGCCTGCCCCAACAGTACTTACAGTACAATATTTACAATAAACATGACAAATAAACTGAAACCAATCAATTCCATAATTTTAAATATGCATGCTTTCAGATTCAGTTTTCAAATTCAGTTCTCTAAATTCAAATTCAAAACCATAGGCAACATCCTGGGCGTATTGCATTCAAACCCTGGAATTAATGCAATATCGACCATATTGAAACTGAGTATATACATTTAATTGAATTTGAATATTAAAATTACTTGTTAAAACAGAATGCAATATTCATTCAGTTAATTAAGTTTCAAATCATGAAATACAAGTTCAATTTATTAACTTAATGATTAAATTTGCGCATAACAAATTTAAAATTACTAAATTCAATTTATGTATCCAAGCACTGAACTAATTTAGCAAGGCCTCAGTAAGTGGAGCGTTCCTCTGCACAGGCGTTGCTGATGCCTGTTACATCTTACAACGCCTGGAAGGTATTTTAGGTAGCAGCTAACCACATCGTATCGATCAGTCAGTTGATGACACAGTCAATGAAGTGGCACACAACCATTGGTTGATGCATGCAACATCTGAGCAGGGGAACGCAACTATTGCCTTAGTAATCGCAACAGCAGGAACAACCCAACCTTCCCTGCCTGGCCACTACAGGGGTGTAATCATTACTCCAAACTGTTGAAAAAAGGTCCCTCTCGTTTGCTGAACCTGTTCAATAGAAACACTAGTCTGGAGTAATGGTTACACCCCAGATAAATGAGGGGTTTCAATTATTTGAAGACCTTTTACCAATAATGTATTTCAGAATGGAACATTCCCTAGAGCTAGAAGACTCATCTATGTATCTGTGCCATTATAGCATCTGTGACAGAATTTTAAATGATTGGCTGATCCCTCCCACCCGGTTTGACAAGACTCCAATAGGGTCACCAGGAGGGATCAACCAATGAAGTAGGAAGTCCCACCCAGTTGACTGAGTTAAAATGGTGGAAGCCCTCAATTGCACTGCCCATGCTAATACAGCCTTTTGGCCACTAGAGGCATCTATAATTTTCTATGGAACATACCAACATTTCAATTTCACCCGGTCAATCAACAGGTTGGCATCAACCCCAAAAATTATATTGAGCTCTCAAACTTACTTCCGATTGCCTGTCACCATCTTTGACCTGGAAACATGAAGAACCACTCTATTCAATTATAGGACAAACAAATCAGCATTTACATTAATTAGCTTAATTTTAGCATTTTATAACTCTATGGGCTAATGTGATTAGCATGAGGTTATAAGTAACAAGAACATTTCCCAGGACATTAAAATGTGGGCAGAAATCTTACATTCTTGTTAATCTAACTGCACTGTCCAATTTGCAGTAGCTATTGCAGTTCAAAAAAATAACATGCTATTGTTTGAGGAGAGTGCACAGTACACATACACTGCTAAATTGCGCCTAACCTGGAATAATACATTTTGGCCTCTCTCTTGCATTTCAAAGATGATACTTTTTTTTTAAACGCAAGTTTTTTTCTTTGTATTATCTTTTACCAGATCTATTGTGTTATATTATCCTACATTAATTTCACATTTCCACAAACTTCAAAGTGTTTTCTTTGAAATGGTATCAAGAATATGCATATCCTTGCTTCAGGTCCTGAGCAGTTAGATTTGGGTGTCATTTTAGGCAAAAATTGAAAAAAAGGGACCGATCCTTAAGAGGTTTTAATTCTTCAACATCACTTTGTCGTTATATACTGAACAAAAATATAAATGCAACTATTAGTTCATATACGGAAATCAGTCAATTGAAAGAAATTCTTTAGGCCCTTATCTATGGATTTAACATGACTGGGCAAGGGTGCAGCCATTGGTGGGCCCAGGAGGGCATAGGGAGCCAGGCTCAGCCAATCAGAATGAGTTCATCCCCACAAAAAGGCTTTATTACCGACAGAAATACTCCTCAGCACCCTTCCCACCCTTCCTCAGATGATCCCCGCAGGTGAAGAAGATGGAAGTAGAAGTCCTGGGCTGGCGTGGTTACACGTGGTCTGCGGTTGTGAAGCCGGTTGGACGTACTGCCAAATTCTCTAAAATGATGTTGGAGGTGGCTTACGGTAGAGAAATTAACATTACATTCTCTGGCAAGAGCTCTGGTGAATATTCCTGCAATCAGCATGCCAATTGCACACTCCCTCAAAACTTGATACATCTGTGGCATTGTGATGTCTGACAAAACTGCACATTTTAAAGTGGCCTTTTATTGTCCCCAGCACAAGGTGCACCTGTGTATTGATCATGCTGTTTAATCAGCTTCTTTATATGCCACACCTGTCAGGTGGATGGATTATCTTGGCAAAGGCAAATGCTCACTAACAGGGATGTAAACAAATTTCTTCACAAAATTTGAGAGAAATAAGCTTTTACTTGACGTTTGGTGGAGGAGGAATAATGGTCTGTGGCTGTTTTTCATGGTTTGGGCTAGAACCATTAGTTACAGTGAAGGGAAATCAACAACATACATTCTAGACAATTCTGTTTTTCCAACTTTATGGCAATAGTTTGGGGAAGGCCCTTTCTTGTTTCAGCAAGACAAATGCCCCCATGCACAAAGTGAGGTCCATACAGAAATGGCTGGTTGAGATTGGTGTGGAAGAATTTGACTGCATGCACAGAGCCCTGACCTCAACCATGTTGAACACATTTGAGATCATGAAATTTAGTCAGCCGGTGATTGTCAAGCAAATAACTGTCAGTCTCACAGTAATTGACCGTTAATTAACATTAACACATTTATCATCTCCTGGCTTCCACACTTAATTTAGAGTTGTTAATATAATTTGTTGTGCTATATGTTTTGATTTTTAATACATTGTAAGGCTGCACGATGCGACTCGCTTGAAAGGCATGAGCTCTGCTTTGTTTGTTGAGCAGGCTGTACACACTTCATCAGTCTCTCATTCACAACTTGACAAGCACTTGATAATGCCTAAAATTTTACGGCGAGATCCCCTTTGTGGCTGTAATGCACCCTAAGAAAATCCATGCCTTTTGCGCCCAGTGGCCATTGTGCCCTTGGCCCGGAGTGCTGCATTGTGCCCTTCTCCCTGAGTGCTGCGCACTCGTAAGCACATCTCACTCACATGCCTCTCCATCACGTGATCGGGCTTTCTCACAGGCTACAAGTGAAGACAGACACATCGGTGATGCAACTACGCTCCTACTACAATCCAATTCCGAGGTGCATATTGAAGCTCTTGGAAGAACTGTCCACATTTACTTTCGTCAGCCAACAAGATGAGTAGGCCTAACGAACAGCAAAAGCACTAGCCTATGTCAATCTAATATAGTACAAAGTTAACCTATTCTATTCTGTGCGAGAAATAAATATTCCAAACAGTCTGGGACAGTTGTGGGATGGAATAGATTCCAAATTAACACAACCACTAGCATCAAAAACTATTTCTTACGCAATGTGGCTGACGCAACAGATCAGAACATTTAGCTTAAAATTTTGATTAACTATTAGGATATTTCTTCCCATTTTAAGCGCAGCAATGCACACATGGCAGTAGGCTATGAATGCAAATGTTCCATTAGCAGGAAAACACCATTATCAAATGTGACTGCAAATGCAATTATGCATGTAATGCTTTTATTATAAAGGTGCATTTTTATGGTGAAAATGATCTTCCCCAGTTAGGCTCTAAACCCCTTGTAAAGTATCCTTGCTCTCATCCATAACAATCTCATCATGTAGACTAGTCTACCTGCACTTTGTATCACAACTAAAGTGGCCAATTAACTTCTTAAAATTAAACACATTAGTCTGCTTTACAAGGGGTTTAGAGCCTAACTGGCACACATGAGCAGTGCGAGAGTTTCAAGTTTGGGGAAGATCATTTTCACCATAAAAATGCACCTTTATAATAAAAGCATTACATGCATAATTGCATTTGCAGTCACATTTGATAATGGTGTTTTCCTTAATGCAGCTGGTGGCCACACCAGATACTGACTGTTACTTTTGATTTTGACCCCCCTTTGCTCAGGGACACATTATTCCATTTCTGTTAGTCACGTGTCTGTGGAACTTGTTCAGTTCATGTCTCAGTTGTTGACTCTTGTTATATTCATACAAATATTTACACATGTTAAGTTTGCTGAAAATAAATGCAGTTGACAGTGAGAGGATGTTTCTTTTTTTGCTGAGTTTATATACTTTTTTTGGCTAAACAGGTGGGGCTCAAAACAAACTCTGCCCCACCTGCCCTGAATGACAGTTTCAGACGGATAATGTAATTTATCGGCGTTGTACAACTGAATGCAATCAACTGAAATGGGTCTTCCGCAACCCATACGACCCCAAACTGTTCACACCCCTCTTGTTGGTGGAAAGAAAATGTTGCAGTTTTAAAGGAAATTCCCCACAATTCTACACATTTTGAATGGGGCAGAGATTTGTTTTGCTGTTTTTATTTACAATAAAAATGTTTACCATCTTCTTTTTAAATACTGAGCCAACATGTTTTCAGCCCTTTTATTCCCCTGTGTCATGACGTTGGCCTGTGGGTAAGGTTTATGACCCCCCCATAAATACCTTTCTCCCTTCCCCTCTCTCTCTGACCCTACTGAAGGACTTGAATAGCCTGGGTTAAATATAGAGAGTCTGGGAACATCAAACAAATGGGGAAAGGAACCATATTTTGGTAATAAAACCAGTTGGAAATATGCTTTGGAACGTAATGAATATGGGTTCGGTTGTCATCTGAGACATTATGACTGATGACAGGACGACATAAACTGTACCTGGGAAAGTATACACCCTCTAGTTATCAGAGTCACATGGAATTGTTATGCAATTGAAATGTTTGATATTGAAATTGTTTGTTAAGAGATTAAATTTAATTTTACCTTCCAAATGAGAGATTTGGGTTTTCATAAGGAAAGTGCCCTGCTTGATCAGTGGCCCACCCCTGTGAAGAGGAGGGGTTATAAACGATGAAACACATCCTTCCCCCCTCTCCACTATATAAGCCTTTGACGAAAAGATAACCAGGTTGTTCCAGCACGTGAGGTCTGCAGCCTCTACGTTAGAAGGACACACATGTCAAGGACAGAACTAAGCCAACCTCGGCGTGAGCTATGGTATGAACTGGTATGAACTTTGAGCTTATTCACTACAGAAGTGCTAGTTCCTAGCCGTTGAGTTAGCAGCGGCCGCTGTAGACGTGGGCTAGGAAAGGACGGACGACGGATCCAGTCTAACAGACGGACGAAGATACCACCACGTATCCAATTTACCACCAGAGACATTCTTCCGAGGACAGAAGATCTGTTGGCCAACCCGGCCAGCATCTACGACCAATCTACCGAAGCGCAGCTCAGAGTAAATATTTATTGCATTTTCCTTTTCCAAATGGGCGGTAATTTAGAATGCATAAGATAATGTATTTACGATAGCCTAGCTGCTGTTTCTCTGTTCCTAAATCTTCCCGCTCTTTCATTCAAGCCCAACCCCCTTTCCTTTGTGTAACCAGCCATGATACAGGTTCCGTCCACCAGGACGTTTTCTGTATGACATCATTTGTATTCTGTGTATATGTAATTCTGTGTGATTAGTTTAGGTATTTAGTAAATAAATAATTAAACCCAATTTTACAGTGCCTTCTCCACTTGTTAGCAGAGTATACTCTGCTTCCTAAGAATTTAACTTTCATTGATCTGAAAAGGGTCTGAACAGACATTTTTGGCGCACCCTGTGTGGACTCTAAAACTAGGCCGCACGTTTGGGTAATTTTGATATTGGAGCCCCCGTGCGAGGAATCTAAAATAGGATGAAGCTTTCATTTTGATTCAGCCTATATAAAATTGAAACGCAGATTACATAATATACCAAGTTTATTATATACACTATGGGAATTGTAGACCGGAATTATTGGTGCGTGTGTGCTCTGGAGAATCGCCTCCGTGTTGTGCTCTGAGGTAGTCAGTGGCGAGCATAAGCTATACAGTTCTGTATGAGGACTGATAAAGCTATCTGAGAAATAGCGCGTTTGGCCAAACGCTAAGTATTTCTGCCTCTCGCGTTTCAGACGCGTGTTGGCTAGGTCATTAGTAATTTCTCGAGCGAGGACAAAGACCCAGCCGATTGAAATTTAGGAGAGATTAGCTTGACCAGCGATAAGTATCTCTCTGTCTCTCTCGCGTTTCGATGCGAGTAGACCACGGTGCATCTTGTTGTTTGCCGCGAGTTCCGGTTAAAACATCGTAAAATATCGCCGAAAAGGGTTTGAACATAATACGTTATAAGTAAAACCTTTCCCTTGCCAAGGGAATCCTATGTTGAGCATTTTTCAGGCATAAAGTAGCATTAGCTTGCTCGAGATGCTAAGCTAACAAAAGGGAAAACAGCCATTTTGTTTTGTGCCACATTGTAATTCATCCGACTTGCGGAACGAAAGTCCCACCCTGGGTACTTCCGTTTGATTTCAGTGTGTGCCAGCAGGGACCTCTGAAGAGTCACCAGTACTTTCCTTCAAGTAGAATTAGTCATGTGACACTCAAGTTGTTACTCGTGATATCCAGACGGATATCGATGTCTTATTCAATTGAACTAATAAGTGAAATTGCCAGATTTACATTCTCAAGTTTAAATAATATCCAAATTGATGAGTTTTCTAAATGAGACATAGTAATCTTTTTTCCACATCAACCTAGATGAATAAACCTCTCAGGTTAATTAAAGTTTAAATCCCAAATAGCCTATACAGGTTTGATTTATCATTAAAATTGATCAATCAGTAAAATTTGGTTTTTGCAAAACCCATTCAGTAATCCAGTACTGACAGAAGTCCCACCCCAGCGGGAATCCCATGTGGCTTCGGCCCAAGGAAGAAGTGTACCATAGTGGGGAGTGTTCCCAACATTTAATCTACTGTTTACACTTATGATATCCAATCAATGGAGATTGTATGGATTATCATCTCATTCAATTTAATAAGTTAAATTGTTGAACAAACCTTAATGTTCTTGCAATCAAATGAGACACTTTTTAAATTTTCCACATTAACCTAGATGAATAAACCTCTCAGGTTAATTAAAGTTTAAATCCCAAATAGCCTATACAGGTTTGATTTATCATTAAAATGGATCAATCAGTAAAATTTGGTTTTTGCAAAACCCATTCAGTAATCCAGTACTGACAGAAGTCCCGCCCCAGCGGGAATCCCATGTGGCTTCGGCCCAAGGAAGAAGTGTACCATAGTGGGGAGTGTTCCCAACATTTGATCTACTGTTTACACTTATGATATACCTTAATGTTCTTGCAATCAAATGAGACACTTTTAAACTTCCCATATTAACCTGGATGACGCAACCTCAGGTTAATTCAAGTTTAATAACCAGATAGCCTACCCAGGTAGGATTAATCATTGGCATTGATTAATTAATTCAATTTGCTTTTGCAAATTCATTCACGTCCAACTTCCACATTACTGGTACAGTACTGATGGTTCGTCAACATCTATGAATAGATTAAACTTGTCTTTGCAGCTTCCAATGAATTCCAAACCCAAACATTGAAAAAAAATAGGAACATTTTTCCTCTAAATTTTTCTAATAATGTGCAAGCTACCAAAGGAGGTGGTCACCATTCCTCCGCTAATTAGTGAACCTCCACCCATAAAAGGATTGATCTCTGACCTCAGCAGTGATACCAACCCTAATTATGCCATTAGAAAAACAACAGCCGAAATTGCGAACGCTCTCCAAAATCAACCATCAAACACAGGCTTTGTGACTGTTCTCTCCACTTTAGCACTTATGTATCGCCATCAAAGGTTGGCATCGGTCCAATACCACAGTGCACAGCTGAAGCACGTGCGAGACATGGCTAACATGAGGGCACAGGTGGAGAAAACTGAGCAACTATTGACAAAAGCAGGAAATGAAAACATTCTGCTAGTCGAGGAACTGCGTTTGAAATCGGAACAATTAAAAGTAATTGCAAATACTTATGACGATGAACGAGCACAAACTCTCGAACAAAATCGTCATCTGCAGGAACAACTCGATTTAGCCAAAACTAAATACGATGTAGTCCACTCCAAACTAGATAAATCTGTCGAGTTATCTATAAACAGGAGCGCACAATTTGATAACATGCAGGCAGTTTTGTTGAACGTTACTCAAGATAACAATGTTCTACTCCAAATTCTGCAGACCAAAGACGATCAGTTGATGAACACAATGACAAAGTTGGATGACAAATCAGCAGAACTTATTGAAGTCGCTGACCAATTGAATGATGAGAGAACTCAGGTGATCAGGATGGAAATATTGATTTCTAAGCAAGCAGAGGAAATCTCATCACTGAATCTCTCGCTCTGTACTCGAGACCTCTATCTGCAAACCATGACAGATAAGTTTGAGACCGAAAGGAGCAGAGGTGACACTCACGTGTCCAAAATCGGTACTCTAAGCGCTCAAGTGGACTCTGCAATGCAGCAGAAGACCACCCATAGGTACCATCTGGAGGAAGTCCAGAATGGTCACGCTCTACAGCATGACTACCCATCCAAGCAACCGGAGTCCGGTACTCAAAGGAGTGAAGACGATAGGTTTCAGACATTGCCTCCATCATGTGTCCCTCAGTCTTCTCCTCTTGGCCATTCGGCACTGAGTAATATGGAGCCTCTTGGCCAACAAAGCCAAAGCTTAGCTTCTCCTCTTGGCCTGTCGGCCCCAATTTCTCCACAGGATGAAGCCAACCCTCTCCGCCCGCTTGGCGTGGAATACCTTGACAAACTCGTCAAGAATTTCCCCACCTTTGACCCCGTTCCAGGTCAGCGAAACGATACTGAGACGTTCCTAGCTGACATAGAGGACGCGTTGGATGGCTACCCGAACGCTACGGGTTCTGACAGGGTTTACCTGTTGAAGCGAACGTCGAATAGACACGTGACGAGGTTCATTCGCCTACAACAGCAACACGTGCTAAATGACTACGCTAAACTTGCCACAGCTTTGAAATTAGAATTCAGTGGTTCTGCGACTCGCAAACATGATAGCTCACTGGCTAACACGGTCAAACAAGCTCGGAACGAACACCCACAAGCTTTCTATCATAGGCTTCGTTCAGCTTACTTTGGCCTACTCACGGAAACAGGAATGGAAGAGCTGTTACCATTCAAACAAATGTTTCTGTCGAACATGTATCCCACCTTCATTACCTACTTGGGCCCTGCAGCCCACGTTGGCTTGCCTATCTTACAACTCAGAGAGCTTGCAAGCACAGCTTTTGAGGCATCAAAAGCTTGCACGCTAAGAGCCCTGACCACTCGGTTTTGAAGTTTGACCAGGAGCACTCACTCCAGTTAGAGGGTGCATTATCAGGTATTGAAGCGTCGAGAGCTGACGCACGACAACAGTTTCTACCACGAAACCATGATTCCAATAACCGCCGCGGTCGAAATAACTGTAAAGTACGTCGCCTTCAAAACGACTACCGCTACAATCGACCTGTTCGCTATGTTCCTGCACCCAACCCACACAAAGTGTCAGAACACAAGGGTAACAAAGGGTTGAAGGACGATCAAAACGTAGACCAATGTTCTCCAGAAGTTCCACTACGTGAAGAACTAAAGCTAGAACAATTTGAGAAAAGGGTAAAAGATAAGTCACAAGGACTAGACGGGGAATTACCGGACACCAGGTCCGCAGAAATTAACACCCATAGCAAGGACGTTAAAGTTCAAATTTCTCCCGCTCTCATTCAAGACCCTATCCAGGGCCCGCTTGATCAAGAAACAAGCCCCCGGGCTTTGTCTGTAAACTCTGATACAAAAGTTGTGAAGAAAAAGGTCAAACGCTTCGTTAAAGCCAAGCCCACTCAAAATCGGAAAAGTCAATCTGCTTCCACCTTGAACAGAAATGGCACATCACATCGTTGCGAACGACCACTCCACTTTGTGGGGAATATGTCTACTAACCACGAATCTAAACGGCCATACCTGGAAACAGTCCTGGAGGACTGCTTAACTTGTCATGCGCTAATTGATTCGGGTGCGACAATATCACTCATCTCTCAAACATTGTTTGATGATCTCAAAAGGGCTTTGAAGCCAACTAAACGTTGGTTAAAAGTGGAACGATGCGACACTACACTTCGAGGGGTCACTCAGACTACCTCGCCTCTCACATTGAGAGTCATGCTGAAACTACTGTTCAAGGACGTATCGCTCGTTCACCCTGTGTATGTTACCAGCCTCGAAACTGTACCCCTGCTACTTGGAGCAGACTTGATGGATCGATTACTCCCATTGATGGATTGGAAAACCAACCAGGTATGGTCACAGGCCACAGTGCCTTCTCCACTGACCACACTGTCTTCCCCTAATGCTAGCTGCAACGCAGTCATTCACGAGGGGTATCTGTCGAAAGCACCCCTTGGGAAAAAGACGTTTAGAAACCTCTTGGTGCAGAATCCGATCCAAGGAGATATTACGATATCTCAACACATTCCATCAGCCAATCTGATTGACCATTCTTTTCATGATTTCGAGCCAGCTGTCTCTGTGAATGAGCAACTTCCCTCCTCCTTGCAGTCGTGCAATACGGTAGTTGAGATGAACTTCTCTTGCCCTTCGGACACTTCCGCAAGCACTGCGGCCGTCTCAGCAAGAAAAACATTGATGCGCAGAGTACACTCTGCTTCCGATGATACACCTTCTGCTTTGTTGGGGACTGTCACCCCTTACAATGACACTAATGGCGTCAGTCCAGCAACTGACCCGATGACTCCCACTGGTGAAACACTTTGCGATATCACAGACCGATATCCTCGTCTCAGTTTGCAGGTACTGAAGAGGTTGCCACACGCGGACGCGGTTATGACTGACAGACCTCGACAGCCACTGAGGGTGTTGAAGCACAAACACCAGGAGATTTGGTTGAAAGGTTACAGCCATTCTCATAATAACGCGGCCACTGACAACTCGTACATAGGGTCCGACCTTTTCGTTTGCGCCTCGGACACCAACACCACCCGCTGGTGGGGGGGGTCCCGAGACACAAAGGGGGGGAATAGTAGCCCAGACCCATGATGAGCCTCATGGGGGGGGTCGAGACTACGGACAACACCGTACGAGGCCGCCAGAGCATAAATCAAATCTAGTTGTAAACTTCCCTATGAGAACAGTGAGGAGCAGACAGGCCCCTAGACGGGGATTATCTTAGAACACATCTAAGATAGTACTGAGGTGTACCACACTGGTTGTAAAGGAAGTCCAATGGACTTGTCCACCTCCAAAACAAATGGCAACAATAATCATTCCTTGCCATGTGTAGGTTCAACTACAATACAACTAGTAATATGCTCCAATCATGTGTTCCGATAGATAATATTTCAGAATAAATCGGTAGGACAACTGGACCCCTTGAATACCAGTACCAATACCACAGTCAGTCCAGCAACACTCAGTAAGAGGATTAGTAACCTCACAAGTTAAATTGCTATTGATAATAGCGTCATAGGAGTCACTCAGAGTGCAACACGGGGAAGGGAATCTCCATTGCACTCTTCCAATGGTTAACACATGCCACTAATAAATAGAACCCTCCGTTCAGGAGAAAAGTTATTAGAAGTCATGAACCATGATCACACCACGTATGACTGGTCCAATACTTAAAGAGTACTTCCGTCGTGAGGTTAGCTCCTCCGTGGATAACATAGCTATGAAATAGACTTCATACCTACCGCCACTACAAGTGGGCCAGGCTGGCCCAGACCCGACACCAATTCTGACTGACCTCCAGGCATTGACCTGAAAATTACCTGACTACGTCAGACTCATTCTGAACAAGTTGTAATCTGCCAGCATACTTGGTTTTCTTCCCTTGACATGCGCGATTGTGTAAGCATAAACGCACATGCACAACGGAACATTCAATTAGGATTTATGCTAGGATCACTTAAGGGTCCAAGCAAAATACCAGCCTTAGTAAAGTTGAACATTTACTTCTAGGCCTTTGACTCTACAGCACTCACCAGTTTTCTAACCAGAAGTCCATAGGTCATCCCTGTAGACTGCCCAAAACTAGTGCCTTACAGCTGTAGACTTATTATATAGTTGTCAACTTAGGATAGTACCCTAAGCGCCACCCCGCAAATTAGGAAAGCCCTAGATATGACATTAGACAATGCCATGATAGGGTCATTTTGCCAAGACCATGGACGTAGATAGAATACAGTCCAATTACATGATTAAGGTGGCATAACTATATTTTGTTTTGTTTATGCTTTCATTCATTTTGTTTCATTTTCTTCGGCACATAGAAAGTGATAGAGCCATAAACAACTCCCCCATACAACCATCAGTTAGTGCCACAACGCCGCTCATTTGGGAGGAAATGTAATGATATATTTCATGAGTGTGTGTGCGTTGTTAACATCTGCCTTAGTTACTGCCCAGATATTCCAGTCTGGACGACCAGACGACAGGTCCGGAACGGCGATCCCAATCCGGACATCCGCTGCCGAGCCATGGAACGGACATCTTCATTTGCAGAGACCCTACCCGGGTCGACCACCAGAGGGGGGACTGCAATAGCAACCACCAACTGGACATCTGCTGCCCAGCCTTGGAGCGGACTTCTTCATTTGCAGACACCCTACCCGGGTCGACCGCCAGATGGGGACCACAACGATGATCCACAACCAGGACAACCCACGTTCATTTTTATGTTGGTTTACAACATGCAGTTTAATCGCAAGATTGAACCCAACATGAGGGGACTGTCATGACGTTGGCCTGTGGGTAAGGTTTATGACCCCCCCCACTTTGTATCACAACTAAAGTGGCCAATTAACTTCTTAAAATTAAACACATTAGTCTGCTTTACAAGGGGTTTAGAGCCTAACTGGCACACATGAGCAGTGCGAGAGTTTCAAGTTTGGGGAAGATCATTTTCACCATAAAAATACACCTTTATAATAAAAGCATTACATGCATAATTGCATTTGCAGTCACATTTGATAATGGTGTTTTCCTTAATGCAGCTGGTGGCCACACCAGATACTGACTGTTACTTTTGATTTTGACCCCCCTTTGCTCAGGGACACATTATTCCATTTCTGTTAGTCACGTGTCTGTGGAACTTGTTCAGTTCATGTCTCAGTTGTTGACTCTTGTTATATTCATACAAATATTTACACATGTTAAGTTTGCTGAAAATAAATGCAGTTGACAGTGAGAGGATGTTTCTTTTTTTGCTGAGTTTATATACTTTTTTTGGCTAAACAGGTGGGGCTCAAAACAAACTCTGCCCCACCTGCCCTGAATGACAGTTTCAGACGGATAATGTAATTTATCGGCGTTGTACAACTGAATGCAATCAACTGAAATGGGTCTTCCGCAACCCATACGACCCCAAACTGTTCACACCCCTCTTGTTGGTGGAAAGAAAATGTTGCAGTTTTAAAGGAAATTCCCCACAATTCTACACATTTTGAATGGGGCAGAGATTTGTTTTGCTGTTTTTATTTACAATAAAAATGTTTACCATCTTCTTTTTAAATACTGAGCCAACATGTTTTCAGCCCTTTTATTCCCCTGTGTCATGACGTTGGCCTGTGGGTAAGGTTTATGACCCCCCCATAAATACCTTTCTCCCTTCCCCTCTCTCTCTGACCCTACTGAAGGACTTGAATAGCCTGGGTTAAATATAGAGAGTCTGGGAACATCAAACAAATGGGGAAAGGAACCATATTTTGGTAATAAAACCAGTTGGAAATATGCTTTGGAACGTAATGAATATGGGTTCGGTTGTCATCTGAGACATTATGACTGATGACAGGACGACATAAACTGTACCTGGGAAAGTATACACCCTCTAGTTATCAGAGTCACATGGAATTGTTATGCAATTGAAATGTTTGATATTGAAATTGTTTGTTAAGAGATTAAATTTAATTTTACCTTCCAAATGAGAGATTTGGGTTTTCATAAGGAAAGTGCCCTGCTTGATCAGTGGCCCACCCCTGTGAAGAGGAGGGGTTATAAACGATGAAACACATCCTTCCCCCCTCTCCACTATATAAGCCTTTGACGAAAAGATAACCAGGTTGTTCCAGCACGTGAGGTCTGCAGCCTCTACGTTAGAAGGACACACATGTCAAGGACAGAACTAAGCCAACCTCGGCGTGAGCTATGGTATGAACTGGTATGAACTTTGAGCTTATTCACTACAGAAGTGCTAGTTCCTAGCCGTTGAGTTAGCAGCGGCCGCTGTAGACGTGGGCTAGGAAAGGACGGACGACGGATCCAGTCTAACAGACGGACGAAGATACCACCACGTATCCAATTTACCACCAGAGACATTCTTCCGAGGACAGAAGATCTGTTGGCCAGCATCTACGACCAATCTACCGAAGCGCAGCTCAGAGTAAATATTTATTGCATTTTCCTTTTCCAAATGGGCGGTAATTTAGAATGCATAAGATAATGTATTTACAATAGCCTAGCTGCTGTTTCTCTGTTCCTAAATCTTCCCGCTCTTTCATTCAAGCCCAACCCCCTTTCCTTTGTGTAACCAGCCATGATACAGGTTCCGTCCACCAGGACGTTTTCTGTATGACATCATTTGTATTCTGTGTATATGTAATTCTGTGTGATTAGTTTAGGTATTTAGTAAATAAATAATTAAACCCAATTTTGTATTGCTGATTCAACTTGTTAGCCAGGGTTCGTGAAGATAGCCAAGAATTTACAACTTTCATTATGAGACTGAAAATAAGACAAGGGTTAATTTTGACTGCTATCGATGTAAAATATTACAAAGTATTTTAAGAGTTTATTCGGAAGATAACAGCTCTATAAACTCTTCCGTGGTGCCCCGACTTTCTAGTTAATTACATTTACATGATTAGCTTAATCAGGTAATATTAATTACAGAGAAATCATTTTATAAGTTAGCATGTCATATCACTTAATCCGGCATAGCCAAAGACACGACACCTGACTGATCAAAGACTGTTTTCTCATACTCTCTTTCGTCTCTCTGCAGCAGACATACAGTGAGCAATATGTTTTTAACATCAAATCACAATACATTTGCAGTATACATACTGTATTGAATCATAATCGTGAGAATCATGAAAATCGCAATACAGATCGTATCGGCATCTAAGTATCGTGATACTATCATATCGTGAGGTCCCAATTCCCAGCCCTAATTTTAATACTCTATGGGATAGTATCCTAGGCACAAATAGTGCTGGACGAAAAAGCATTCTCAATGGAGGTTCTCCATTGAAAGCGCTTTTTAGTCCAGGACCAGGCCTAATCTGTGTCTGTGAAACTAGCTCTAGCCTATAAGTAAATCATCCAAACAATTTACTTAATTTGACCAATTACTCCAATCAGCGTTGTAGGTTTACTCAAGTCCAGGGGTGTATTCATTCAGACATACACTGTAGCAAACATTTGCAAAACCTTTTGCAAAGGAAAACATTTACTCCAAACTGAAAACCTATGCATCGTAAACAAGAGTTTCTATTCTATTCATACAAATTCATCTACGGCCCTCCCTGTTTCATTCTGTTTGAATTCCGCTTGGTTCCTAGTGAATACACCCCTGGGGTGCGTTCAGTACGTGTTCAATTCAACAGAGACCGTACTGAACGACTAGTTGAAGAATGGCGTGATAATGATAACCCAGATGGTGTATGGTGTGCCTCACTAGTTTTGCGATTTCAAATGGTCACACCCATATTGATCAGGCCATACATCACCACACCCACGGGGAGCAAACATACTTCACAAGCTGTTACATAACAGTGCGAACCATTTTGGGGAATTTGTGTTGTTCAGTACAAACCGTCACACAACATAGCAAACCTTGAACCAAACTGAACGTATTCATTAGGAACCAAACGGTAGCCAGCAGAAGCAAACGAAACGAAACGGGAGGGACCTACCTGCATTTGTCCAATATAAACAATTTTTTTAGTAACCGGTTTCCTTTGCAAACCTCTTTGCAATTGTTTTTAACAGTTTGCTACGGTCTTGGTCTAATGAATACACTCCAGGAATCAGATTTCACTCAGATCTAATTCAGTTTTTCCGTGACTCGATTCGGACTCGACCAGTTGTCACTCGAACTCAACCAGTAGTGATTTTATCAGAAAATCTCTCCCTTGCTAAACAGTAGCTACTGTAGTTAGCCCTACTAATGTGCATCACTGTAAGTCAGCTAGCTTTCAACATTATGAAATGTAGCTTCAAAGATTGTTGAACCACATCTTTAGCCTTTCAAGGGACTCATGACTCGACTTGGTACTCTATCTATAGGACTCCGGACTCAAACACTAGGGACTTAGTTGGATTTGAGGTTTAGAGACTTGATTACCTCACTGTGATCAGGACTGCTTCCCCATAATTCAACAATCAAGTCTGCATTTCTACAATATACAATATTTATGTTCCAAATGGTTTGCCTGATGTGATATTTGTGGCATAAGAATGCAGGTGATTGACTGAAAATTATACCTGCAGTGACATTATGCTGAAAAGATCAAAAGAAAATTGACTTGAAATCTTAAACTTTTCTTCAAGAACAAAATATATTTAAATGTTTGTAGCTTTATAGTATAAGAACCGTGTCGGTTTAAGGTTAGGGTTAAACATACCTCGGTGTCATGCCTACTCCCCTTCCCTGGCACTCAAAGGCGCCAGGCTCCCCAGCATTACGCACACCTGCCTTTCCTCGTCAGTGTATTATTGGACTCAATCACCTGTTATTACCTCCACTATATTTGTCAGTGCCCCATCTCTGCTGCATTGATTGTCGTATGTCGTTGTTTTGCCCGTGTGATGACGCTGTGCCTGTCTTGTTTCATGGCTGTTTTTTATTAAATGTTGACTCCCCATACCTGCTTCTCATTTCCGGCATCAGTCCTTACGCTCTGTCCTATGTAGCATGACAAGAGAGATGAAATTGGCAACCATGCTCAGACCCAGGTGGGTCCTAACTAGAAAAATCTCTCTCCTTCTGCTACTGTATTAGCTAGTTAGCCCTACTAATGTGCAACACTTAGCTAGTCAAACTATTTTAGAATTTCTGGAAAAATATATATTTTTATAAACATTTTATATTTTTTTTACCTTTAATGGCAATTATCTAAAAACTTGTAAACTATGGATTGACCATCTCAAAATTATAGTTGAAACCATGTTTTGAGGCTATATAGTGTTCGTATACATTTACTTTGTTTACAAACATTGGAGTAAAACAAGCTTATATTTTTGGTCCTGTACGACTAGGCAGTTGAACTAAGCTCACGAGACATTTAAGTTATATTATTTAAGAATCAAAGGGTACGTATGATAAATGTATTAGTCCACAAATGGATGTAGCAAGAGCAGATTGCCCCTTTAACATATATTATCCAAAACCTCGTAGACCCTATTTTACATCATGGAAGGTTTTTGCGTTGTGCCCGGCATCAGTTGAGACACAACATGCTCTTGAATACAGGGTGGGTGTCATGTTTTGGCTAATACATGTACTACAATGGGGGGAAAATGCAGCCATGCATGTATTGGCTACAATAGCCAATGACAGTTAGGGTAAATAACATACGGTAATATAAAATATCATACAGTACATAGGCAATCAAAACAGTGTCTTCTGCCTGTCTTGTCTTTTTCCAGGATGTGAAGAGTACATCACAGGAGTATCTCTGTCTAAGAAGGCATCACTTCCAGAACCTCCAGAATCATTTTGAGGTAAGAACTTCATACTTCAGTCATGTTATCTACTGTAGACTAGGGTTGTTGAAATCCTGTAAGTAAAATCCAGAAACCCAAGTATGTCATGTTCTGAAATAGGACTGTATCAATACACACAAGTCACGTTTCCATATGGTCATGGCAGATTACTACGGCTGACATGCTTTGAATTGCTCATTCCAAATCACAGCACAGTGCTGATTGTCAACTATGATTTCCTAAATCATCGGCTGTAATATTGAAATGATTACATCAAACCTATGAAAGCATGTCAGTGGCTTGACAGTGAAAAATCATAATGTAATGCTAGTGTAAATAGTGGGGAAATAATCTTAAGGCCTCAGAGCTGACATCTTGGCCTTAGTACTGTAGCAAGTCAATCCAGCTGAGCTAGTATTGTTTTTGCCCAGTAGAGAGCAGCAAACTATAACATTTCCAGCTACTAGGAACAGCTTTCTGGTCAAAAGCCTGTAGGTCTGCCGTGATAACTGAAGAAATCCATGTTAACTCCCACATAGCTGCAGCCTGAGTGGGTTACTTCTCGTTGTATCTCATTGTTGTCATCTCACACTCTCTTGTGTTTGATACAAGCCTGTGTTTGATTATATCATTATTCCTGGGACTCCTTAAATCTAATCAAATCAACATTTGGTCGCGTACATAGATTTGCATAATGTTATCGCAGGAGCAGCAAAATGCTTGTGTTTCTAGCTCCAACAGTGCAGTAATACCTAGCAATAATACAAAACAAACTATACACACATAGATCCATGAAAATGTCAGAGACCGGAATATATATATATATATATATATATATATATATATATATATATATATATATATATATATATATATATATATATATATATAAATAATGCATATAAATACATAGACAGTATGGACAGTGTGTACAGCAGTAGTTATATAGGATGAGCCATGACTAGAATACAGCATATACAATGCTTTTGGAAAGTATTCAGACCACATTACTTCTTCCACATTTTATTACGTTAAATTGTTTTTTTACTCATCAATATACCTGTATAATGACAAAGCATAACTGGTTTTTAGAAATGTTTGCAAATGTATATTTAGAAAAAATAAGAAATATCACATTTACATAAGTATTCAGACTCTTTACTCAGTACTTTGTTGAAGCAATGATTACAGCCTCGAGTCTTCTACAACATTGGCACACCTGTTTCTCCCATTCTTCTCTGCAGATCCTCTCATGCTCTGTCAAGTTGGATGGGGAGCGTCGCTGCACAGATATTTTCAGGTCTCTCTAGAGATGTTTGATCGGGCTCTGGCTGGGCCACTCAAGGACATTCAGAGACTTGTCCCGAAACCACTCCTGCATTGTCTTGGCTGTGTGCTTACTGTAGATTCATTTTACTTTTGGAATGTGGACCTTCGCCCCTGTCTGAGATTTTCATCAAGGATCTCTCTGAACTTCGCCATTTTAATCTTTCCCTCGATCCTGACTAGTTTCCCAGCTAGCACAGTGGATCTGGGCCGATTCCAGCTGAGAGTCGGGGCACGTCATGTGGCCTGAGTCTGGCCCGCCTTTGGCAGTATTACTTATGACTAGGATGCGAGGATTGAGCTTGGGCCGATTCCGGTGTGAGTTATCTGGCCAAAATATATTACTTGTGGCTCGGGCCGATTGTGGCTATTCTCTGACAGATGATTACAATTTATGATTAACATTTCATTATTGATTTATTTTACCATAAAATGGTAGTTCAAATAGAATTGATACGGAAGACAAATACATTTAGACTTCAGCTTTGAAAGTAATTTGAGTGTATTCAGTATGGCTACTCGTTGAGCACGGTGGACCACCACCTGCGCTTGAGCAGATCTACTTCAACCTGTATACCAGCGCATGAGTTAATAAGGCGCTTGGTATTCCAACTGTCATAATCTGTCACTAGAACTCATCAAGACTGTAGATACCCCTTTTGTTAAGATGGAAACAAAATTGCTAGCCAGCTAATTATTGTTATTTTGTGACAGTTCTAACGTTAAAGGTAAACTATTTACTATATTTTGTTTGTGGTATCGTTTGCTAAATGGTCTGGTAAAATTATCGGGAAGTCAGAGTACGTTCACGTTATGTGTTTCTGTGATTGTGTTTACAATATAACGTTAAACTTCAACAGTAAATAATATTTGTTATCCAATTTGGATTTTAAGTAACTGGGTCATTTTTGTAATAATACAGTTGAAGTCGAAAGTTTACAAACACTTAGGTTGGAGTCATTAAAACTCATTTTTCAACCACTATAGTTTTGGCAAGTCGGTTAGGACATCTACTTTGTGCATGACACAAATCATTTTTCCAACAATTGTTTACAGACAGATTATTTCACTTATAATTCACTGTATCACAATTCCAGTGGGTCAGAAGTTTACATACACTAAGTTGATTGTGCCTTTAAACAGTTTGGAAAATTCCAGAAAATGATGTCATGGCTTTAGAAGTGTCTGATAGGCTAATTGACATAATTTGAGTCAATTGGAGGTGTACCTGTGAATGTATTTCAAGACCTACCTTCAAACTCAGTGCCTCTTTGCTTGACATCATGGGAAAATCAAACTAAATCAGCTAAGACCTCAGAAAAGAAATTGTAGACCTCCACAAGTCTGGTTCAGCCTTGGGAGCCATTTCCAAATGCCTGAAGGTACCATGTTCATCTGTACAAACAATAGTACGCAAGTATAAACACCATGGGACTACGCAGCTGTCATACCGCTCAGGAAGGAGATGCATTCTGTCTCCTGGAGATTAACGCACTTTGGTGCAAAAAAGTGCAAATCAGTCCCAGAACAACAGCAAAGGACCTTGTGAAGATGCTGGAGGAAACCGGTACAAAAGTATCTATATCCACAGTAAAATGAGTCCTATATTGACATAACCTAAAAGGCCGCACAGCAAGGAAGAAGCCACTGCTCCAAAACCACCATAAAAAAGCCAGACTACGGTTTGTAACTGCACATGGGGATAAAGATCGTACTTTTTGGAGAAATGTCCTATGGTCTGATGGAACAAAAATAGAACTGTTTGGCCATAATGACCATCGTTATGTTTGGAGGAAAAAAGGGGATGCTTGCAAGACGAAGAACACCATCCCAACAGTGAAGCATGTGGGTGGCAGCATCATGTTGTGGGGGTGCTTTACTGCAGGAGGGACTGGTGTACTTCACAAAATAGATGGCATCATGAGGGAGGAAAAGTATGTGGATATATTGAAGCAACATCTCAAGACATCAGTCAGGAAGTTAAAGCTTGGTCGCAAATGGGTCTTCCAAATGGACAATGACCCCAAGCATACTTTCAAAGTTGTGGCAAAATGGCTTAAGGATAACAAAGTCAAGGTATTGGAGTGGCCAACACAAAGCCTTGACCTCAATCCTATAGAAAATTTGTGGGCAGAACTGAAAAAGTGTGTGAGCAAGGAGGCCTACAAACAAACAAACAAACAAACAAATTTATTTTTATATAGCCCTTCGTACATCAGCTGATATCTCAAAGTGCTGTACAGAAACCCAGCCTAAAACCCCAAACAGCAAGCAAAGCATGTGAAAGAAGCACGGTGGCTAGGAAAAACTCCCTAGGAAAAACTCCCTAGAAAGGCCAAAAACCTAGGAAGAAACCTAGAGAGGAACCAGGCTATGAGGGGTGGCCAGTCCTCTTCTGGCTGTGCAGGGTGAATATTATAACAGAACATGGTCAAGATGTTAAAATGTTAAAATGTTCATAAATGACCAGCATGGTCAAATAATAATAATCATAGTAGTTGTCGAGGGTGCAACAAGCACGTCCGGTGAACAGGTCAGGGTTCCATAGCCGCAGGCAGAACAGTTGAAACTGGAGCAGCAGCACGGCCAGGTGGACTGGGGACAGCAAGGAGTCATCATACCAGGTAGTCCTGAGGCATGGTCCTAGGGCTCAGGTCCTCCGAGAGAAAGACAGAAAGAGAGAAAGAGAGGATAAGACAAGAGAAATACTCCAGATGTAACAGACTGACCCTAGCCCCCCGACACATAAACTACTGCAGCATAAATACTGGAGGCTGAGACAGGAGGGATCAGAAGACACTGTGGCCCCATCCGATGATACCCCCGCACAGGGCCAAACAGGCAGGATATAACCCCACCCACTTTGCCAAAGCACAGCCCCCACACCACTAGAGGGATGTCTCCAACCACCAACTTACCGTCCTAAGACAAGGCCGAGTAAACCAAACCTGACTCAGTTACTCCAGCTCTCTCAGGAGGAATGGGCCAAAATTCACCCAACTTATTGTGGGAAGCTTGTGGAAGGCTACCCAAAACGTTTGACCCAAGTTAAACAATTTAAAGGCAATGCTACCAAATACTAATTGAGTGTATGTAAACTTCTGACCCACTGGGAATGTGATGAAAGAAATAAAAGATGAAATAATTAATTCCCTCTACTATTATTCTGACATTTCACATTCTTAAAATAAAGTGGTGATCCTAACTGATCTAAGACAGGGATTTCTTACTAGGATTAAATTTCAGGAATTGTGAATAACTGAGTTTAAATGTATTTGGCTAAGGTGTATGTAAACTTCCGATTTCAACTGTAAGTTATTTTACTGCCGCTTAAGTTACCAGTTTCAAAGTCAGCAATCAGATGTGTTGTCTGTGATGTTAACTTACAGCAACGCCTAACCAACCTCTTCTAATTAATCAAGGTGAGTATTCCCTGAAAATGACAAGTTTTTGAATGTTAATGCCGTCACTTTGACACCTAAAAATCTTTGCTCTGTCTCTCTCGCCTGCCAGCTATTTCCAGTAGTAGCCCCAGCTCTTCCTCCTGCAGCCTGCCAGCTATTCAGCCAACGAAGGTGATTACGGTTCCTAAGAATTAATATTAATGCAAGTCGCTGCCCTTTAGTAATTCAGTTCATCAATGTGTGTTTTAGAGCTCCGGCCCTCAAAGTCAGCCAGAAATGACTGAGAAGTATTCAGAGTATAGTGTGACTTCAAACATCCAGCAAAGGTGTACTGCAAACGTCTCAAGATTTCTATCCAACAAGAGCAGTTTACACTTAAAACCTGTTATGGCTAGGGGGCAGTATTTTCACGGCTGGATAAAAAACGTACCCGATTTAATCTGGTTACCACTCCTACCCAGTAACTAGAATATGCATATACTTATTACATATGGATAGAAAACACCCTAAAGTTTCTAAAACTGTTTGAATGGTGTCTGTGAGTATAACAGAACTCATTTGGCACGCAAAAACCTGACAAGGTTTCATGCAGGAAGTGGCCTGTCTGACAAGGTGTCGTTCTTCTTGTCTCTGTTTATTGAAGAGTGAGGATCTTAGCTGTCCCGTGACACTTCCTACGGCTGCCATAGGGTCTCAGAAGGCGGTAAAAAGCTGAATCGTGGCTTTGCAGGCTCTGGCTGAAACAAAGTAGCGCGTTTGGGTAGTGGCTGGTTACAGTACTGTGAGACTCAGGCTCGTGCCCGCGTCGACCGAAAGCTTTGTTTACTTTCCTCTGTTTAGCTAAATGGACATTCCCGGTCGGAATATTATCGCTTTTTTACGAGAAAAATTGCATAAAAATTGATTTTAAACAGCGGTTGACATGCTTCGAAGTACGGTAATGGAATATTTAGATTTTTTTTGTCACGAATTGCGATATGCGCACGACCCTTATTTACCCTTTCAGATAGTGTCTGGAACGCACGAACAAAACGCCGCAATTTGGATATAACGATGGATTATTTTGGACCAAACCAACATTTGTTATTGAAGTAGCAGTCCTGGGAGTGCATTCTGACGAAGACAACAAAAGGTAATCAAACTTTTATAATAGTAAACCTGATATTGGTGAGTGCTAAACTTGCCGGGTGTCTAAATAGCTAGCACCTGTGATGCCGGGCTATGTACTTAGAATACTGCAAAATGTGCTTTCACCAAAAAGCTATTTTAAAATCGGACATATCGAGTGCATAGAGGAGTTCTGTATCTATAATTCTTTAAATAATTGTTATGCTTTTTGTGAACGTTTATCGTGAGTAATTTAGTAAATTCTTAGCAAATTCCTCCGGAAGTTTGCGGGGGGTATGCTAGTTCTGAACGTCACATGCTAATGTAAAAAGCTGTTTATTGATATAAATATGAACTTGATTGAACAAAACATGCATGTATTGTATAACATAATGTCCTAGGTGTGTCATCTGATGAAGATCATCAAAGGTTAGTGCTGCATTTAGCTGTCTTCTGGGTTTATGTGACATTATATGCTAGCTTGAAAAATGGGTGTCTGATTATTTCTGGCTTGGTACTCTGCTGACATAATCTAATGTTTTGCTTTCGCTGTAAAGCCTTTTTGAAATCGGACAGTGTGGTTAGATAAAGGAGAGTCTTGTCTTTAAAATGCTGTGAAATAGGCATATGTTTGAAAAATTGAAGTTTTTGTATTTTTGAGGAATTTGTAATTCGCGCCACGCCTATCATTGGATATTGGAGCAGGTGTTCCGCTAGCGGAAGGTCTAGATGTAATTAATGCAGAAAATGCTGCTGTTCCTCAGACATTTTATATTTCCAATGAGGCCGCTGAGGAAGTGTTGTTCAGTGGTCAGGACTTTGAGGATGAACTGTTTGTGGATGCTTTGTTGGACACTGCAGGTGTAGGAGAAGGTGGAAGTTGATGATGCTGAGGAGAACATTGATGATGAGGGTGATGATGTCGAGGAGATGGTTGACGATGAGGTTGAAAGTCCAACGGACCGTTTCAAAGGCTACTTGGTGAATTGGGCTCTTGAATATGGAATAACATTAGTTGCGTTAACAGCCCTGCTTTCGATTCTGAGGTTCCACCATCCAACCTTGCCAAAAGATGCAAGGACCCTCCTCAATACCGACAGAGGTGACAGAGGTGACAGGGTTGTTGGTGGCACTTTTTTTTACTTTGGTATTCTAAGTTCTCTATCTGGCAAGCTTGACAAACTTTGACAGAAACTCCCAAATATGTATACGTTGAAATTACAACTCAATTTTGATGAGCTTCCTCTTTTCAAAAGGTATTCTATGCAGATGTGGCCCATATTTGGACTGATGCAAGGATTTAACATTAAGAAACCCTTTCTGATTGCACTTTTTGGTGGAACATCTAAACACCAATTAATTGGCAGCGTATCTAAAATATTTAGTGGAAGAAGCAAAACAATTACTCTGGCTTTACTTTTAAAGGGAAACAACTCTTCATTACAATTAGTTCAGTAATGTGTGATGTCCCTGCATGGGCTTTCATCAAAGGCATCAAGACACACACAGGCTATGCTGGGTGTGATAAATGTACAGAATATGGTTTGCATTTTCAAGGTATGATGACCTTTCCTGAGACTAAATGTGTCCTAAAAACTGATAGGAGCTTTAATGCACAGTCTGATGAGGAATATCACAAGGAGACATCCCTACTAAGCAAACTTAGTTTTGGTATGGTAACAGCATTTCCCCATGACTACATGCACATTGTATGTCTTGGAGTGACAATAAAACTGCTAGAGCTATGGAGTGGCAGCGCTGGTCCACTTCAATGCCGGTAATCATCTCAGAGGGTTACTCAGTCTCAGAATCTACTTTCTCTAAAAAGCTATACTCCCTCTGAGTTTGCAAGAAAGTCTAGGGCTGTTGCTGAAAGACACAGGTGGAAGGCTACTGAATTCAGACAGTTTTTGTTGTACACTAGGCCAGCTGTGCTGTACAATGTTTTGAGTACACTGGTGTACTGTACAATTATTTCATGCTCCTTTCAGTTGCAATATCAATTCTTGCTAGTCCTTCCCTATGTGTTCAGATGTGTGACTTTACTAAAACGTTTGCTGGTGTCTTTTGTAGAGCACTTTGGCCAGCTCTATGGGGATAAGAATTTGGTACACAATGTGCATGACCTTATACATCTAAGTGATGATGTGAAACAGCACGGTCACGTTGATACTATCTCTGGTTTTCCTATTGAAAACGAACTTAGGTCAAATTTTAAAAATGGTTAGAAGTCCACTCTTTCCTGTGGCACAAGTTATAGAACGAATATCAGAGTTGGAACATACTGTATGACCTCTGATGGTTGTAGTGACATTTCTTACCCTAAAGTGAAAAAATGTCACAATGATGGTCCTATTCCACAACATGTTACCTGTCCAGTCAGTGAATACAAGGAAATATATCTAGCCAAATTCTGCATCAAGGTTGTCACTGGTGACAATTGCATCAAAAGCAAAGACAGTATAGGTTTAGTTAGAAATATAATTTTGATTAATTTGATTAATATATGTTGTATATAATGAGTTCACTTCTGTCACAGACTTGACTACCCAGTTAAATCATCACATTTGGGAGTCTTCCTTCTGTCAGATATGTCTTTAAATCTGAAATGTGTCAAGGTAGATGAAAGCCTTCTAAAGAATGTGCTCTTGCCATTTAAAAACAAATTTGTGGGTATGCTGCTTCTTCATTTGGTTGAAGGTTAACAGCTGCAATCTGTAATCTAACAGATATTGCCATATACTTGATTGTATTTTACAAACATAATATATAAAACTGCTGCATTTTGGTTGGATGCCAGAGCTGAGAAATTGCTTTTTGTAACATCAGTATGTAAATGGTTGTATAAAAAGTGTGAAATATGTAAGTATTTGAACTATTCTAACTACAAATGTGTCTTTTAAAGTGCATGAATGTGTGTCTAAAGTAATGAGCACTACATCATTCATATCATATTGAAATATTAAGTAATATACATACACTACAAACCTGTGATCATACATAAGTCACCAACTAGCATGGTAAAGTAAAACATGTCTAAAAAATAACCATGACACAAATACACAATCTAGTGGGCTAAATGTGGGACATTCAGAATCAGTGAGGGTCAGCGGTTACAATCAACACCACAGCCTGCGTTTGTCTGGTCAGCAGAGCTAGTCCTCTTATGAGAGTCTTACTTTCAGTACTATAAATCATGCATATTCATCCTCAATTTACACAGCATGTTTCACATTGTGGACTTTATATCGGTGAAGAAGGAGACCGAAGTTGTGCCTTCATCATGGGTCCAGGATGGCATGGCCAACTGGCCCCCTTGTACATCCGCAGAACGCTGCACAAGGAAAAATGAAATGGCAAGAAGCACCTGACGAAACATGGGACTTGTTTGATGTGAACATCAGGTACACTAGAGGTGAGTTAATGTTATATTTGCAGTCAACGATTTATAACTGACATCAACCTCCTGAGACAACAATATGTATCTGCAATCTAAACACAATACATTAATATTCCCTTACAGACACATATGAAGAGGCTCGCCGTAAGCATCCTATGGCTGTGGTCCAATCTGATCTTCAGACTGAGGAGAAGGATGACCGCCCTGCATATATGAAGAGAAAAGGAAGGTATAACAACAATAACAAATATGATTAAAAAAAAAATAATTCTCAGTGGATGGCCTAAATATCCAACATATGTTTACTTCACTGGTCGTTCTTATGAGTTCAATAACCTTATATTTTTGACATCAGGGGCACAAATACGCAAATATTCAGTGCCACTGAAAGTGAGGATGAGGAGCCAATGGAAAAGTTTTCACTCAAGGGCCAGTCAAACACCTCTAAGGGTTTGCCACCTGCACCAGTTATCAGACCTCCATTGGACAGAAGAGAGACACCTGGGAATTCTGATCGGCCAACAAGGATTGAGCCAAACATTCAACAACAGCAGCCAGTGTGTGATCGTAAGTGTTACATGTAAGGTACATATTGTGGCTACCACCAACATCAAAGTTGCCTACCCCTGATCTATAATGTGATTGCATTGATTATGTTGTATATATTTATTTTTCCTTTATAACTTTAACTACTGAAAGAATATGAGGGATAAAACACAACTGTGTTCTGTTTTGTATTTTTGCAGCAATTCTTCGTGAGATCTTAACCTCCATAGAAATGATTAAGAAACAGCAAAAGCTGATTTTTTTTTGCAGCTTCAAAAGCTTCAGGCGAACAGATCAACCCTGGATGAGGTTCCAGATTTGACAGACTTCGACTTCCAATGTCATCGCTGGAAGACTTGAGGAGAGTTGAGGGTCAACTTTCAGATCAAGACTTAAAAAATAACCTGGTATGACAAGATATCATTACATGTATAGCTGAAAAGTAATCAACCAAGCCACAATCTGACCAAGAGTACCATTCCAGCTTCCTTCAAATTAGTATTATATTCATCATATACGCGTTTTTTGTTTTTCAGACCATATATTTGGGACTGTCTGGAGGGATGAACACCAAGGAGAATGTGTGGAGAATCCTCTCAAAACTCCTTACAAATGGCCTGGCCATGAAAATGAATTGGAGAGGGGCCAGTGGGAAACAGGCTTTTGAACCTCTTGCCTTAAAGTGTTGTTATCGGTAAGTTTGCTTTCAAGGCCACTGCATGGGGCAGAGAGGCATCAAGTGATTAATTAAATAAAACAGGCCAGCATGTCCATTTCAATGTCAGCTAGGAAGTTCATTATTACAACACAGTTTAAGGCAGGAAGTATATAATGAACTGGAAATATTTGACAAAAAGCCATTGAAAAAACAGTGTTGTAGGGATAGGGGTTGCATAAACTACGAGTCATTTCTGGCAATATTTCAATAAGTGTTCTATTTTATCTCTATCTAATATTTACAAAGGTGCTGTGCATCGCAGCCATTCTGAAGTTCCTGATGTGGAGATAGAAAAATACATAAAATGATGGATGCAGCTAGCCCCTGACAGAGATGGAGGGAGAAAAAATAGAGAGCGAGTGAGAAGTGGCCAGACCTTGGAGGAGTGATGGAGAAAACTGAATGCCTACCATAGCTTAAATAGAAAGAAATCTTAAATAGACAAAATCAAACTACTTCTCATTGTTTCTGTGATCAAAAATAAAATTAACATTTTAATTAAATTCTTTGAATCGTTTCTGTTTAAGTAGTATTTTAGTGTTTTGATACTTTGTTGAAGGCAATTGATCATCATTAAAAACTTTGTGGATGGGTATAATTTCTATGTATAAAATGTATAATAGTAATATTTAAAATGACTAAAATCGGGTAATTTTGTGTACATTTATTCAAATTTGCATCAGGCTACTTCTGGGGGGATTCTGGTAAAATGCCAGTAGACGGAAACGGCCCGATGTACTTGGGCTGATTCTGTGCAGTCACTCATTTTGATTCTGGGCCGAGTCCGACAACCGATTCCGGGCGGATTCAATCAGTTCCGGCCCCCCGAAAGAGGGCCACTTCTGCGCCGATTCCTCATTGCTAGCTGGGTTCCTAGTCCCTGCCGCTAAAAAACATCCCCACAGCATGATGATGCCACCACCATGCTTTACCATAGGGATGGTGCCAGGTTTCCTCCAAGTTCAATCTTGGTTTCATCAGACCAGAGAATCTTGTTTCTCATTGTCTGAGTCCTTTAGGTGCCTTTTGGCAAACTCCAAGTGGACTGTCATGTGCCGTTCACTGAGGAGTGGCTTCCGTCTGGCCACTCTATCAAAAAGGCCTGATTGGTGGAGTGCTGCAGAGGTGGTTGTCCTTCTGGAATGTTCTCCCATCACAACAGAGGAACTCTGAAGCTCTGTCTGAGTGACCATAAGGTTCTTGGTCACCTCCTTGACCAAGGTCCTTCTCCTCCGATTGCTCAGTTTGGCTGGGCGGCCAGCTCTAGGAAGAGTCTTGGTGGTTCCCAACTTCTTCCATTTAAGAATGATGGAGGCCACTGTGTTCTTGGGGACCTTCAATGCTGCAGAATTCTTTTGGTACACTTCCGCAGATCTGTCCCTCGACACAATCCTGTCTCGGGGGTCTATGGACAATTCCTTCGACCTCATGGCTTGGTTTTTGCTCTGACATGCACTGTCAACTGTGGGACCTTATATAGACAGGTGTGCCTTTCCAAATCATGTCCAATCAATAGAATTTACCACCGAGTCTCATAGCAAAGGGTCTGACTGCTTATGTAAATTAGGCATTTCTGTTTTTTATTTTTAATAAATGTACAAACATTTCTAAAAACTTGTTTTCGCTTTGTCATTATGGGGTATTGTGTGTAGATTGATGAGAATTTGTTTTATTGAATCAGTTTTAGAATAAAGCTGTAAAGTAACAGAATGTGGAAGAAGTCAAGGTGTCTGAATACTTTCCGAATGCACTGTACATATAAAGTGGGTGAAACAGTATGTAAACATTAAAGTGACCAGTGTTCAATGACTCTGTGTACATAGGGCAGCAGTCGCTATGGTGCACGCTAGTGTACTGGGTGGTAGCATGCTAGAACAGTGACTAAGGTTCAGGGCAGGGTCCTGGGTGGAGGCCGGCTTGTGGTGACTGTTTAACAGTCTGATGATCTGCAGGTAGAAGCTGTTTCGCAGTCTCTCGGTCTCAGTTTTTTTCCCCCATTGTAACAGGTCTCAAGTTTGCTCCGACCTCTTCAATCTACTTTCATGGTAATGTTCCTTCAAGTGGCTGCAAAGCCAACTGACTTGAGGGACTGACAACAAGGATGCTATTTTCTCACTCTCTGTCCTACATTAGCTTGCGAGCTGACAGACCTTGGCGGCATGCTTAACCGCACCACCCATCAGTGGACATGTGCTGCTCTCTGGGTCTTACAATGTAGGCTAAATGAACACTGACATGGATATCACACATGGTCAGATCTAGGTCCATTGACTTGCAAAAATGGGTTTCACTTGCAAAAGTGGAAATATATGGACGGCAGGGAAAGAAATGATGGAGATTGTTGGTATTTAGTAATCTGCTAGAGTGGTTTTTATACACTGAGCGGACCAAAAATTTGGAACACCTTCTTAATATTGAGTTTCACCCCTTTTTCCCTCAGAACATCCTCAATTCGTTGGGGAATGGAATCTCCAAGGTGTCGAAAGCATTCCACAAGGATGCTGGCCCATGTTCACTCCAATGCTTCCCACAGTTTTGTCAAGTTGGCTGGATGTCCTTTGGTTGGTGGACCATTCTTGATACACAAGGGAAAATGTTGCAGTTCTTGACACACTCAAACAGGTACGCTTGGCACCTACCACCATACCCCGTATGGTAGTAGTCCATTGGACTGACAGATAGTGAAGCGTGGTTAGAGAACGCATTTCCACTGCTCCAGAGTCCATTGGCAAGCTTTATACCCCTCCAGGCGACTTCTGGCATTGTGCTTGGTGATCTAATGCTTGTGTGTGGCTGCTCGGCCGTGGAAACCCATTTCATGAAGCTTCCGACGAACAGTAATTTTGCTGATGTTGCTTTCAGAGGCAGTTTGGAACTCGATAGTGAGTGTTGCAACCGAGGACAGACGATTTATATGCGCTACGCGCATCACCACTCGGCGGTCCCGTTCTGTAAACTTGTGTGGCCTACCACTTCCCGGCTGAGCCGTAGTTGCTCATAGACGTTTCCACTTCATAATAAAGGTACTTACAGTTGACCATGGCAGCTCAAGCAGGGCAGACATTTGACAAAGTGACTTGTTGGAAAGGTGGCACCCTATGACGGTGACACGTTGAAAGTCACTAAACTCTTCAGTAAGGCCATTCTACTGCCAATGTTTGTCTATGGAGATTGCATGGCTGTGTGCTCGAGTTTATTCAGCTGTCATCAACTGTGGCTGAAATAGCCGAATACACTAATTTGAAGGGGTGTCCACATACTTTTATATACAGTTGAAGTCGGAAGTTTACATACACTTAGGTTGGAGTCATTACAACTTGTTTTTCAACCACTCCACAAATTTGTTGTTGAAAAAATATAGTTTTGTGCATGACACAAGTAATTTTTCCAACAATTGTTTACAGACAGATTATTTCACTTATAATTCACTGTATCACAATTCCAGTGGGTCAGAAGTTTACATACACTAAGTTGACTGTGCCTTTAAAACCTGTTAAGGACAGACGTTCCCCTAGCCAACAGCCAATGGCATCGCACGGCGCTAAATACAAAACCAACTAAAATACCACAATTCAATTTTCTCAAACAATCAACTATTTTACACCATTTTAAAGACAAGACTCTCGTTAATCTAACCACATTGTCCGATTTCAAAAAGGCTTTACAGCGAAAGCAAAACCTTAGATTATGTCAGGAGAGTACCCTGCCAAAAATAATCACACAGCCATTTTCAAAGCAAGCATATATGTCACAAAAACCAAAACCACAGCTAAATGCAGCACTAACCTTTGATCTTCATCAGATGACACTCCTAGGACATTATGTTATACAATACATGCATGTTTTGTTCAATCAAGTTCATATTTATATAAAAAAACTGCTTTTTACATTAGCATGTGATGTTCAGAACTAGCATACCCACCGCAAACTTCCGGTGAATTTACTAAATTACTCACGATAAACGTTTACAAAAAAACATAAATTATTTTAAGAATTATAGATACAGAACTCCTTTATGCAATCGCGGTGTCAGATTTTAAAATAGCTTTTCGGCGAAAGCACATTTTGCAAAATTCTGAGTAGATAGCTCAGCCATCACAGGCTAGCTAATTTGACACCCACCAAGTGTGGTGCTCACTAAACTCAGAATTACTATAAGAAAAATTGGATTACCTTTGCTGTTCTTTGTCAGAATGCACTCCCAGGACTTCTACTTCAACAACAAATGTTGTTTTGGTTCGAAATAATCCATAGTTATATTGAAATAGCTCCGTTTTGTTCGTGCGTTGAGGTCACTATCTGAAGGGTGACGCGCATTTCGTGACAAAAAAAATCGAAATATTCCATTACCGTACTTCGAAGCATGTCACGCGGTTTAAAATCTATTTTTATGCTATTTTTCTCGTAAAATAGCGATAATATTCCAACCGGGCGACGTTGTATTCATTCAAAGACTGAAAGAACAAAATGGAGTAGTCTCGTGGACGCGCATCTCCAGTGTCACTGTCCCCAGGCAGGCCAGTAACAAACAGAGCTGCTGTACTTAGCCCAGAGACTGCAGAGCTCTCATTCCACTTTCTGGTGCCTTCTGAGAGCCAATAGAAGCCTTAGAAAATGTCACGTTACAGCACAGATGCTGTATTTTCGATAGAGAGTTCTGTTATACTCACAGACACCATTCAAACAGTTTTAGAAACTTTAGAGTGTTTTCTATCCAAATCTACTAATTATATGCATATTCTAGTTTCTGGGCAGGAGTAGTAACCAGATTAAATCGGGTACGTTTTTTTATCCGGCCGTGAAAATACTGCCCCCTATCCCAAACAGGTTTTAAGCAGCTTGGAAAATTCCAGAAAATTATGTCATTGCTTTATAAGCTTCTGATAGGCTAATTGACATCATTTGAGTCAATTGGAGGTGTACCTGTGGATATATTTCAAGGCCTACCTTCAAACTCAGTGCCTCTTTGCTTGACATCATGGGAAAATCAAAATAAATCAGCTAAGACCTCAGAAAAGAAATTGTAGACCTCCACAAGTCTGGTTCATCCTTGGGAGCAATTTCCAAATGCCTGAAGGTACCACGTTCATCTGTACAAACAATAGTACGCGAGTATAAACACCATGGGACCACGCAGCTGTCATACCACTCAGGAAGGAGACGCGTTCTGTCTCCTAGAGATGAACGTACTTTGGTGCGAAAAGTGCAAATCATTCCCAGAACAACAGCAAAGGACTTAGTGACGATGCTGGAGGAAATCGGTACAAAAGTATCTATATCCACAGTAAAACGATTCCTATATCAACATAACCTGAAAGGCCGCTCAGCAAGGAAGAAACCACTGCTCCAAAACCGTGATAAAAAGCCAGACTACGGCTTGCAACTGCACATTGGGACAAAGATCGTACTTTTTGGAGAAATGTCCTCTGATCTGATAAAACAAAAATAGAACTGTTTGGCCATAATGACCATCGTTATGTTTGGAGGAAAAAAGGGGAGGCTTGCAAGCCAAAGAACACCATCCCAACCGTGAAGCACGGGGGTGGCAGCATCATGTTGTGGGGGTGCTTTGCTGCAGGAGGGACTGGTGCACTTCACAAAATAGATGGCACCACGAGGAAGGAAAATTATGTGGATATATTGAAGCAACATCTCAAGACATCAGTCAGGAAGTTAAAGCTTGGTCGCAAATGGGTCTTCCAAATGGACATTGACCCCAAGCCTATTTCCAAAGTTGTGGCAACATGGCTTAAGGACAACAAAGTCAAGGTATTGGAGTGGCCATCACAAAGCCCTGACCTCAATCCTATAGAAAATGTGTGGGCAGAACTGAAAAAGCGTGTGCGAGCAAGGAGGCCTACAAACCTGACTCAGTTACACCAGCTCTGTCAGGAGGAATGGGCCAAAATTCACCCAACTTATTGTGAGAAGCTTGTGGAAGGCTAGCCAAAATGTTTAACCCAAGTTAAACAATTTAAAGGCAATGCTACCAAATACTAATTGAGTGTATGTAAACTTCTGACCCACTGGTAATGTGATGAAAGAAATAAAAGCTGAAATAAATCATTCTGTCTACTATTATTCTGACATTTCACATTCTTAAAATAAAGTGGTGATCCTAACTGACCTAAGACAGGGAATTTCTACTAGGATTAAATGTCAGGAATTGTGAAAAACTGAGAAAATCTGGGCTTGCCTCTTGCAATATAACCAAAAATTGTTAGCCTTGCTCCGCTGACACTAGACAGTCTAAAGCAAACACTCAAAGTATTTGAAACATTTAAGGTTGAACCCATGTCTGCAATTACACTATCACAAGGATTTCCATATCAGCATCAAAATGGACTGAGTTGTAGGCCTTATTTCCACTGTGTCTCCTGTCTCCTGTGTTTACAGTGCGTACAATCTGTTTCACTGCGATGTGTCCTCTGGAGGAATCCCTCAAAGCCCAACACAAACACACAGACACATGCACAAACACTAGCCACTCAGACAGAAACAAACACAAACACGGAAGCAGAAAAATGCTATCACACACTTAGAAGGAATAAGCATCGATGGGCCGAGGCCTGCATGCGCACACAGGCATTGATAAACACTCAGTTGTTACAAAATGAAACTGTGATCAGGATAATCTCTCCAACCAATGAGTCCTGAAAAACAGTCACCATTGTTAGCCCAAAACCCTATAAGAATTTATACAAGTGCATTGTTCTATTTTGGACGTCCAGCATTGTCCACATCCTGGGAAAAGCCAGAGACTCATTTAAAGCTCTCCAAATAAGACCCAATCAATAGCTTTCAGTAAAACCAACCACCTTCTTTCTGGGAGTGAAATTCTATTCCTCATGTGGGTTTACTTACTAAATTGTTTTGTAACCCAGTGTGTTTTACAGTGCTCTAGTGCCAGTTTCAGTTAGCAGCCTTAGAACAGAGTGTGAGTCAGGGTGAGGAGAATGAAAGCAAAGATTGGCCAATCAGATACTTCCAGAGGCTATAAATAGACTAGAGTGATTGAAAAACACATTTGCTCCTAAGGAGAGGAGAGACTCCAATGTGCTCTTCATTTTAGCCCTTATATTTTGCTGGCTGGCTAGAGAACCATTTTTAGCTCGTGTGATCTAGCAATATCTCAATAGGGTAGAACACCTGGAATCATATACTGTAGAGTGGGAACACACACACACACACACGTAGACATGTACACACACACACGTACACATAGACATGTGCACACACACACACACACACACACACACATACACATTGACACACAAATAGCCATGTACACACACATCGTCATGTACAAACACACACATAGACATGTACACACACATACATGTATACACACACAATGTATTTTGCAGTACAAAAGCACACATACAATACACAGTCTTAGAAGGGCTCAAATCAAAATCATTCGATTATATTTTATTTGTTCTTGACATTTCAACATGACAAACAACACGTGTTCTTTGCAATAGAGAAACACAACAACTATACAAACAGTCAGCAATGAATTGTGATTTAATGTAATTTAAGCACAAAGAACAACTCGTGCAAATAAAGATTGACAGCATGTGGTTTGATTCTCTATTGGATTTATTGATAAACAGATACGACGCACATATCGTGTTGCTGTATTTTCACAAGCCACTTGTTCTGTTGTGGCAACTGGGAGCATCCTGCTTTGACTGTTCGTTAATGAGCGGTGGGCATCCAAAGGAACTGACCCTGCCTACTATAAATACAGGCAAAGACAGAGATGCCCTTCTCCCTGTCAGCCACGTGCACATACCAAGGCCCCCGTTCCGCTTCAAATGCATGCACGCACACACACACACACACACACACACACACACACACACACACACACACACACACACACACACACACACACACACACACACACACACACACACACACACACACACACACACACACACACACACACACACACACACACGTCATGGTTTCACCTCACCTGCTATGCCTGCGAGGGCTTTGTATCTCGGTTCACTGCCAGCTGTATTGTCCTCCTGTAATGCATTCTGTCAAAGAGGAAAACCAGCTATTTGAGCTTCACCCATCGGTTTGGGGGAGTGAATAGAAGCGAGTAAATGCCCCTCTATCATTAGCTATACCCTTTCTCTAATAATTGCAGGTTTTCTAGGGGGCAGAGCGGCTAACACATGACATGTGACCCAGGTGCAACCTGTTATTTACAAGAGACTGTAACTAACCAATTCCAAAATTTTAACCTCACACTCACAATGGATAAACATTTTTATTCACAGTTACAGTACCATCCGAAACAAGTTGCTGCATCTCAGTGGATTTGATTGGGTCAATAAGATATCCAAATTAAAACTGTGTGAATTGACACTGTTAGCCCAAGCCTTTTTTGTCACAGTTGTTGAATAAGTGATTTTAATAATTCTCAATAGCATACAAACCATCATATATAATTAAACATGTTATCCTACTGTATATTCAATACTTGGGGCTATCAACAAAAATGTAATGTATACAGAACACAAATATAAACACAACAAGCAACAATTTCAAAGATTTTGCTGAGTTACAGTTCATATAATGAAATCAGTCAATTGAGATAAATAAATGTCCTAATCTATAGATTTTACATTGCTGGTCAGGGGCGTAGCTATAGGTGGGCCTGGGAGGGCATAGGCCCACCCACTGGGGTGCCAGACCCAGCCAATCAGAATTAGTCTTTTCCCCACAAAAGGGAGTCATTATGGACAGAAATACCCCTCATGAATCAGATTTGTATGTGGCATGAAATATCAAATTCCATGTACTTTTTGGCTGTTCAGACTTCAAGAAAAAGAACCGATTCCAATCGGATATGCAAATAAATTGTATTTGAGTCACTTCAAACTGCCAATGTGGCTTTAAAGGCTTTAAAGGTACAAAGCCCAAAGCGGTTATGGCCAAGACTGATACAGAGTAGCACTCTACTTATTTTGGGATGATGTTGTTATGACCACAGGCAATTAAAGGCTCTAATTCTGCATACCATTCCTAATTGCTAGTTAAGTCATTAGAAGCCTGCATAAAGGGGATAGTTGCATTAACATCATATCCCGACTTAGAACGTAAACATCTGATAACCAAAAGGCATATAAGATAAAACACTTTGGAGGGTGTATAGAGTGCATTCAGAAAGTATTCAGACCCCTTTACCTTTTCCATATTTTGTTAAGTTACAGCCTTATTCTAAAATTGATTAAATTGTTTTTTCCCCCTCATCAATCTACATGATGAAGCAAAAACAGGTTTAGACATTTTTGCACATTTATATATATACTGCTCAAAAAAATAAAGGGAACACTAAAATAACACATCCTAGATCTGAATGAATGAAATAATCTTATTAAATACTTTTTTCTTTACATAGTTGAATGTGCTGAAAACAAAATCACACAAAAATAATCAATGGAAATCCAATTTATCAACCCATGGAGGTCTGGATTTGGAGTCACACTCAAAATTAAAGTGGAAAACCACACTACAGGCTGATCCAACTTTGATGTAATGTCCTTAAAACAAGTCAAAATGAGGCTCAGTAGTGTGTGTGGCCTCCGCGTGCCTGTATGACCTCCCTACAACGCCTGGGCATGCTCCTGATGAGGTGGCTGATGGTCTCCTGAGGGATCTCCTCCCAGACCTGGACTAAAGCATCCGCCAACTCCTGGACAGTCTGTGGTGCAACGTGGCGTTGGTGGATGGAGCGAGACATGATGTCCCAGATGTGCTCAATTGGATTCAGGTCTGGGGAACGGGCGGGCCAGTCCATAGCATCAATGCCTTCCTCTTGCAGGAACTGCTGACACACTCCAGCCACATGAGGTCTAGCATTGTCTTGCATTAGGAGGAACCCAGGGCCAACCGCACCAGCATATGCTCTCACAAGGGGTCTGAGGATCTCATCTCGGTACCTAATGGCAGTCAGGCTACCTCTGGCGAGCACATGGAGGGCTGTGCGGCCCCCCAAAGAAATGCCACCCCACACCATGACTGACCCACCGCCAAACCGGTCATGCTGGAGGATGTTGCAGGCAGCAGAACGTTCTCCACGGCGTCTCCAGACTCTGTCACGTCTGTCACATGTGCTCAGTGTGAACCTGCTTTCATCTGTGAAGAGCACAGGGCGCCAGTGGCGAATTTGCCAATCTTGGTGTTCTCTGGCAAATGCCAAACGTCCTGCACGGTGTTGGGCTGTAAGCACAACCCCCACCTGTGGACGTCGGGCCCTCATACCACCCTCATGGAGTCTGTTTCTGACCGTTTGAGCAGACACATGCACATTTGTGGCCTGCTGGAGGTCATTTTGCAGGGCTCTGGCAGTTCTCCTCCTGCTCCTCCTTGCACAAAGGCGGAGGTAGCGGTCCTGCTGCTGGGTTTTTGCCCTCCTACGGCCTCCTCCATGTCTCCTGATATACTGGCCTGTCTCCTGGTAGCGCCTCCTCTGGACACTACGCTGACAGACACAGCAATCCTTCTTGCCACAGCTCGCATTGATGTGCCATCCTGGATGAGCTGCACTACATGTGTGGGTTGTAGACTCCGTCTCATGCTACCACTAGAGTGAAAGCACCGCCAGCATTCAAAAGTGACCAAACATCAGCCAGGAAGCATAGGAACTGAGAAGTGGTCTGTGGTCACCACCTGCAGAACCACTCCTTTATTGGGGGTGTCTTCCTAATTGCCTATAATTTCCACCTGTTGTCTATTCCATGTGCACAACAGCATGTGAAATGTATTGTCAATAAGTGTTGCTTCCTAAGTGGACAGTTTGATTTCACAGAAGTGTGATTGACTTGGAGTTACATTGTGTTGTTTAAGTGTTCCCTTTATTTTTTTGAAAAGTGTATAAAAACGGAAACATCACATTCACATAAGTATTCAGACTCAGTACTTTGTTGAAGCACCTTTGGCAGCGATTACAGCCTTGAGTCTTCTTGGGTATGACGCTACAAGCTTGGCACGCCTATATTTTGGGAGTTTCTCCCATTCTTCTCTGCAGATCCTCTCAAGGTCTGTCAGGTTGGATGGGGAGCGTCGCTGCACAGCTATTTTCAGGTCTCTCCAGAGATGTTCGATCGGGTTCAAGTCCGGGCTCTGGCTGAGCCACTCAAGGTCATTCAGAGACTTGTCCCGAAAGGAACTCCTGTGTTGTCTTGGCTGTGTGCTTAGAGTCGTTGTCCTGTTGGAAGGTGAACCTTTGCCATGGTCTGAGGTCCTGAGCGAACAGGTTTTCTTCAAGGATTTTGTATTTAATAAGGATCCCCCCCAAGGATCTCTCTGTACTTTGCTCCGTTCATCTTTCCCTCGATCCTGACTAGTCTCCCAGTCCCTGCCACTGAAAAACATCCCCACAGCATGATGCTACCACCACCATGCTTCACCATAGGGATGCCAGGTTTACTCCAGACGTGACGCTTGGCATTCAGGCCAAGGAGTTCAATCTTGGTTTCATCAGACCAGAGAATCTTGTTTCTCATGGTCTGAGAGTCCTTTAGGTGCATATTGGAAAACTCCAAGCAGGCTGTCATGTGCCTTTTACTGAAGAGTGGCTTCCGTCTGGCCATTACCATAAAGACCTGATTGGTGGAGTGCTGCAGAGATGGTTGTCCTTCTGGAAGGTTCTTCCATCTCCACAGAGGAACTCTGGAGTTATTTCAGAGTGACCATCGGGTTCCTGGTGACCTCCCTGACCAAGGCCCTTCTCCCCCGAATTCGCAGTTTGGCTGGGCGGCCAGCTCTAGGAAGAGTCTTGGTGGTTCCAAACTTCTTCCATTTAAGAATGGGGGAGGCCACTGTGTTCTTGGGGACCTTCAATGCTGCAGAATTCTTTTGTTACCCTTCTCATATCTGGGCCTCGACACAATCCTGTCTCGGCGCTCTACGGACAATTCCTTCGACCTCATGGCTTGGTTTTTGCTCTGACATGCACAGTCAACTTATATAGACAGGTGTGTGCCTTTCCAAATCATGTCCAATCAATTGAATTTACCACATGTGGACTCCAATCAAGTTGTAGAAACATCTTAAGGATGATCAATGGAAACAAGATGCAATTTCGAGTTTCCTAGCAAAGGGTCTGAATACTTATGTAAATAAGTTATTTAAGTTATTTAACACATTTGCAAACATTTCTAAAAACCTATTTTCGCTTTGTCACGTTATTGGTAGCTTGATTAGGAACAAAAGCTATTTAATCAATTTTAGAATAAGGCTGTAACGTAACAAAAGGTGGAAAAAGTCAAGGGGTCTGAATACTTTCTGAATGCACTGTATATAAAAATAATGCAACAGAATGAAAAGAGAATGACATGATATCCCTTTTTTACCGCTTTGTGAACGTTTAGGACAAACACAGGATATTGAGGCTGAACGTAAAGATAGTCTTCCCACAGTGATAAAACAGATTTTTTATGACAGTCATGCACTTTCTAGAGTTAATTAGACATGTAGTATCGTGTCATAGTCATATAGTAATTTTGTTACCAACAAAGTACAACCGCAACCTAAAATCAACATCCTAACACTGCACAACAAGTTTACTGGGTCTATATTATGTCACATTTATGATTATTGTCCTCCCACAACTGTCTTATGACCTCCCTTAGGCCTAGACTCAGACAGTGTGAGGGAGAGAAGGGACAGCCAGACAGACAATGGGTCGGTATGGCCGTCTTCCTCCACTGCTACTGCCATGTCCCCCCAGGGCCACAGAGGGCGTGTTTACCACCATGGTTTGTGTAAAACACCCCATTAAAATGACCTAATTCCTATATGTTAATTGTGAATGGAAAGCTGGAAACTATGAATGAGCTGATTCGGCTGTCAGCAGAGAAGGATAGAGGACTTCTCTTTGTATCTGCCCCATTATGCCTAGTTAAATAAAGGTTAATTAAAATAAAATAAATGTTGTCTGTGAGTGCATGGGCAGCGCCATTGGGGCCATCTATATTTTGAAGTGGTCACTTTTCTTATTCTACTGCGTTTATGACTTAAACAAACTGAAAGTGTGCCTACTCCTACCTGGTGTGTGTTGTTTGAACTGGTATAAAGTCAAGGTTTGCAATTTATTGCCACTTGTAGTTATGGAATGTTTGCTCACAAGAATTAATTAATTGCCTGATCCCTTCTGATGACCTGAATTCTTCCTTAACCCATAGAAAGCCCACCGAGTTGACCACTTCAAAATGCTGAATGTCCTCAATGGCACTGCCCATGCTAAAATGTGCTTTGAGCACTAGAGTCTCTATCATTCTCTATTGTTATCCCTTGAATATTGAATGATTGATGTATGAAGGTTTGGTTTTTAATGCACTTTGGTAAATTATTTTAGACATGAAGGCATACTTCAGGTCCTGTCTGTTCATAACAATGGGTTTATACAGTACATCTAGTAAGGCTATAGTGGCTACGGTGGTCCTATAGCAGCACATGTCCCTGTTACCAAGACAACATTTAGGTTAATCTTACTGTCAGAAAAAAGCATCCCTCCCATTTTCTGCTTCACAGACACATTTTGCACAACATTGCAAACTACCTGACAAGCTTAGTGGAGAGACCAAGAGCTAAATCAATGACAATTAATAATGGTCAAGAATAATTCTGAAAATATCTGTCCTCTTTTATTTTCTTTGTGACAATAGGAAATACCATTTAAGGTCTCCCAAATAGACCAGAGATGGCTCCCTCACTGGGCTGCTGCATGGGTATTTTCAGATCAGATGGCTAGCAGTTCAAAGACAATACTCTCCAATGCTCAGATCTATTCAAAAGAGACAGCCTGCCAAGCTTTGATGTAGCGCCCCATGTCAGAAACAGTGGTTGTTCTAAAATAATAATATATGCCTTTTAGCAGACTCTTTTATCCAAAGCGACAGGCATGTGTGCATACATTTTACGTACAGGTGGTCCTGGGAAATCGAGCCCACTAGCCTGCCGCTGCAAGCACCATGCTCTACCAACTGAGCTACAGAGAATCTCTAGGATCAAAGTTAAGCCAAGCTGTACTTTTATGCAGTTGCATGTGTCATGTACTTAGTTTTTCCATGTATGAACTATTACATGCAGGGCCCACATTCAAGTAAATAACTTGCTCTGATCATTACACTAACTCCCTAATATCACACTGTGGACACAATTTGGAAGATACAGCTCCTCTACCACTGGTGGTACTGTAACCACCAAATAAGGTAATTTTAGCCCTTGATTACTCAACAGTCCCAAAAATCACACATGAAAAAAATGGCATTTCCTGTTAGTCCCAGTCTTCCTGTTTTGGAATGCATTGTTTTGTCTGCCTCCCAATTCCGTTTATTGACCCTGGTGGTGAGCATTTTAAACAATACCACACAACCCAACCTGACATCATCCACCCCTCCATGGGCGGGCTGGATATGAGGAAAACCTTCCTCCCTCTCTTTTTCATTGAACCTCAAAGTTACTGTTTCACACTGCGGTTGTGTGTTCAAGGCCAGGATGAAACAGAACCATGTCAGCAGTAGTAGAATAGCCTATTCCCTCACTGCTATCCCAATTAGACCAAAGACTTCCTATGACCTCAGCCGCCCCCATTCCCTAGTCTTAGTAAGAGGGGGAGAATCATCGTCTGTGAATTTATGGCTACATATTAACCACCACTAGGGATTACGAGTAGGCTGTCTGTTTTCTCAGCACCCAAGCCAAAACACATGGAGAGTTATCATTGCTATGGAGATTGGAATACACTTTCAAACAGAAAAAGTAGGTGCAAATATTTGGAGGTGCAAAATGGATGAGTTATGTTATGATATCTTGAACTACTGGTCTGCATTTGGCTCAAAACTCAGCTTTTAATTTGAAATGGAGGTCCCTCTACTAGGGGGTCCCTCCTGATTTGGCAAAAAAATATCCTTGCTAAAAGGAATTGCTCCAATAGAACAAAATGTACAAATCATTGAGGGATTAGTGGAAATGAGGAAGTTGTGGCCGCGTGCACGTTAGTATTAGGTGTTGTGACAGATGGGTATGGATTTCATCCATATCAGTCAGAGGTTTTATCTGAAAAATATTAGATAATTCAATACACAATACTCTTCAAGTGTTAGAAACAACACACATAATACATACACATTCAAAACCTTTAGAAAAATATGTTTATTTTACTACCGTGGTAATACAGCCTAGATTTTCAATTTCTCTCTGGACACATTCCTCAAACTATGAACAAACTTCTTGCTCAGAAACCTTCAGCCACTAAATAACACACAGATAGCGGTAATCAGCTGCCATTACTTCAGTTGTTTATACCCCACAATGCACTCTAAACCAGCTGTCTGTGCACTTTGCTAGATTCTCCCAAAATACCAGATAATAAATGGACTTCAGTGAAGCTCTCATATAGCACTATGGCTCTATAGTCAGCCAGGATGTAGTCAGATAGTTGAAGCAGGGCCATTCCCCTCAGCTCTTTCCTTAATGTCAGCCATCTGAACCTTTTTGTAGGGCTATCCAAGCTACCTTCCAGTCAGGCCTTGTTTTCCCAAATGGTCGTCTAAAAATACTTCTCCAAACCCAAGGTGAAAGCTAAAAAAGGAAAATAATGCTATCCATGCGAAAAGTGATGAAAAAAAGCTCAGTCGGCGGATTTACAGTTGACTGATGTTCTCTCAGGACTTACATTTTCTATGGATGAAGGGTGTGAATTACATTTCAGTGTTTCTCACTTTCCACTGTTCTTCAGTGAGTTGCAACCAGATCGCAGGCATTGAATGTGTTGTGTTAAATCGCTGAACTACCTGTACCTTTTGTCAATGTGTCAGACCATACAGTAGAATTTGAAAGAGTAAGAACATATATTATCTTTACTTTCACATACTGATAAATCACACCCTATAATTCTACAACACGTAGCTTGTAATGCATTTCTATAAATCTCGGAACCCTAAGACAATTTCCTGAGACTTCAATTATCTGGCATATGAGCACTCTGCATGTATACACTTGCTTTACTTGAAATTGACCAGTGTCTTCCGTTTTCATGTTACAGTTTCATAAAGAACAGGTTTCATTTTCAATTTCCTTCTAGTCTTCTCCATGTGACACCACAACACACATTACCTGTCCTGAACCATAACACTGCAATCACAGTGAATGAATACCATGCTATTGTTTGAGGAGATGATAATGAACTTGAAAATAATAATGAACTTGAAAACAATAATGAACTTGAAAATATATTAATAAACCAATTAAGCACATTTGGACAGTCTTGATACAACATTTTGAACAGATATACAATGGTTCATTGGATCAGTCTAAAACGTTGCGCATACACTGCTGCCATCTAGTGGCCAAAATCTAAATTGCGCCTGGGCTGGAATAATACATTATGGTCTAAATTATGGTCTTTCTCTTGCATTTCAAAGATGATAAAAATAAGAAATACACATGTTTTTTTCTTTGTATTATCTTTTACCAGATATAATGTGTTATATTATCCTACATTAATTTCACATTTCCACAAACTTCAAAGTGTTTCCTTTCAAACGGTATCAAGAATATGAATATCCTTGCTTCAGGTCCTGAGCTACAGTCAGTCAGATTTTGGTATGTCATTTTAGGCGAAAATTGAAAAAAAGGGTCTGATCCTTAAGAGATAGGTGTTAAAGGCTGTGATGGGCTCCTCAGAGGACTGTCACTGAGCCCTGGAGGCCAGAGGCCAGAGGAAACGTGAGCGACAGGACACTGTGGATAAATAGGCTCTGACAACTCTGAGTGAGATGAGAAAGTCAGAGGAGATACATCTGCTATGATCAATAAGGGTGCCTTCCTGTCACGTCACAGTCTTATCTGTTTCTCTACTGATGACAGTCTTGTTCATCCAGCAACACATTTTTGTTTGTAGTTTCATACTGTGCCTTTTGCAGAAAATAATGATCACGTGTATCTGTGCAAGTGTGTGCACACATACGCACACACAACCCTCCTTTAACTTCTTTGTCTCGTTTCATTCTCTATCATTGAAATCCTCTTCTGTGCAGATTCAATGCAGACAGTGTTCCTCCACAAGGTCTATTGCTCCCGTCCATCGAGTTTGGGGGAGTTTAATAATGTTGCCTTCAAGGAGATGAGTTGTCCGGCATCTCTGGGCCATATCAGTGAGGGACTCAGAATAAATTATGCCAGCTCTATTTTCTCTGAAGACATGCCAGTTCTCATTCTGGTCCTTTTTACAATGGCCTAAATTATGCCCTTGTCAATAACTTTCCGTTCAATTGAAAAGTGTCCTTCAAGTTACTGCATGTCACTGTTTCTGTCTTTGGCAGTGTCTTGAAATCATCTGCCTTCCTCATTTCTTCTCCCTGTTCCACTCTACAAACATTAAAAATGGCTAGTTCTTCTCTAGGAATACCTTTTTGAAGATGTCGTAGTTTTGAAAGCTTTTCCTTTTTTTAAGCTAAGTGAATAAATCGTAGAGAAAAAAAATACAAAAAGCACAGCAAGTATAGATTAGAGGAAAAACGATATTTGAAATACTGCATTTGAAGACATATTACATCCTGTTGAGTTAATGCATGTACACTGCGTGCACAATTATTAGGCAAGTGAGTATTCTGATCTTATCATTGTTTCTATTCACATTTTCAAACTCCAAACCATATAAACTTGAATGCTTATTGGATTTAATCATTTTCAGGTGATATGTATTTGTGTAATGAGGGAGGGTGTGGCGAAAGTGAATAACACCTTATATCAAGGTGTGCATAATTATTAGGCAGCCTCATTACCTCAGGTAAAATGGGCCAAAAAAGACATTTAGCTGACACTGAAAAGCCAAAAATGTAAAATGCCTTTCAGACGGATGCAACACTCTTTAAATAAGCTAAACTATTGAGGTGTGACCACCGGACATTCAAACGTTTTGTTGCGAATAGTCAACTGGGGCGCAAAAAACGCATGGGGAAGAAAAGGCGCATATTAACTGCAAAAGACTTGAGAAGAATTAAACGTCAAACTACCAGGAGCCCATTATCCTCCAGTGCCACCCTATTCCAGAACTGCAACCTACCTGGAGTGTTCAGAATTACAAGGTGTCAAGTGCTCAGAGACATGGCCAAGGTCAAGAAGACTGAAACAAGACCACAACTGAATAAGATTCACAAGTTGAAGCGTCAAGATTGGGCAAAGAAATACCTGAAGACAGATTTTTCAAAGGTTTTATGGACAGATGAAATGAAAGTGACTCTTGATGGACCAAATGGATGGGCCCGTGGCTGGATCAGTAATGGACACAGGGCACCACTTTGAGTCAGGTGCCAGCAAGGTGAAGGAGGGGTACTGGTATGGGCTGCTATCATTGAGGATGAGGTAGTTGGACCTTTTCGGGTTGAATATGGACTGAAACTCAACTCCCAAACCTACTGCCAGTTTCTGGAAGATTCTTTCATCAAACAGTGGTACAGGAAGAAGTCCTCAGCATTCTAGAAGGCCATGATCTTTATGCAGGACAATGCTCCATCACATGCATCCAAGTACTCCACTGCTTGGCTAGCCAGCAAGGGCCTCAAAGATGCCTGAGTAATGACCAGGCCCCCTTCCTCAACTGACTTAAATCCTATTGAGAACTTGTGGGCCCTTCTCAAACGTGAGATTTACAGTGATGGAAGACAATACACCTTTTTGAACAGCATTTGGGAGGCTGTGGTTGCTGCTTCAGCGAAAATTGATCGTGAACAGATCATGAAACTGACAGACTCCATGGATGGAAGGCTCATGGCAGTTATTGAAAATAAGGGTGGCTATATTGGTCACTGAATATTTTTGAAAGGCCAAAAATGTTATATAATTGTCATTTTGTGTTACTTATCTGTTACACTTACTCCAAAAATTGAGAATAAACAAGTGAGTTGAGAGAAATAATTTTTGTAATTTAGTTGCCTAATAATTCTGCACACTAATAGTTGCCTAATAATTGTGCACACGTATATATTTCCCTGAGAAAGACAAAACTCACTTTTTCTTTGTTAAACATTCAGGTTTGAGGTTCAATAACATTTTGGATTGACTGAGAGCGATGTGTTTGTTCAACAATAAAATTAATCCCAAGGAATACAATTTGCCTAATAATTGTGCACGCAGTGTATAATCTGACTTTTCATATAGTTTTGTGTTGGGAAGCAAAACATTTGTTTTAATAATGAGAGTGATGATGAACGTTTTTATTTTGCAACAGCAAGCCAATAGAAGTAGCCTACAGGACAACAATAAATAGGATAACAATCAAAAGTCCCTGAGAATTAGTCCTACAGTCTCTCTCTCTCTTACTGTCATAACAGAGACAACATAAAGATAATGATCTCAGTCCATGATAAGGCCTTCAGTCTATATTTATTGTAAAATAAATAATTAATCATAGTGCCAGCTTCCTTACTTCCGCCCTCCGCTCCCCTCCCCACCCCCCTCCCTTCTATCCCCTTCATCCTATTCTCACATTCCCTGGAACCCGTGGATGATGATGATGTCACCAAATAATTCCACAGGTTCAGGAGGAAGGAAGTACGGTGCTGGAAGTAGTCGGGGCGTTGGGAGTGGGTGGTTTATGAGTGGGAGGAGGAAGGGCAGTGAATCATACCCCCCCAGAGGAAATGAGAGAGAAGCCCCTTGATTATGTTTCATATGTATGGATGCTTTTCCCCTTTTTTTACTGTAACAATAATTTACCCAGCTGCAAAGGACAGCTACAGTTACACATCCAGACACGTGACCTCCTGGGCCAAACCAACATGGCCATGCACAGACCTTTCAGGGCCAGGTGCAATATATATATATATTGTTAAAGGGCACCCATCCCCCTGAATTATTTTTAGGTTAGCTAGCTAGTTACAGTGCCTCCTAAAAACATGTTTGCTATCGGGAAAGAGGATGGGCTATCAGCTGATCATTGATGCTGAAGATTGATGTAAATCTGCTGTTAGCTAGCTTGATTTCTTTTACTGATTGTGATTTACTTTTCTATGTCTTTCTGCCTCCCTCTGCTGCCCATATAAGCCAACCAGACTGAATATTGATGATGATGTAGGCTAAATCAAGTGTTAATCAAATGTTTTGCTGCTGTGGCAGTACTGTTGAAATTTCACATAGATAGCTAGCTATCTATACACATTCAACCGGTGACTGCATCGCTCAACCCATGCATGTTTGGATACGCGGGTGCGCGCAATCTCCGTACAAAACAGACTGGGCAAAGTCAGAACCAGGTGCAGGCTAGCGCTATACAGGGCACAACCTGAGTGCAACCAACGGACGGGGTGGGGGGTGGTGAACTTGTGGGTTCCGAACAACAATGACAAATAAAATGATACAAAAAAATAACATTTTGGGGGAAATTATACCACTACCCAAAAGAGCACTTTGGAGACTGGAAAGGCAAAGGGGCATGTGCTCTGCAAATGTAGAGTCCTATTTGTGCATGTGACTGCAACCCAGTGGCATCTACACCATCTACCCCATCGGATTGACGTCGGCTGTGAAGGTGGACCGTGTTCCTGAGGAGGATGAACTTCTACAGACCCTGGAGTCACTACAAGAGAGGGTTTGGGAATGCAGAAGGAGAGCACTGGCTGGGACTGGACAACAGCTTCCATATCAGCCTGAGGAAGAGGTATGAATTGAGGGAGGACATGGACGACTTTGCTGTTTCCCAGGTCCACACCAAGTACTCATCTTTCTCCATTGGCCCAGAGTTCTTTGGGTACACACTACACATCAGCGGTTTCACCAATGGAGGAGAGGAGACTTGTTGATAGCCCATCAAAATGGACATAAGTTCTCAACCTTTGACAAAGATCAGGACAATTATTCTGGAACCTGTGCAAGAAAATATGTAGGGGGAGGGGGTTCCTACAAATGTTGTAGTCAGAATTTTTTTAAATATACATTTTTAAATATTTTTAAATTAAATATCTTGATTTATAACTTTTAAATAATTAACCATGGGGATCGAACCTGACCATAAGAAACACATTTTAGAGCCCAAAACGGGTAACAATGTTTTTGGGGGTTTGGCCGTTCTGGTGATCGTAATTTACATAGGCTTTTGGCACCGCTAGGTTGCTACGTAGTAGCCGAACAGCAGAGCTACTGACTACACGCTCCAGACCGGACACTGGGGGCCTGTCATTATCTGGATACACTGGAAGGGTTATTATTACTCTCTTAAGTCCATCAGTATGAATATCAGACCTGTTGTCTCCCGGGACACACGCAAGGCATATGGTTTAACAGAGTCTCCAAGAGTTTAGAAGGGGCTGATGTGGGTTGCAAACTACATGAGTTGGGATCTGAATTATTTTATTTCCTAAATCTCACTCTCTCTCTCTCTCATCTTAAAAACTATATAGGCCATATTCTTGGACGGGGTATTCTCTTAAACTGTGATAAGCATCAGTACAGAGACAAAGTGGATTCGCAATTCAATGGCTCAGACACGAGAGGTATGTGGCAGGGTCTACAGTCAATCACGAACTACAAAAGAAAAACCAGCCCCGTCGCGGATCACGATGCCTTGCTCCCAGACAGACTGAACAACTTCTTTGCTCGCTTTGAGGACAATACAGTGCCACTGACACGGCCCGCTACCAAAACCTGCGGGCTCTCCTTCACTGTAGCCGACGTGAGTAAAACATTTAAACGTGTTAACCCTCGCAAGGCTGCAGGCCCAGACGGCATCCCCGGACGCGTCCTCAGAGCATGCGCAGACCAGCTGGCTGGTGTGTTTACAGACATATTCAATCAATCCTTATCCCAGTCTGCTGTCCCCACATGCTTCAAGAGGGCCACCATTGTTCCTGTTCCCAAGAAAGCTAAGGTAACTGAGCTAAATGACTACTGCCCTGTAGCACTCACTTCCGTCATCATGAAGTGCTTTGAGAGACTAGTCAAGGACCATATCACCTCCACCCAACCTGACACCCTAGACCCACTCCAATTTGCTTACCGCCGCAATAGGTCCACAGACGACGCAATCGCCATCGCCATCACACTGCACACTGCCCTAACCCATCTGGACAAGAGGAATACCTATGTAAGAATGCTGTTCATCGATTACAGCTCAGCATTTAACACCATAGTACCCTCCAAACTCGTCATTAAGCTTGAGACCCTTGGTCTCGACCCCCTGTGCAACTGGGTCCTGGACTTCCTGACGGGCCGCCCCCAGGTGGTGAGGGTAGGTAACAACATCTCCACCCTGCTGATCCTCAACACTGGGTCCCCACAAGGGTGCGTTCTCAGCCCTCTCCTGTACTCCCTGTTCACCCACGACTGCGTGGCCATGCACGCCTCCAACTCAATCATCAAGTTTGCAGACGACACTACAGTGGTAGGCTTGATTACCAACAACGACAAGACGGCCTGCAGGGAGGAGGTGAGGGCCCTCGGAGTGTGGTGTCAGGAAAATAACCTCACACTCAATGTCAACAAAACAAAGGAGAGGATTGTGGACTTCAGGAAACAGCAGAGGGAGCAGCCCCCTATCTACATTGACGGGACAGTAGTGGAGAGGGTGGAGAGTTTTAAGTTCCTCGGCGTACACATCACGGACAAACTGAAATGGTCCACCCACACAGACCCACACAGACAGCGTGGTGAAGGCTTGTCCCCAACACTCACAAACTTTTACAGATGCACAATTGAGAGCATCCTGTTGGGCTGTATCACCGCCTGGTACGGCAGCTGCTCCGCCCATAACCGGAAGGCTCTCCAGAGGGTAGTGAGGTCTGCACAACGCATCACCGGGTGCAAACTACCTGCCCTCCAGGACACCTACACCACCCGATGTCACAGGAAGGCCAAAAATATCATCAAGGACAACAACCACCCGAGCCACTGCCTGTTCACCCCGCTATCATCCAGAAGGTGAGGTCAGAACAGGTGCATCAAAGCGGGGACCGAGAGACTGAAAAACAGCTTCTATCTCAAGGCCATCAGACTGTTAAACAGCCATCACTAACATTGAGTGGCTGCTGCCAACATACTGACTCAACTCCAGCCACTTTAATAATGTAAAAATTGATGTTATCAATATATCACTAGCCACTTTATATAATGTTTACATACCCTACATTACTCATCTCATACGTATATACTGTACTCTATACCACCTACTGCATCTTGCCATCTTGATGTAATGTATCACTAGCCACTTTAAACAATGCCACTTCATATAATGTTTTCATACCCTACATTACTCATCTCTCTCAACCAGCCCGTCCGTCTGTGGATGGTAAACCGATACCCTCAACTGTTTCACCTGCCACAATTTACAAAGGTCCGCCATAAGGCGGGACATAAAGGGGGTCCCCTGGTCAGTAAGGATCTCCTTTGGGACCCCAACCCTGGTGAACAATAGCACTAGTTCCTTGGTGATATTTTTGGAAGCCATTGTCCGAAGGGGAATGGCTTCTGGGTAGCGAGTGGCATAATCTAGAATGACCAGAATGTATTGGTGCCCTCTGGCAGATTTGGGTAGTGGGCCCACTATGTCCATCGCTATCCTCTCAAATGGCGTTTCGATTATGGGGAGTGGCACTAACGGGCTTCTAAACGCTGGTCGGGGAGCTGTTACCTGGCACTCCGGGCACTCTCCACAATGCCGAGCCACTTCAGCCTGAATTCCTGGCCAGGAAAACCTCCTTACAATCCGGTCTCGGGTTTTATCGATACCAAGGTGTCCACCCAGAATGTGCCCATGAGCTAGATCCAGTACTGTCTTCCTGTACCGGGTGGGGACCAACAACTGTTCCACCACATCAACCCCTATTTTTGAGACTCTGTACACCAAACCATTTTTCATGATGAAGTGGGGAAAACTATTAGGCATCATCCTATCATTTATGGGAGTACCATCTACGACCTGCACGTCTGCTCTGGCTTGCTGCAGGGTTGGATCCTGGTGTTGGGCCGTCCCGAAATTAGTCATGGACCCTGCCAGGTCTGCTGGTTCTAGATAGTCGTCCTCTGGATTCAGATCGACCCCAGCCCCACTAGTACTGGGCTGTTCATTATCAACGAGGTTTGCAACTTCATCCTCATCCTCCTCTACTAGCACCTGTGAGGTTGGCCCCTGGGAGACCTCTTTTCTTGGCCTTGGTTGAAGGCCCCATGCTTCTTCCTGCTTGGTCAGGGTGGTTGGCTTCTCAAATATGCCGTTCTTTTGACCTAACTTCGCAAAGTTAGGAAAGTATCTACCCAATATTACATCATATGGCATCTTTGGGACCACACCGACCTCATAATCCAGCAGACCGTCCTCTGTTTGTATGCTCACTAATGCTGTGGGGTACAGATGGGTATCCCCATGAATGCACGTAACACTGATATCCTGACTTGTATCCAGTTTATGCGTCGGCACTAGGTTTGCAACGACCAGGGTTAGCATACTGCCGGAATCCAGTAGTGCTTCAACCTCCTTCCCTTCAACCTTCACCCTGCACATATGTTTGTTTTTTGATCTTTCAAGTACAGTGGTTACCACGGGACATGCATACCATATCTCATCTTCTTTTTCACCGAGGTTACATTGCATTGGCTCTTCTTTAAAAGGGCAGTAGGCTGCAATATTTCCCGGTCGATTACAATTGTAACAGATAATAGGATTCCGGGGGGGAGACCTCCTCGACCCCCAGTCCCGGTTTCCGGTTTTTCACTTAGTGTCTCGGCCCGATTCTGATTCTTTCCTCATGGCCCCACGCTGCTGTACTCTATACCATCTACTGCATCTTGCCATCTTGATGTAATGTATCACTAGCCACTTTAAACAATGCCACTTTATATAATGTTTTCATACCCTACATTACTCATCTCATCTGTATGTACTGTACTCTTACCATCTACTGCATCTTGCCTATGCCATTCGGCCATCACTCATTTATATATTTTTATGTACCTATTCGTATTCATTCCTTTACACTTGTGTGTATAAGGTAGTTGTTGTGGAATTGTTAGGTTATATTACTTGTTAGATATTACTGCATGGTCGGAACTAGAAGCACAAGCATTTCGCTACACTTGCATTAACATCTGCTAACCATGTGTATGTGACAAATACATTTGATTTGATGATGAAAATGTCTCAATTGTATAATCTGATCCAAGATCAGCCTTTAGTAAGATTAATTATGTTATAGTAGCAGCCCAGAATTACACACATCTGTTACAAGTTCAATATTTGCCCCAGGGCTTTTAGGCAATACGTGTTTAAAGATCACCCAACTTATTTTCCCTAGACGTCCAGGGAGTGTTTGTAGATGTTTGGTAATAGGGTACACATTAGGGATTAACACCAGAAATCCACATCCAGGGAATTTCTGAAAATGCCCCATCTCATTTCCTTTCTTCCCGAAACCAGGATCATCTTTGATTGGTAATGGGAAAACATTGGATAAGCAGCTTGTGCAACTGCACACTGAGCAATACATTACAGTACTGTACTGAGCATAGATAGGTGAGTGTTATTCTCGAAAAAGAATAAGGACTTTTACCTGGAAAATATCCAAACTTATTACACATGAACAGACTGTAGTTTGAAATAAAACTCCCTTGGTATAGGATTGGACATCAGGAAATGATATCGGATAGCAACTACTGGGACATTACATGTACTGAACACATGGGGTAAATCCATTCGAATTCAATCACTTTTTGTCAGCACCCCTTCTGATTTGAACAAAACGTTCCATACATACAGTATTTTCCCTTTGTAAATCTGAATGCCAAAACATTTAAGAGATAAAGGTTGGTCAAAGTTGACCTATTATGCATGCCCCACCATACCATGAGACATCCATGTCTTCATCACTGGAAAATATAAATGGTTGAGATTAATATCATTTAAAAGCTTGCTAGCATAGTTTTAAATAAAAAAAATGCATTTTCTATCATTGAACATAAATTATTGAAAAATATTGAAATATTCACATATGTTGTAGCGTAGACTATATTTTACTATATCTGAGGTTTTTGTGTTTTACCCACCATCGGATGAGACACAACAGGCTCTTGAATACAGGGGGGGGCATATTGTGGCTAAAAAAATTGCCAAAATGGGACTAAAATAGACATTTCTACTTTCAAATGGTACCACAAAAATGGTTGGAGGTCCACACATCGGAAAATGTTAACTTGAATGGGAATATCTGTTGTTTTAAATTATACTGTCAAATCTTCCAAAGGCAACCTATTGAAATCATAGAAACATAAATATTAAAATAGACATGACCATTTATTCATTTCACTTTGGACAGTGTATCAATACACCCAGTCACTACAAAAATACAGGCTAGTTTTTTAGGATAAGAATAATCAGAATAGAGCTAAGCACAAGCAAAATCCATCAGGAAAACCTGGTTCAGTTTGCTTTCCAACAGACACTGGGAGACAAATTCACCTTTCAGCAGGACAATAACCTAAAACACAAGGCCAAATAAGATGACAATTTTGACTTAAATCAGTTTGAAAATCTATGGCAAGACTTGAAAATGGCTGTCCAGCAATAATCAACAACCAACAACAGAGTATGTAGAATTTAAAAAATAATAATGTGCAAGTTTTGTACGATCCAGGTGTGCAAAACTCTTAGAGACTGTAATCACTGCCAAAGTGATTCTAACATGTATTGACTCAAGGGTGTGAATACTTATGTAAATGCTATATTTCTGTAAATGCGATATTTCTTAAGTAAATGCGATATTTCATTTTCAATAAATTAGCACAAATGTCTAAAATCCTGTTTTCACTTTGTCATTATGGGGTATTGTGTGTAGATGGGTGTGAAAAAAATCAGGCTGTAACACAACAAAATGTTTCTGAAGGCACTGCATATCCTGAAGGCACTGCATAGTCGACTGACATGCCTAGTTAAATAAAGGTTAAATAGAATCCTCTACCCCATTCACAGATGCTAACTACCTTTAGTGCCCCGACACTTGCTTTAAATGTTAATACACATCGTTCATGGTACGTTTATGTAAACATAAGGAACGTGTCTTTCATATCAGGGCTGAATAATAATAAAAAAAGGTTAACCTACTAAACACTTTTTACAAGGTAAGGGTTCCTACATGGACATATGTCCATGTTACAATGCTTGTTTACGGAAAACAGATGGAAACAAAGTCGATTACCTGGGCTAATTAGCTATATGCATCTCCGAACACCTGTTTGTAAATGGAAGTCGGACTCCACAAACGTGTTGTCACTGAAAAATACTGTCGGCTGCAACTGTGTTAAAACTGGTTGGGGCCTCCTGAGTGGCGCAGCGCTAGAGGTGTTACTGCATAGCCTGGTTCATACCCGGCCGGCTTTATTGGCCCAGCGTCATCCGGGTTAGGGGAGAGTTTACTTGGCTCATGACACCCTAGTAACTCCTTGTGGCAGGCCGGGTACCTGCAGAATGACCCCGGTCGCCAGTTGAACGGTGTTTCCTCCAACGCATTGGTGCGGCTGGCTTCCGGGTTATTAAGCTGGCGGGTGTTAATGAGCGCGGTTAGGCGGGTCATGTTTCGGAGCAAGCAGGACTCCACCTTTGCCTCTCCCGAGCCTGTAGGGAAGAAAAATTGGTGAGAAAAAGGTAGCTAAAAAAAATGGTTAAAACAGTGTACAGTAAGGTGTATATTTAGCATTTGTGAAATTATTTTGATGTGATATGAAAGTACAGGGCTTTATGTTTCTATAACCGTACCACAATCGAATATCGATTCACGTTTAGATGGAGTATTTGGCTGTTATGGCTGCCAGAGTGTCAAATGGTGGGTGTAGCTGGTGCATAGAAGTCAGGCGCAGGAGAGCAGAGATGAGTGAACAAAGAAGCACTTTACTGAGGCAATTGTAAGAACAGAACGCAAGCGCATCACAAAAACAAATGCCCAAAGAACAAGTGAGGCAGCACAAAGTACAACAACAAAGTACAAAGTACCGGCTGCCACAAATCACGGGTACAAATAAAACCCAGCGCAAACCAGCCGGATGCATGCCAACCTAGACAATAAACAATATCCCACATCGACATGGAGGGAACAGAAGGCTAAATAGACATAGTAATCATGAGGAGATGTAAACCAGGTGTGCGGAAAACAAGACAAAACAAATGTAAAATGAAAGGTGGAGCGGCGATGGCTAGAAGACCGGTGACATCGACCGCTGAACGCCGCCCGAACAAGGAGAGGGACCAACTTCGGCGGAAGTCGTGACATAGAGCCAATTCGCCCTCTAAACAGAACATGTAGGGTCCTTGGACTGTAAGGAGTAATGTTAGTCTCGTTTAGTCCATTATTGGGCTACTATATCCTCTACAAATATGAAATTAAATACAAAACAATTCTTCAGTTTACTTTTTTAGATAGAACTTAAAGATTTGTAAATACAGTTGTCGGAAGTCAGAAGTTTACATACACTTAGGTTTGAGTCATTAAAACTCGTTTTTCAACAACTCCACAAATTTCTTGTTAACAAATTATAGTTTTGACAAGTGGGTTAGGCCATCTACTTTGTGCATGACACAAGTCATTTTTCCAACAATTGTTTACAGACAGATTATTTCACTTATAATTCACTGTATCACAATTCCAGTGGGTCGGAAGTTTACATACACTAAGTTGACTGTGCCTTTAAACAGCTTGGACAATTCCAGAAAAATATGTCATGGCTTTATAAGCTTCTGATTGGCTAATTGACATAATTTGAGTCAATTGGAGGTGTACCTGTGGATATATTTCAAGGTCTACCTTCAAACTCAGTGCCTCTTTGCTTGACATCATGGGAAAATCAAAATAAATCTGCCAAGACCTCAGAAAAGAAATTGGAGACCTCCACAAGTCTGGTTCATCCTTGGGAGCAATTTCCAAACGCCTGAAGGAACCACGTTCATCTGTACAAACAATAGTACGCAAGTATAAACGCCATGGGACCACGCAGCCATCATACCGCTCAGGAAGGAGACGCATTCTGTCTCCTAGAGATGAACGTACTTTGGTGCGAAAAGAGCAAATCATTCCCAGAACAACAGCAAAGGACCAAGTGACAATGCTGGAGGAAACCAGTACAAAAGTATCTATATCCACAGTAAAACAAGTCCTATATCGACATAACCTGAAAGGCCACTCAGCAAGGAAGAAGCCACTGCTCCAAAACCGCCATAAAAAAACCAGACTACGGTTTGCAACTGCACATGGGGACAAAGATTGTACTTTTTGGAGAAATGTCCTCTGGTCTGATGAAACAAAAATGGAACTGTTTGGCCATAATGACCGTTGTTATGTTTGGAGGAAAAAGGGGGATGCTTGCAAGCCAAAGAACACCATACCAACTGTGAAGCACGGGGGTGGCAGTATCATGTTGTGGGGGTGCTTTGCTGCAGGAGGGACTGGTGCACTTCACAGAATAGATGGCACCACGAGGCAGGGAAATAATGTGGTAATATTGAAGCAACATCTCAAGACATCAGTCAGGAAGTTAAAGCTTGGTCACAAATGGATCTTCCAAATGCACAATGACCCCAAGCATACTTCCAAAGTTGTGGCAAAATGGCTTAAGGACAACAAAGTCAAGGTATTGGAGTGGCCATCACAAAGCCCTGACCTCAACCCTACAGAACATTTGTGGGCAGAACTGAAAACGCGTGTGCGAGCAAGGAGGCCTACAAAACTTACTCAGTTACACCAGCTCTATCATGAAGAATCGGCCAAAATTCACCCAACTTATTGTGGGAAGCTTGTGGATGGCTAGCCAAAACGTTTGACCCAAGTTAAACAATTTATAGGCAATGCTACCAAATACTAATTGAGTGTATGTAAACTTCTGACCCACTGGGAATGTGATGAAAGAAATAAAAGCTGAAATAAATCATTCTCTCTACTATTATTCTGACATTTCACATGTGAATAAAATAAAGTGGTGATCCTAACTGACCGGGAAGACAGGGAATTTTTTACTTGGATTAGATGTCAGGAATTGTGAAAAACTGAGTTTAAATGTATTTGGCTAAGCTGTATGTAAACCTCCGACTTCAACTGTATATGCAGTGGAGTACAGAAGGTCATGCAAACAAACACTTTATGGCAACCTGCAATGAGCTTGTTATTTTTATTTCATTTATTTTTTATTTATTTCACCATTAATTAACCAGGTAGGCAAGTTTAGAACAAGTTCTCATTTACAATTGCGACCTGGCCAAGATAAAGCAAAGCAGTTCGACAACATACAACAACACAGAGTTACACATGGAGTAAAACAAATATACAGTCAATAATACAGTAGAAAAATAAGTCTATGTACAATGTGAGCAAATGAGGTGAGATAAGGGAGGTAAAGGCAAAAAAAGTCCATGGTGGCAAAGTAAATACAATATAGCAAGTAAAACACTGGAATGGTAGATTTGTAGTAGAAGAAAGTGCAAAGTAGAAATAGAGATAATGGGGTGCAAAGGAGCAAAATAAAATAAATAAAATAAATAAATACAGTAGGGGAAGAGGTAGTTGTTTGGGCTAAATTATAGATGGGCTATGTACAGGTGCAGTGATCTGTGAGCTGCTCTGACAGCTGGTGCTTAAAGCTAGTGAGGGAGATAAGTGTTTCCAGTTTCAGAGATTTTTGTAGTTCGTTACAGTCATTGGCAGCAGAGAACTGGAAGGAGAGACAGCCAAAGGAGGAATTGGCTTCGGGGGTGACCAGAGAGATATACCTGCTGGAGAGTGTGCTACAGGTGGGTGCTGCTATGGTGACCAGTGAGCGGAGATAAGGGAGTACTTTACCTAGCAGGGTCTTGTAGATGACCTGGAGCCAGTGGGTTTCTCGACGATTATGAAGCGAAGGCCAGCCAACGAGAGCGTACAGGTTGCAGTGGTGGGTACTATATGGGGCTTTGGTGACAAAACGGATGGCACTGTGATAGACTGCATCCAGTTTGTTGAGTAGGGTATTGGAGGCTATTTTGTAAATGACATCGCCAAAGTCGAGGATCATGAGTGAAGGATGCTTTGTTGCGAAATAGGAAGCCAATTCTTGATTTAACTTTGGATTGGAGATGTTTGATGTGAGTCTGGAAGGAGAGTTTACAGTCTAACCAGACACCTAGGTATTTGTAGTTGTCCACATATTCTAAGTCAGAACCGTGTTATGACAAGCACACGCTAGCTGTTCGTTAAGACAATGTTTTCTTACTGAAACCATAATGTAAACTACACTGTTTTTCAATACAAAATGTATTAGCTATATATTTCAACTGCCAATGGCATGTGTTGATGGCTGAAAATGTTTATGCATGAAAATGCTTGCCGCACTTGTTTTAGTAACACACATTCTAATTTAGCTAGGCTATCTACCCTGCTGGCTAGATAGAGCCTAACTACATTGCTGGCTAGCCAGCCAGCTATCGTTACCTAAGTGAGAATGTGATGAGGACATGGCTGCTTGCTTGGTGAAGTGTACTTTTGATGATTTACTTATTCAAATACGCTGTTGCTGGCTGTGGCAAGCTACTCAACATCAAACCACCATGCCTACTCTATCTCACGTTGTGACTTAGGGCTGAATGATCAGTGTTGCCAACTCCTCAGTAAGGAAAGTAGCTATTGGCTGTCCTAAAAGTTGCTAAATGACGTCATCACCTAATTTGCATAATTGGCCATGTGCATGTAATTGTGATGGATGCTGTAGGAGAGTGGAATAATGTCGTGGGAGAGACAAAACGTGAGTCTAAATGGTTCGAAAAGAGACAATAGAAAAAACTGTCAATGGCAATGTGAGAAAATTACGGTAACTAGTCTGGCCCTAATTCAGGTTAAAAAAATATATGTAAGCCAGAGCGGGATCAGCCAGCGGCGGCTTCCCGCATGAGCGATTCATTTGCAGTCTGGACGCGGAGGGGTGAACATCTCCTGCTCTGACTTCCGGTGACAGTTCCCCGTCCAGAGCTTCCGGCGACAGTTCCCCGTCCAGAGCTTCCGGCGACAGTTCCCCGTCCAGAGCTTCCGGCGACAGTTCCCCGTCCAGAGCTTCCGGCGACAGTTCCCCGTCCAGTGCTTCCGGCGACGTCCTACAGTACGGAACCGACAGAGACGGCCTACAGTCCGGAACCTGCAGAGACGGCCTACAGTCCGGAACCTGCAAAGACGGCCTACAGTCCGGAACCTGCAGAGACGGCCTACAGTCCGGAACCTGCAGAGACGGCCTACAGTCCGGAACCTGCAGAGACGGCCTACAGTCCGGAGCTTCCAGCGACGCTCCCAGCCAGGAGTCTCCAGCGACGCTCCCCAGCCAGGAGTCTCCAGCGACGCTCCCCAGCCAGGAGTCTCCAGCGACGCTCCCCAGCCAGGAGTCTCCAGCGACGCTCCCCAGCCAGGAGTCTCCAGCGACACTCCCCAGCCAGGAGTCTCCAGCGACGCTCCCCAGCCCGGAGTCTCCAGCGACGCTCCTCAGCCCGGAGTCTCCAGCGACGCTCCTCAGCCCGGAGTCTACGGAATGGGAGCTACGCCCAGAGCCAGAGCCAGGATTGGGGGGGGGGGGTGTAGCACAGGGACCGTTGTTGACGGTGGCCACCCTCCCTTCCCTCCCTTTAAGTTTGGGGTTGTTTTGTGGGGTTTTTGTTTAAGGTCCATTCGGGGTATGCACCTAGAAACAACCACCCACAAACACAAGTGAAAACAAACACAACTAACTATGGCCTCCAATTAGAGACAACAACAACCAGCTGCCTCTAATTGGAGGTCATTGCCAAAACTCACATAGAAATAGAAAAGCTAGATTAAACATAGAAATAGGAAAACTAGAACCTAAACCCACAATACCCAAAAACACAAAACAACCCCCCCTCTGCCACGCCCTGACCAACTATAATGACAAATAACCCCTTTTACTGGTCAGGATGTGACTGTCACATCCTGACCAGTAAAAGGGGTTATTTGTCATTATAGTTGGTCAGGGCGTGGCAGAGGGGGTGTTGTTTTGTGTTTTTGGGTATTGTGGGTTTAGGTTCTAGTTTTCCTATTTCTATGTTTAATCTAGCTTTTCTATTTCTATGTGAGTTTTGGCAATGACCTCCAATTAGAGGCAGCTGGTTGTTGTTGTCTCTAATTGGAGGCCATATTTAGTTGTGTTTGTTTTCACTTGTGTTTGTGGGTGGTTGTTTCTAGTATAGTCTGTGCACCTTACTGGACTGTTTTTGTCATTTGTTTATTTTTGATTAAGTGTTTTCTTTAATAAAATTAAGAAGATGAGCACTTTACCCGCTGCGTTTTGGTCCACTCAATACGACCCTTGTGACACACACGTGCGCACACGCACACACACACACACACACACACACACATACCACTCTTCAAACACTCTGCTGCAGCCTTGGAGAGTGCACGTTTGCAGAGAGTCGAGCAGAAGCCTTCCATCGTTCCATTTCCTATTTGCAGAGTCAATATTAGCACTTCCTCCAGTGTCTCCCCTCTCTCTCTCATCCCCTGACACACACGTCTGTCTGTGCATCTCATAACCCAGTTGAGAGATAGTGACGGTGCTTCCCCACTCTGTTTCTGCAGTAGCTCCACAGAGAAGCTCTTCCACTGGAACAGGTCGACAGGGACTTTTAAAGCCCATTACGTGTTCTTGTCACAAAGATCAGGCAAACAGTGACACGTATTACACCCCCAACCACACCTGTCCTCCCCTTTTTGCCTTCCCCTCTCCCTATGAGGCATCCATCATTCCATTCATCCTTTCATTCTCTTCCTACACTGAGCTTGTGTCTTGCAGTGTAATTTTGTCAGAGCACCATTCTTTGATGAAACCAGTGCAAGCTTATCCTACCACTATGAAAGAGATTTCCTGAGCCTGTTTCATGTTTGGGGGAGAGAGAGAGGGGAGAGAGAGAGGGGAGAGAGAGACCCACTGCCATTATTAGACACATCATCGTTCTAAAGCTCCTGGTGTCCCATGAAATCCTCTCATTACATTCCAAGGGAATGAGGTATTCCAGTCTGACCTTGATATACTGTACCCACTTAAAGACCATTACATATAGTGTAACACTTAAGATAGTGTCATTCTTTAATACATACTTTTTATATACATTAATATACTTTTTATCCTTTTTGTTTTGTTTTCCTTCCTTCCACAAGCAAAACACACACTCACATGCTCTTTGACCATTCCACAGTTTAAAAAGGTAATTAGTGAGCTCCAAAAGTATTGGGACAGTGACACATTTGTTGTTGTTTTGGCTCTGTACTCCAGCACTTTGAATTTGAAATTATGCAATGAGGTTAAATTGCAGACTGACAGCTTTAATTTGAGGCTATTTTCAGCCATATCGGGTGAACCTTTTGGAAAATACAGTTATCTTTGTACATAGTCCCCCCATTTTAGGGAACCAAAAGATTTTGACAAATTAACTTACATGTGTTAGTCAAAAGTTTAGTATTTGGTCCCCTCGCATGCAATGATTACATCAAGCTTGTGACTCTACAAACTTGTTGGATGCATTTGCTGTTTGCCCAATAGAAATTCATGGTAAATAATGTACTGTTTCATTTTGGAGTCACTTTTATTGTAAATAAGAATATAATATTTATTTAAACACTTCTACATAAATGTGGATGCTACAATGATTATAGATGGATGAATCGTGAATAATGAATTATTTATGCCTCTAACTTTCTCACTCATCCTTATTCCTGTTTCATTCAGAATTATCCTTAATCATGGTAGCATCCACGTTGTGTTTATTCTATTCCATTTAGTAGTGTTTATTCTATTCTTATTTACAATAATAGTGACTCCAAAATGACACAATACATTATGTACGATTAATTTCTATTGAGCACAAAATTATCTGAAACACAACCAAAACAAACAGTAAATGCATACAACAAGTTTGTAGAGTCACAAGCTTGATGTAATCATTGCGTACTAGCAATATGGGACCAAATACGAAACCTTTGACTGGTGAAATTGTCCCAATACTTTTGGTCCACTAAAATGGGGACTATGTACAAAAAAGACTGTAACTTCTAAATGGTTTGCCCAATAAGGATTAAACTGTCCTCAAATTAAACATGGCAGTCTGCACTTTAACCTCATAGTCATTGCATCAAAGTGCTGGAGTACTGAGCCAAAACAAAAAACTAAAATATCACTGTCCCAATAGTTAGCTACTTTTGAGGAAATTGATTGATTCGCCCATTCATACTTTTTCATCATGTGACCTGCCCCTAGTCCTTAATAATGCTAAATGCACAGTGTAGCACTGCAGATCATTCCATGTGAAAAGGGAACGCATATGACCCTGAAAGAGCCAGAGGCGCACAAACAAACATCAGCTGTAAAGTTCCCTCTCAGTCAGTCAACTTCGGTACAACATACTATGGGGAGTCTCACTCTCGTGACTTCGGTTGAAAGATCTACAATCATGTCTGACAAGGTCAATGAAATCCTCGACTTGCTAGAAGCTCCATCTTCCACAGGTGATAAGCATGAGTCTCGAATTCATTCCTTCAATTATTCCACTCTTCACCTTGGTGTGAACAGGAACGATTCATACTACTTAAACAAACCATTGGAAAACGAGACTGTCTTACATTGCGCCAACTAAACTGGCCCATAGTGGTAGAGCGTTCTCACCCCCTGGACATTGTGAGCTGAAGGTTGTACTTGTTTTCTAATCACAAACAATTAGATATTCTTCAATTTGTTAGTGCAATGAGTAAGATGGCTAAGAAAACGACTGATACGACGATGGCTATGTCGGGTTCGGGGTCGAGATCCTGCCCCCAGGCATGCGGATATAGCATTTCTCTGAAAGATACTCACATTCTATGTGTACTTTGTCTCGGCTTGGAGCACGTTCAGGCGGCCCTCACTCGAACCAGTCCGTGTGTGCATTGCCACGTACTGCGTACAAACTCCCTAGAAAGGCATGTAGCATTCTTGAGAAAGTTTAGATTTACCAATGGCAACTTTTCTTTCCCAGATGCCGGTACCTCAGCTGGGACCGAGTTGGAGGAAGCGGAAATGGATTGGGTGATCGGAGCAAAAGTCTTGTCTCCCTGGGCGTGGGGTATGCGAGTGACTGAGTGCGCCCACCCTGGCTCCTGTGAAATCTGTCGCAGGTTACGGGAGGCTACTTGAAGAGAGAGGGCGGCCAGATTCAGAGGGTACCCACAGCAGTCTGTGTCTGCCTCGATCAAGCACTGGTTGCCTCTCTTCCCAGACTTGTTGATGAAGGGCCCAGTGGACTTTCGAGACTGGGCTAGCTAAAGGAGTGCTTCATAGCGTGCTAGCCAGGTTGGATAACTCGATGAGGTGAGCTATGACTAACTCGCCAAGCTGAGCTATGACTAGCTATTCCTGCCTTCCCACAGTGGAGTTGCTCATGTAGCGTTAAGTCGCTTGGTTATTCTAAATGGACCATGCTGCGGTCAAAGAGGCTAGCTAGCCGAGCTAATGCTAAAAAGTCTCCTGGCTAACATTGGCTAGCATGCTTAACTTCTGGTGTGTGAAACTTATTCCCCCGGCGTTATGGCAGCCCCATTCCTATTTTCAGTTCCTGGAGTTTTAGGACGAGAAGGAAATGGGGTTTGCATGCACCTCCGATGAAGAAGCAGCACCCCTAGCACTTGGCTTGGGTAACCTCTGGAGTGAAGGGCCTTGGCATGTGTCTGAGTGACTAGTGCGCCCCTCCGCAAAAACATTACTATGACAACAGTGACCCCACGTTTGGCAAACGTGGTGCTACGTCAGCCAATGCCAGAGCCCCCTGTGCCCGTAAAGGGGCCGGGCTTCATGCAGGCTATTAAGTTTCACGGAAGCACAACGTAAGTTGGAAGCTTGTCCATGTTTAATGCTGTTCCCTCTGTTACCCAATGTTTCACAGTGTTCACGTGGTGTTCCCAGGGTGAGAGTGACAAGGGGGCGCCGCTCCCCATAGATTGCTTATTATTGGGATTCATTGCTGATTCCTGCCTGTAGATCAGTAGTCCCTATAAGTTGTCTAGTGATACAGGTTATGGGCTTTATAGATGATTAGTTGTTGGCAGCGGAGTTGAGGGAATGAGCAGGGTTGGACGCGACCATGCTATTATCGGACACACACAGTCTCTGTGGTTCATATGAGCCCTCAAATGAGCTGTCTACAGCTCAACGTTTTTAATTCCTGGGAATTATGTTAAATGAAGAACCACCCCTATCGGTTTGTTACAACAGAAGGGGTCAGTTTTTCATAACTGTCTATTCCATTCCCTGCTAGGTACCTATGACTGGTCAGTAGCGTAACCTCCATGATAATGTTTATTCCCTGGGTTTATATTTAATGTGTGCTGTCCAGTGCCGGGTGCCAGCCTAATCGAGTGAGGCTCGTTGTGACCACAGTACTCCCAGCTGGCACGGCCAATGTCACTGATCCCTTCAGAAGGGATGTCATGGGACTCTTGCTGTCTGCTCCAACCAATGTCACCCTGGATCATGTGAACAGTGACGTCAGGGTACAGGCTATAATTTGTTGTGCGTCCCCCATGCAGTGTCATCACGTCGACTGTTCCCGAGGCCTCAGTTCCCGTTTTGAGGGAGGAAATATCCTCCCGTCTTCAAACCAGAGTGGTTCATATGTCGAAGATCTGGGACTGCTGGTACAGACAGTATTCCTGGTTAGGAAAAGGAACATGCATCCCATTCTAGACCTATGTGCCCTCAGCAAGCACATCAGAGTCTACAAATTCAGAATGCTCACGAGCCGCCGGCTATTACAATGATTGGCTGGTGGCGGCGGAGTCGAGGGGGCAAGCAGCGTTACATACTTCCATGCTAGTGTCAAGTATTCAGTCTTTAGGCTTCATAAGAAACCAGAAAAAGAGCTGTCTGACTCCAATCTCAGTGCAGCATGTTTCTGGCTCTCGAGCTAAAACCAGTGCTGCAAGCATTTCCCTGCATAAACATTTTCAGCCACAGTGCATGCCATGTCAGACCCATTCACCTTTTCCACATTTTGTCATTTGATTATGTGTACTTTGTCTCGGCTTGGAGCACGCTCAGGCGGCCCTTGCTCGAACCAGTCCGGGATATCCGGTTTTGTGACCAACCTTTGCTAATTCAGCTTGCGGTCTAAGCAGTGTCTCTTCCACTGGATTGTGGAGGCTATTTGTATTTGTATTTATTATGGATCCCCTACTCTTCCTGTGGTCCAGAATAATTAAGGCAGGTATACAATTTTACATACATTATCAAGCATTTCACACATATTATCCAGATACTGACTGCTAGCACTTGGTGGTATATAGCCGCTTCCCACAAGAATGGGCTTTAGGTGAGGCAGGTGAACCTGTAGCCAAATTACTGTAGCCATATCAGCATTTGACATGAGATCCTCCCTAAGCTTTACAGGAATATAACTCTGAACATTCACGGCAACACCTCCACCATTGTCATTCCTGTCTCTTCTGAAGATATTGAAACCATGTATTGCTACCACTGTATCATCAAAGGTATTATCTATGTGAGTTTCAAAGATAGTCAGTATATGAATGTCATCTGTTACTAGCAAGTTATCGATTTCATGAACCTTGTTTCTTTCTACATATGTTAATGTGGGCTATTTTTTGCACTTTTCTGGGATTCTTGATTGTTTGTATTGCTTTACTGGGAGGCTTAGAGATAGACATGACAGGGCTATTTATGTTTGAGCAGATAGTGCAGGGTGAGCTGCACACAGTGGACTTCCTAGTATGGCAGACCGCCTCAGTGCTAACAATATAACTCAGGTTCATAGGCGCATGTACTGCATACAATAGCTGTAGGATTGACAGAGGCATTCAGGGGAGTTAGAGGGACATAAATTAGGTTACTTACGTTATGACTGCCAAAGCCCTGGGACAAGGTACATTTGCAGCAGCAACACGACAACTCAGCAACACAATGGTAGGGATTATCTGAGCAGGGCTTGGGTCACTGATAAGTCATTGTCTCAACACAGCCCTGAAATGCGTTGACAGCATCCAGGAGCCAAGATGATTTGGATGGACTCTGTCATTCCTGTAGAGCACCTTCTGTTTCCAAAAGGTGTCAAAGTTATTTAGGTATGCCAACAGAGCTACAGTAGTATTTTAACCATGTGTGTAATGCCAGTAGCCTGCTGAATCTTTCACAGCTGCGGCCCAGCGAGGTACTGGGCCTGAAATAATTGTCACTTTTTGGAATCTTTCAGAACTTGAATCAATTCTTTCAAATCCATCTTCAGCAGTTCCGAGCTAGCCCTCCTAATGTTGTTTGACCCCACATGGATTACGACAGCGTCAGCCCCCGGCAGCTGTCGTAAAACGGTAGGAAGCAGCCTTGTAATGTCCTGTACTTGTGTTCCACGATAGCACAGGGGTTGTGCCCCGTGAACTTGACACAATTGTGGGAAGCATTGGAGTCAACATGGGCCAACATCCCTGTGGAACACCTTGTAGAGTCCATGCCCCGACGAAGTTTCGACATCTTGTAGAGTCCATGCCCAGATTAATTGAGACTTCTCTGAAGACAAAAGGGGGTGGGGGGGTTAGAAAGGTTTTGTACACTTAGTGTATATCACGTTAGTCGGCTAAATCCACCGCCCCTGGATGCTGTCTGCGTTTATTTTAAATAAAGCAAAATAAAGCAAAGGAAAATTAATTGTACTGAGATCATAGAATTGAGCAAAGACAAAGCTGCTTCGAATTCCTCACGGCCATGTCTCAGCAAAAATGTGGTTCTCATAGCCTACATATTCGCTCAGACCTTGTCTGGAAATAGGAGTAACTGTTGATCGAGTTTGGCGTAAATCAAGCAGTTTCAATGTTCTTTGAAAAATGTAATAAAGACATTTAAAATAAAGTCAGTGAAGAAAATCAAGGAGTTATACAGAACTATTGAATGACAAACATTGGTGACAATAAAATATTTACAAATGGTATAAGGGCAAAAAGAGAGAATAAAAATAAAGCGCGAGACAGACACTAGGTAAACCAGGTGGGAGAAAAGACCACTATGTAAACCAGGTGAGAGAAAAGACCACTAGGTTAACCAGGTGGGAGAAAAGACCACTAGGTTAACCAGGTGGGAGAAAAGACCACTAGGTTAACCAGGTGGGAGAAAAGACCACTAGATCAACCAGGTGGGAGAAAAGACCACTAGGTAAACCAGGTGGGAGAAAAGACCACTAGGTTAACCAGGTGGGAGAAAAGACCACTAGGTTAACCAGGTGGGAGAAAAAGACCACTAGGATAACCTGGTGGGAGAAAAGACCACCAGGTTAACCAGGTGGGAGAAAAGACCACTAGGTAAACCAGGTGGGAGAAAAGACCACTAGGTTAACCAGGTGGGAGAAAAGACCACTAGGTTAACCAGGTGGGAGAAAAGACCACTAGGATAACCTGGTGGGAGAAAAGACCACCAGGTTAACCAGGTGGGAGAAAAGACCACAAGAGAAAAAACGGTCACACTGAATTAGAAGAGTGAGAGTGAATTATTTGGGGGCATTTGTGTTTTTTTTGCAGTGCTTTTCCTCATTCTTCACCTCCTTCAGTTATTCCCATCTCCTACTAGAGCCAGCCATTGATCCTAGGTCCCAGAGACACGAACAGAGACAGAGGGACCTTTATCCGCGTGGGCCTGGAGAGCTTACAGTGCAAACACAGAAGGACAAGCAGAGCACACACAGACGGGCACAGAGGCATGTGAAGCACACCTGCCATTTCCCCAGCACCTGGATGTGAAATTGGTCTGGGACTGCTGCAGGCTGCAGCCACTGAGAAGGATGCAGGAAGACCTGGAGATTACCATACATTAGAATACACACACCTGGGGAAGACTGGAACTGAAGCATACACAGAGCACATAAACTTAGGACAAAGATAGATAGATGGGCGGACAGACGGACAGGGATATCAAGAGAGTGGCATCTCTATGTGTTGAGGCAAAACAATGTACCCTTGATATTCAGCCCAAACTCCATTGTAATGAAAAGTGTTGAATCATCAATCACTCCAGTCATTCAGTCATTCAGTCAACTCCTTCCCACATCTCCCCTAAAACAGTGTGTGACTGTGTCTGGGTCATGGCCAAAGAGAATTTGTGTGGGTTGTTTGTGGGGAGAGGATATGGGTCTGTAACAGTCTGTCTGTCTCTATCTCATTCACAAGAACAGCCTGAGTCACACAGGGACACAGTCCTAGGCTGCCAGCGATTAGCTGCCAGGTCGAACAGGAGTCTGGACACATACAGGAGTCTACGTGGTCGCCTTTGGCAGCCGGAGCACATGGGAAACCAGGCCGGGGGTGGAGAGGGGGCAGGTTTGGCCCCAAACGGGTATCGGCAGTGGGGGAGCAGGGATGGCATGGAGCGGAAGCTGGACGGCCTGCCAGGCGCGTCTGAGTGTGTGAGTGTTCCCCTTTGTGAGTTCCACATACAGTTGGAGGGAAATAGGACAAAAGGGCAAATGAAGGAATGTGACTCGTGTCTGATGAGCTGAGGAGCTTGAGACAGTGAAGCAGTGATTGTAGTTACACAGTGAAGCACAGAAAAGCAATACTGAATGAACAAACTGATACAAGACACATAAAAAGCACCCAATGTGGAAGTGTTTGGAAGTTGAGATTGCGTTTCATATCAATGGTTGATTTATCAATAACAAATGAATAGGCTTTTGTGTATAAGTGAAGTGATGTTCATCTTGCAGTGCTCCCTTCTATCCAGTAGGGGGGGATAATAAGCTACAGTGGCTTGAGTCTGCCTCCATGCTCTTCGTTTACGGCATTCTATTCTGTGCACTTTACTCAGAGCACTATTCCTCCAAGCACATTTGATGCAGTCAGTGATATTGTGTGGTAATGTATTTGAAAATCCCATAATATGTATGATACCATTATTAGAATAGTTCATCCTTCATCACATGCAATCATTGCATCTATTCCTGAATGTTGTTTTCGTAGAACATATTGAATAATCAAATAGGGCCTCTGTCTTTGAGAATGAGTCATTTTAACCTCAAAGCATAATGCCAGCTCTGGTTCACTTGTGTAAGCTTGTTTGCTCATCATAATGGTACAGTATTCCAAGCATCAACATGCTTTGAAAGGTATTGGTAGGATACATAACAACCCTATGATTCATGGGGTTGGAATAACCCTATGAAACCCTATTCATAAGTCATTCAGCATTACACTATGCAGTGCAATGTACACACTGCAAGGCTGAGTTGAGTGCAAAGCAAGCATTTTACGCAGACCTTCAGTAAATTGATTATGGCACAAAAAATGGGCCACTGGCCTACAGTAGCCTATTGCATAAAAGCATCTCAAATAACTGTATTCAGGTGCTCATGGTGCATAGTGAAAAACTGCCTGACTACGATCTTTTTGGATACATCCTCTTGATGATTTGGAGGGCTCAGTATGCGCTAAGACTCTGTTATTTCATCTATGTGATTCAAAGTGGACTGCATTACTAGACAGTCTTTTCACTGTGCCATTACGTAAACTTCGCAAGCAATGCTTAAAAATAACATCTTATCCCAAAACTCGGCAAGCAATACTATCTGGCACAGTCCAAGTTCGAACAACCCCCATAGGGGAGAAAAAGAGAGCTTAGGTAAGACTGATTAATTCTTGACAACAGTGTTTATTTGGAGAGAGGTGCATGTACACAGTCACCCTCCTCAACCTGAATTAAATAATGTCAGGGACATGGAATAATTACCTAAACCAACTCTCGCAACTCTGAATGCAGCCAAAACTTCTTGATGAAAAGAGTAAAACCCCACAAAAAAACAACAACAACTGAAACAACTCCCACCACACATTTTGGCCATGTTTATACCCCTTAGAACCAGGGCAGTGGGAACACTAACTGGAGGGAAACGAGTTTGGTTAAAAAATTCCAGCCCCAAATCCATTCAGAATTTGAGTTTTTCCAAAATGCTCCATTCATGGAACGCTAAAGTGGTGCAAGGAGGCAGGCAGGCAACGCCTGGATATATGGGTTAGGGCCTTAAAGGGATAAAATGAAGAACTAGTGAAAGATGTGGCTTAGTTATTTGAGAAACAAGAGTGTCTTTACACAGCGGTGTCTGGCTTATGTAAGAGCGCCTAGAGAGAGACCCCTTCTGGGATCACTCAGATATTCACTAAGAACAATCTGCTCGTTCATATGAAGGCTCAGAGAAAAGACCCTGGTACTTTAAACAGAGGCAGAGTCAAGGGAATACAAGACAATGGGAGTAATTGAAGAGAAAGAATGTGAAGGTAGGATTAAAGGGAATTAAACAGGGTAGCTCTTCTGAGATCATCAATCTCTTTTGAGAAGCTGTTTATCAGTGTATTGTACTATTGCTTGGAGTATTTGCAGTGGACCATACTGCATGCTTCTGTTCCGTTGATCTTTCACCTTTCACCTTTCTATGTGGGGGCAGGATAATGTCTGACCTAAATGAATCTGTGCATGTATGTAGTGTGTGTGTGTGTGTGTGTGTGTGCGCATGTATATGCACATGTTTGTGTCTGTGTGCTTGGGTGCGTACGTGTCCAAGTGTGTGTGTGGATGGGTGGTTATGTTCAAGGTCCTGAACGATATCATAACCGCCATCGATAAGAGACAATACTGTGTAGCTGTATTCATCGACCTGGCCAAGGCTTTCGACTCTGTCAATCACCACATTCTTATCGGCAGCCTCAACAGCCTTGGTTTCTTAAATGACTGCTTCGCCTGGTTCACCAACTACTTCTCAGACAGAGTTCAGTGTGTCAAATCGGAGGGCCTGTTGTCCGGACCTCTTGAAGTCTCTATGGGGGTGCCACAGGGTTCAATTCTCGGGCCGACTCACTTCTCTGTATACATCAATGATGTCGCTCTGCTGCTGGTGATTCTCTGATCCACCTCTACGCAGACGACACCATTCTGTATACTTCTGGCCCTTCTTTGGACACTGAGTTAACTAACCTCCAGACGAGCTTCAATGCCATACAACTCTCTTTCCGTGGCCTCCAACTGCTCTTAAATGCAAGTTAAACTAAATGCATGCTCTTCAACCGATCGTTGCTCACACCTGCCCGCCCGCCCGCCCGCCCAGCATCACTACTCTGGACGGTTCTGACTTAGAATATGTGGACAACTACAAATACCTAGGTGTCTGGTTAGACTGTAAACTCTCCTTCCAGGCTCACATTAAGCATCTCCAATCTAAAATTAAATCAAGAATCAGCTTCCTATTTCGCAACAAAGCATCCTTTACTCATGCTGCCAAACATACCCTCGTAAAACTGACTATCCTACTGATCCTTGAATTCGGCGATGTCATTTACAAAATAGCCTCCAACACTCTACTCAGCAAATTTGATGCAGTCTATCACAGTGCCATCCGTTTTGTCACCAAAGCCCCATATACTACCCACCATTGCGACCTTTATACTCTCGTTGGCTGGCCCTCGCTTCATATTCGTCGCCAAACCCACTGGCTCCAGGTCGTCTATAAGTCTTTGCTAGGCAAAGCCCCGCCTTATCTCAGCTCACTGGTCACCATAGCAGCACCCACCTGTAGCAGGTGCTCCTGCAGGTATATCTCAATGGTCACCCCCAAAGCCAATTCCTCCTTCGGCCGCCTTTCCTTCCAGTTCTCTGCTGCCAATGACTGGAACGAACTGCAAAAATCACTGAAGCTGGAGACTCATATCTCCCTCACTAGCTTTAAGCACCAGCTGTCAGAGCAGCTCATAGATCACTGCACCTGTACATAGCCCACCTGTAATTAGCCCATCCAACTACCTCATCCCCATACTGTTATCTATTTTATTTATTTTGCTCCTTTGCACCCCAGTATCTGTACTTGTACACTCATCTTCTGCACATCTATCACTCCAGTGTTTAATTGCTATATTGCAATTATTTCGCCACTATGGCCTATTTATTGCCTTACCTCTGTTATCCTACCTCATTTGCACACACTGTATATAGACTTTTTCAATTGTATTATTGACGTATGTTTGTTTATTCCATGTGTAACTCTGTGTTGTTGTTTGTGTTGCACTGCTTTGCTTTATCTTGGTCAGGTCGCAGTTGTAAATGAGAAGTTGTTCTCAACATGCCTACCTTGTTAAATAAAAAAAATGTGTGTGTGTTGAGCGAGGGTATTGTAGAGATAGTTGAAGGTATACCCTTAGTTGATCCTCCAAGGATGTGTCTTTTTACCTCTACCACATGCACTTACCCTGTACTGTAGATGTTATAAGTAGGATTCTATCATACTGTATGTAACACATCACACTGTATGCACTGCGTAAAATAGACAGTTATTAAAATGAAAGAATTGGTTGTTCATCTATTATCACAGGCACTAGTGACCTCCAAGTCTCTTTCTATACAAATCGCTTCTTGAAGATATATAGCTCAACCTTCACAGTGTCCTACTTAATAGATTCATTATTCTTTGACCTCATACTTGAATCCCACTCACCGTATAAACAAGAGGGAAAATGCTAATGTGACTACCGGGGTGTGTTGTAATCATCGTGGTTTTCTGGGTCAAGAGGAACCCCTGACGAAAGTTTGAGGATTTATAGATTGGAAAGGGGATGCTCATCATCAGGTAAAGCAAATTAGAGCGCTGATCCATCAGGAATACGGTCCAGTGAGGTTTAGCAGACAGGAAGCTGTAACCTGAACACTGACATCTTCCAAATGACTGAACTATTATTGGAAGCTCATTAGCCCCGACCGTTAAAAGTGGAGACATGAGAGGAACAATCTCAGGAGTCCAAGGACAATTTCTTTTAAAGCGGTGATGCAACGTTTGGAGAAGTCATCATCATGGCTATAAAAGGGTCACTCTCTATTCTGGCAAGACATGCTCTTTTGAGAGTCAAACGAGGGCCAATGAAACATGTCTACAGATGTAGTATCTTAATTTGAGACAGTTTGCGACAGGAAAATAATCCTGCAGCTACATGAAATGTTAATTATTACGTGGATTATAAATAATGGACATTTTTTTTATTTTCTGTTAGGCAAATCAAGTCTGACATTTTAAAGTGGAAATTACAAACCTTGAATACACTACAAATTTGCATTTCGTGTTGTGCAGGAAAATTCTCAGCTACAAAAGAATGATCCTACATCTGTATGACATTCTGAGCATGTTGTTCTCCTCCCAAACCAAAGTATCTGGGTAATGCTCTCATAGGGACAAATAACATGCCAAAGAGTGCATTTTGTTGCACATGAATTCCCACTTTGCTAAATTCCAAAATAGCCCTGTTGACAGTAGTGCCAACAAAGTTAGCGTCTGTTTCATTTATATGAAGTGTGCCAAAAAGTGGGAGAGAGGGAGAAAAAAAGAGAGAGAGCTGGCAACACCATGAATCAATTTAGTTATGTTGCAAACAAAAGGAGAATAGAATGTCCTTGGTGATTTGCTCTGTGGGTCAAGCATCTTAAGACACTGTTCTCACAATTTAGCAGAGAATTAAGAGTTTCACTCTTGATGCAATGTGGAGACCTCCTAAGACCTCCTAATAATTATGTTTCCAGCATCATTATACTACCTATCAATCAATTTAAGACTTCATTTAATTTGGTCAGTTATGCCCTTTGAGCTTTATTTACTTATTGGATACAAACAGTGAGGCAATTGAGGCTGCTTTGGCTAATTGAAAACAAGCGATATGTCTTCAGGTTACTTTCGAGTCAATTGCAACAAGCTCTTGAGGAATTATTCAAATCTTCATCCAAAGAAAGTGAAGTTCTGGCCATCAGAAGTTTTCCTCTGACACCTGTGTTTGTTTGCTCACTAAGGGGATAAAGCTTTAAACCTCTGGCTACAAACAAAATGCATTTTCCAGGGCCTTAAACTGGGCACAATCTATCCTCTGATTTTCTGACTGAATCAAGTTGATATGCTCTCCTGTTAAGAATGGGCAAAGTGATGTCAATGAGAATTGGAATAGAAAATATAAGGCCAAGGCAGGTCCAGTCACACCCATTTATAATTGAATTAAATGGATCAGATTTATCTAAATGGGAATCAGCCATGCTACTGTGCTTATATAGACACTATCTAAACATGTCCTATATTCCAACTATCCATTCGTCATCTTTATATATGAAGACTGAGACTGTCAAGAGCAGTTAAACTGTAAATTCCCTCTCTGAAGATTGGTCTTAGCACTGATTACTTCAGCGGTAGGGATGTGAATCTGATCGGTAATGGAAAGAGAGCAAAAATAGCCCAGATTATTTTGATGAAAACCAAGAATGCCTACTAACAGCAGCAAGAATCTATACGGTCCTACCGAACCAAGGAGCAGCCACAATAATAATTAAGAGGCACTCTTCTTCTCCTTTCTCCCCACAAATCAAATCAAAATCACTCTGGCTCCCACACCTCATTACAAAGTTGTGTACCATTCATCTTCCCTTCTTTAATGTCCTTTTAATGTAGGTCTTCTCCGACTGACCAAAAGTCTGCACATTATCAAAACCCTTCTGAGCATTCCTCTCGTCTCCAGTAGGGCTCTCATGTTAACATCAAGCCTTCATATATTTATATGGACACAACAGCATTGATCTCATGCATGCACCTCTCTCTCTCAGCAGTACTAGCTAAAGTCAAAGACCATAAGAATGCCAGAGGAAGGTACAAAGCTTAAAGGTCCAATGCAGCCGTTTGATCTCATTATCAAATCATTTCTGGGTAACAATTAAGTACCTTAGTGTGATATTTTCATTTAAAATGTAAAAAAAATAAGCAAAAATAGCATCTTAGCAGTTCCTTAATAGCTGTGCCATATAGATCGAAAAATAGTTGGGAAAACATTTTTGATGTACCAATTCCATGGCATATGGTTTATGAACTGATATACAAAACGACGCCGGATTCAAAACGTAGAATTTTTCTTGTAGAAAAAAAATTAAGGGAAGAGCTGCTAAGGTTCCAAATAGTAGATTTTGGTAGACAGAAGGTGCTCTTCGGTAAAAGGGCTAAATTGATCATCAAAAAGAAAGTAGGACCAAGGCACTCTTCTTATAGTGAATTAAAATGCCTTCATTTGTATGGCATGTTCAATGGAAACAAAGTTTAAAAACTCTGATGCGTTTCGGCTGCATGGCCTTTGTCAGGGAGTACAACGATATGATAATACAATGTCCTCTTTTGAACAGCTTTTTCCAATCAACCCTGATTTGAAGAGGGAGTGGTTACAGAATTCATTTGACATTACCTAGTAAGCAATACTATACACGTTCAAAAGGGAAATACTGTAATTATGTTATCAAAAATGAAACTCAAGGCTAGAATGATCGGAACCCATAGGAAAGTAGTTCTAACCTTGAATATGACTGGGCAAAGTGCTAAGAATAGGAGAGCCATCTATTTTATAGTACACTAGAACACAGCAAACATGGACCACAACAGTCTAGACATAGTTGAAGGCAATAGAGCAAAAAGTTCACTAGATAACAGTAAATGGACCTCTCATGACCCTACAGGAAAGGTAAGAAATCCATATCTTCATTTAAACCAGGGTACTTAGTGGCCTGTAGTTTGTAAATCCCCAAACTTTCCCTGTGGTTTAGATGTTTAAAATGGTCCCCTTTTCAAATTGAGGCCAGAAGATGATCAATACTCATAGCTTGTAGGGAGGCAGGGTTGTGTAACGACAGTCGTCGCAATGAGACCAAGGTGCAGCGGAGGATGTGTTCATCATAAAGGATTTTAATAAACTAATGAACACTACAAACAAACCACGAAAAGAAACGACAGCCAAACAGTCCTGTCAGGATTAACACAAACCTAGACAGAAAATAATCACCCACAATCCCCAAAGGAAAAACAGGCTGCCTATGTATGACTCTCAATCAGCAACAACAATCTACAGCTGTTCCTGATTGAGAGCCACACATGGCCAAACCAAAGAAACAAACCAACATAGAAAAATAAACATAGAACGCCCACCCATGTAACACCCTAGCCTAACCAAAATAGAGAACAAAAAAACCCTCTCTATGGCCAGGGCGTTACAGGTTGCCATGTTTTAAAGACTTATAGTGGCTTGCCATGGGGTAGTCTTCATTGCCTACCCATATGGTATACTTGTGTTTCGCTAAGCGTTCTAGAAGGCGTTTCTTTGTCCGTCCAATGTAGAACACCTTGCACTGTGGACATTCCAATCTGTAGATGACATGAGTGGATTTGCAGTTAATGAAATACTTGACTTGATACTCCATTTTAGAAACTGTGTCAACAAAATACTTTTTCTGTGCAAAATTACCACTGTCTGCATTTTTAATATAAATTATTTTACAAAATTCTTGCAACCTATAGAACGTTATATGGTGGATACAACAATCCCAGCTCTGCAGATTTTGTTGCGAAGAGACATAATCATTAGATAATTTGTTTTGGTACAGTCCAAACAGTATGTAGCTTGTTTTTGGTCACAGGTCCAGGAATGGTTGAAGAATTGCAACATTTACCTGGAGCTAACTCTGCAAATAGCACTGCTGGGTGATTTGAAAACTCATAGTCAATCCATCCATAATATAATAATACTTTTAGCTAAAATGTCTATCTTTAATTTACAATCTGAAACTATGAAATGACATACCCAAATCTAACTGCCTGTAGCTCAGGACCTGAAGCAATGATATGCATATTCTTGATACCATTTGAAAGGAAACACTTTGAAGTTTGTGGAAATGTGAAATTAATGTAGGAGAATATAACACATTAGATCTGGTAAAATATCCATATATATCCTTATATCCAAGATGGCGTAGCAGTCAGAAGTCTTTGTCCTTCGTCTTGTCGTGTCCCATGTATATATATATTTATATTTATATATTTTCTTCGCATATCTTTTTTATATATTTTTTTCTAAAAACTCAACCTCAAAACACTCTCCTGCAACCCGCCTCACCAATTTTTTTTTTTTAAATGATTTACCTGAAATCTGAAATCCTCAACAGAAGCTAGCCAGAGGTTAGCCAGAGGTTGGCCAGTTCACTGGCTAACGTTGGAGTTCAGCTAGCCACGGTTGGCGGTCATCAGCTATCCCTTAACTCGAAAAGCTATCGCCAGTTTTGTACAGCGTGACTCAGACCAGAGCATACCGGACCTATTTTCTCTCCATATCCCCGGATTTCTACCGCAAGCTCTGGACATTTACACCTGGACGTTGCAGCTAGCTAGCTGCTACCCGAGTGACTATTGGCTAACGTCAGTCCTGGAGCTAACATCAATTATTCCGGAGCTAGCCAGCTGAAGAGTTCCATCAGCCACTCCTGGGCTACAATCACCTATCCGGACCCGTTTTACTGCCGATGCGGAGCCCCATTGGGCCTTCACGACTGGACTACCGATGTTATCTCCCCTAGGGAGTTATCCAACTGGCCTCTCCGTCACGACGTAACCTGAACGCCCATCTGCGGCCCGCTAATCGTTAGCTGTCTTATCGGCTGCTATCTGAATAGGTCTATCGGACAATTTTCTCTCCTCTCCTTAATGTCAATATTCCTTGTCCATTGCTGTTCTGGTTAGTGTTTATTGGCTTATTTCACTGTAAAGCCTCTAGCCCTGCTCATTATACCTTATCCAACCTTTCAGTTCCACTACCCACACATGCTATGACATCTTCTGGTTTCAATGATGTTTCTAGAGACAATATCTCTCTCATCATCACTCAATGCCTAGGTTTACCTCCACTGTATTCACATCCTACCATACCTTTGTCTGTACATTATACCTTGAAGCTATTTTATCGCCCCCAGAAACCTGCTCCTTTTACTCGCTATTCTGGACGTCATAGACGACAAATTCTCATAGCTTTTAGCCGTACCCTTATTCTACTCCTCCTTTGTTCCTCTGGTGATGTAGAGGTGAATCCAGGCCCTGCACTGCCTAGCTCCACTCCTACTCCCCAGGCGCTCTCTTTTGATGACTTCTGTAACCGTAATAGCCTTGGTTTCATGCATGTTAACATTAGAAGCCTTCTCCCTAAGTTTGTTTTATTCACTGTTTTAGCACACTCTGCCAACTCGGATGTCCTAGCCGTGTCTGAATCCTGGCTAAGGAAGTCCACCAAAAACTCTGAAATTTCCATCCCTAACATTTTCCGACAAGATAGAATGGCCAAAAGGGGCGGTGTTGCACTTTACTGCAGAGATAGCCTGCAGAGTTCTGTCCTACTATCCAGGTCTGTACCCAAACAATTTGAACTTCTACTTTTAAAAATCCATCTCTCTAAAAACAAGTCTCTCACCGTTGCCGCCTGCTATAGACCAGCCTCTGCCCCCAGCTGTGCTCTGGACACCATATGTGAACTGATTGCCCCCCATCTATCTTCAGAGCTCGTGCTGCTAGGTGACCTAAACTGGGACATGCTTAACACCCCAGCCATCCTACAATCTAAGCTTGATGCCCTCAATCTCACACAAATTATCAATGAACCTACCAGGTACTACCCCAAAGCCGTAAACATGGGCAACCTCATAGATATCATCGTAACCAACTTGCCCTCTAAATAAAACTCTGCTGTTTTCAACCAAGATCTCAGCGATCACTGCCTCATTGCCTGCATCCGTAATGGGTAAGCGGTCAAACAACCTCCACTCATCACTGTCAAACGCTCCCTGAAACATTTCAGCAAGCAAGCCGTTCTAATTGACCTGGCCCGGGTCAATATCCTGGAAGGATATTGACCTCATCCCGTCAGTAGAGGATGCCTGGTTATTTTTTTTTAAATGCCTTCCTCACTATCTTAAATAAGCATGCCCCATTCAAGAAATGTAGAACCAGGAACAGATATAGCTCTTGGTTCTCTCCAGACCTGACTGCCCTTAACCAACACAAAAACATCCTGTGGCATTCTGCATTAGCATCGAACAGCGCCCGTGATATGCAACTTTTCAGGGAAGTTAGAAACCAATATACACATGCAGTTAGAAAAGCCAAGGCTAGCTTTTTCAAGCAAAAATTTGCTTCCTGCAACACAAACTCAAAAAAGTTCTGGGATATTGTAAAGTCCATGGAGAATAAGAACACCTCCTCCCAGCTGCCCACTGCAATGAGGATAGGAAACTCACCTTCACCTTCAATAAATCCACTATAATTGAGAATTTCAATAAGCATTTTTTTACGGCTGGCGATGCTTTCCACCTGGCTACCCCTACCGCAGTCAACAGCACACCCCCACAGCTACTCGCCCAAGCCTTCCCCATTTCTCCTTCTCCCAAATCCAGTCAGCTGATGTTCTGAAAGAGCTGCAAAATCTGGGCCCCTACAAATCAGCCGGGCTAGACAATCTGGACCCTTTCTTTCTATAATTATCTGCCGAAATTGTTGCAACCCCTATTACTAGCCTGTTCAACCTCTCTTTCGTGTCGTCTGAGATTCCAAAAGATTGGAAAGCAGCTGCTGTCATCCCCCTCTTCAAAGGAGGGGACACTCTTGACCCAAACTGCTACAGACCAATATCTATCCTACCCTGCCTTTCTAAGGTCTTCGATAGCCAAGTCAACAAACAAATTACCAACCATTTCGATTCCCACCGCACCTTCTCCGCTATGCAATCTGGTTTCAGAGCTGGTCATGGGTGCACCTCAGCCACGCTCAAGGTCCTAAACGATATCGTAACCGCCATCGATAAGAAACAATACTGTGCTGCCGTATTCATTGACCTGACCAAGGCTTTCAAATATGTCAATCACCACATCCTCATCGGCAGACTCAATAGCCTTGGTTTCTCAAACGATTGCCTCGCCTGGTTCACCAACTACTTCTCTGATAGAGTTCAATGTGTCAAATCGGATGGCCTGTTGTCCGGGCCTCTGGCCAACTCTTTTCTCTGTATACATCAATGATGTCGCTCTTGCTGCTGGTGAGTCTCTGATCCACCTCTACGAAGACGACGCCATTCTGTATACTTCTGGCCCTTCTTTGGACACTGTGTTAACAACCCTCCAGACGAGCTTCAATGCCATACAACTCTCCTTCCATGGCCTCCAACTGCTCTTAAATACAAGTAAAACTAAATGCATGCTCTTCAACCGATCGCTGCCCACACCTGCCCGACCATCCAGCATCACTACTCTGGACGGTTCTTACTTAGAATATGTGGACAACTACAAATACCTAGGTGTCTGGTTAGACTGTAAGTTCTCCTTCCAGACTCACATCAAACATTTCCAATCGAAAGTTAAATCTAGAATTGGCTTCCTATTTCGCAACAAAGCATCCTTCACTCATGCTGCCAAACATACCCTCGTAAAACTGACCATCCTACCGATCCTTGTCTTCGGCGATGTCATTTACAAAATAGCCTCAATACCCTACTCAATAAACTGGATGCAGTCTATCACAGTGCCATCTGTTTTGTCACCAAAGCCCCATATACTACCCACCACTGCGACCTGTACACTCTTGTTGGCTGGCCCTCGCTTCATACTCGTCGCCAAACCCACTGGCTCCAGGTCATCTACAAGACCCTGCTAGGTGAAGTCCCCCCTTACCTCAGCTCACTGGTCACCGTAGCAGCACCCACCTGTAGCACGCGCTCCAGCAGGTATATCTCTCTGGTCACCCCCAAAGCCAATTCCTCCTTTGGCCGTCTCTCCTTCCAGTTCTCTGCTGCCAATGACTGGAACGAACTACAAAAATCTCTGAAACTGGAAACACTTATCTCCCTCACTAGCTTTAAAAACCAACTGTCAGAGCAGCTCACAGATCACTGCACCTGTACATAGCCCATCTATAATTTAGCCCAAACAACTACCTCTTCCCCTACTGTGTTTATTTATTTATTTTGCTCCTTTGCACCCCATTATTTATATTTCTACTTTGCACTTTCTTCCACTACAAATCTACCGTTCCAGTGTTTTACTTGCTATATTGTATTTACTTTGCCACCATGGCCTTTTTTGCCTTTACCTCCCTTATCTCACCTCATTTGCTCACATTGTATATAGACTTATTTTTCTACTGTATTATGTTTGTTTTACTCCATGTGTAACTCTGTGTTGTTGTATGTGTCGAACTGCTTTGCTTTATCTTGGCCAGGTTGCAATTGTAAATGAGAACTTGTTTTCAACTTGCCTACCTTGTTAAATAAAGTTGAAAAAAAAGAAGATAATACAAAGAAAAAAACATGCATATTTTTTCTCCATCATCTTTGAAATGCAAGCGAAAGGCCGTATTGTATTATTCCAGCCCAAGCGCAATTTAGATGTTGGCCACTAGATGGCAGCAGTGTATGTGCAAAGTGTTAGACTGGTCAAATGAACCATTGTATATCTGTTCAAAATGTTGTGTCAAGAGTGCCCAAATGTGCCTAATTTGTTTATTAATACATTTTCAAGTTCATATTTGTGCACTCTCCTCAAACAATAGCAATGGTATTATTTCACTGTAATAGCTACTGTAAATTGAACAGTGCAGTTAGATTAACAAGAATTTAAGCTTTTTGCCCATATCAGAAATTTGCCCATATCGGGATTTTTTTGTTATTTACAACCTCATGCTAATCACATTAGACTACGTTAGCTCAACCTTCCCACGGGGGGGACACCGATCCCGTAGAGGTTCAATTCTATTGTAAATTGGACTGGTAGAGTTATGTCTTTCATGGAGTTATCAGAATTGTACAGGAAGGTCTGCTCAATCCAAGAGTACAACCAATTGATTACAGCATTACCCCAAAAAAGGAGGAGGCAAGTGGCAGCGGGAGAAGGTAGGGAACTGGTCTGTCTGCCCAATATAAAGTATCAAAACTGGTGGAGGAATAAAAATAGCATAAATAGGAAAGTATAGCAGTTTCATTTGAGGACCAGGCTGTGCCATACAGATTGCAAAATAGTTGGGAAGAGATTGTTGATATACGGATTCCATGGTACAGGGTGTATGAGTTGATATATTAAATGAAGCAAGATTCAAGACTTTGTGCTTTTCAACTAAATTACCTAGAATTTTTGCCACCAACAAAATGTTGCCCTCAGGTAGCCTGTTTTTGGTCTCATGTTCAGGAATGGCTGAAAATGCATAACATGGATCTAAAATTGACCCTGGAAATAGTACTGTTGGGAGATCTGGAGAGACCGAGTCAGTCAATAACTAATATACTAATACTCTTAGTAAAAGTATTTTTCTTGAACTCGCAATCTGTGGATTCTATTCGATAGATAGATTGAAATTGTATGTTAAACATCACAGCATAGTTGAAAGATATACGGTGCATAGAAATCTGAAGAGGCTGGCCAGCAGAGATAGGTGGGATGGGTTGAGGGAAGCTGAGGGTTGGGATGTGGAAGTGGGAGTGAAGTTGCTGGGCGGGGGATAGAATGACGGTCAAAGATAAAAGTATAAAAAATAGTCAAAATAAGTCAAAATAAAACATAACAAAAAGTCAGTTTGAATGACACCGAGGGGCAGTGTTTTTACAGCTAATTCCAGTTTGCCTGAGGCTGATGCCGTGCAGGTGTTTGTACACATGCATATACACACACACTCATTCAAATGCACACAGGTGCACAAAGACGGACACACACATGTAAATTGTGCCATACATGCACTCAAACATATTCAGTTGGCCTTGCTGCTATTATTTTTGTTGTCCTTAATGTGTTTTGATTTTTGCATTGTTGTTTTCTGTTTTCCTTTGTCTTTCTCTTTTGTTCATTTTCTTGGTTATTGCGGGGGGGGGGGGGTCTTGGGGGTGGGGAATGGAATTGTTTTTGTATTTTATTTGTATCTTATTTTCTCGGGGGGGCTGTGGGAGGGGAGCTGGGTCTCGGATGGTTGAGGGGCAGCTCTTGGGGAACTGTGGGGGGGATCTTGGAGGGCTGGTGGCCTGGCTGTTGGAAGCTTGGGCTGGTGGCTGATGGTTTGGGTCCCCGTTTTTGACCTTGTGGGAGATCGTTGACCCTGGTTGCTTCTGTGTGTCGCTCTGGATGGGAGGCTGTTAGATGACTAGTGTGATGTTGTTTTTGAGCGGCTTCACTGCAAGTGTATTATATGTTTTAAATATTCAATAAAAAAATAATATATACTGTGTCCATAAAATGTACATAGGTTCAGAACTTTTGTGAAACAGCACAGTTAAAAATACTGTGTCCGTAAAAAGCATATAGAATGTGTAAGATGGAAGTAGAAGCTTAAGTGTTGATATCTATTAGTTTACTCCAATTAGAGAAGGGGTGGTAGAGTTAGGGGAAAATAATAAAGGAAAATATATATAAAAAAATATATATGGGGAATTGGAAATGATGCAGACAATTACATTGATGGAAGCAACAATTTATCTGCAATATTAAAGCTGATCTACCGCCTAAAATAAAAGCTATACTTTTTGACTGTCTGAGAGGGGCCTGAGTGGGGAGGGCCCGAAAATCCACCTCACCGAAACAGGCTGAAATTTCTGGCAGTATTTTCAAACAGCTCTTGCATTAAAAGGGCATTATAGTAATTATCACAATTTCATAGTATTATTCGAATGTCATACTGTGGAAATATACACTATATATACAAAAGTATGTGGACACCACTTCAAGTTAGTGGATTTGGCTATTTCAGCCACATCCGTTGCTGACAGGTGTATAAAATTGAGCACACAGACATGCAATCTCCATAGACAAACATTGTCAGTAGAATGGCCTTACTGAAGAGCTCAGTGACTTTCAACATGGTACCGTCATAGGATGCCACCTTTCCAACAAGTCAGTTCATCAAATGTCTGCCCTGCTAGAGCTTCCCCGGTAAACTGTAAGTGCTGTTATTGTGAAGTGGAAATGTCTAGGAGCAACAATGGCTCAGCCAGGAGTGGTAGGCCACACAAGCTCACAAAATGGGACCACCGAGTGCTGAAGCGCGTAGCTCGTAAAAATAGTCTGTCCTCAGTTGCAACACTCACTACCGAGTTCCAAACTGCCTATGGAAGCAATGTCAGCACAATAAGTGTTCGTCGGGAGCTTCATGAAATGGGTTTAGATGGCCGAGCAGCTGCACACAAGCCTAAGGTCACCATGCACAATGCCAAGCGTCGGCTGGAGTGGTGTAAAGTTCGCCGCCTTTGGACACTGGAGCAGTGGAAACACGTTCTCTGGAGTGATAAATCACGCTTCACCAGATGGCAGTCTGATGGCCAAATCTGGGTTTGGCGGATGCCAGGAGAACACTACCTGCCCCAATGCATAGTGCCAACTGTAAAGTTTAGTGAAGGAGGAATAATGGTCTGGGGCTGTTTTTCATGGTTCGTGCTAGGACCCTTAGTTCCAGTGAAGGAAATCTTAATGGTACAGCATACAATGACATTCTAGATTAATCTGTGCTTCCAACTTTGTGGCAACAGTTTGGGGAAGGCCCTTTCCTGTTTTAGCATGACAATGACCCCGTGCACAAAGTGAGGTCCAAACAGAAATGGTTTGTCGAGATCGGTGTGGAAGAACTTGACTGGCCTGCCCTGACCTCAACCCCATCGGACATCTTTGGGATGAATTGGAACACCGACAGCGAGCCAGGCCTAATCGCCCAACATCAGTGTTCGACCTCACTAATGCTCTTGTGGCTGAATGGAGCAAGTCCCCGCAGCAATGTTCCAACATCTAATGGAAAGCCTTCCTAGAAGAGTGGAGGATGTTATAACAGCAAAGGGTGGACCAACTCCATGTTAATGCCCATGATTTGGAATGAGATGTTCAAAGACCAGGTGTCCAAATACTTTGGTCATGTTGTGTATACAAAGCACAGGAAATCAAGTTTTTGGCTGCACTGGGCCTTTAATAGAATTAAGAGAATGATTTATTTCTGGACGTTGAATGATTAGAGACCTGCAGGGCTTGGTCAGGGCCTGAAGTTATGGGGATGCAGGGGACGGTGGAGGGCCATGTGGGTACACAGTGTTCTAATTTACTTTTGATTGAATGCTCTCTGAGGATCTCAATATTTCCTCCCTCCTCTTTTTCACTCTGTTTTTGTCTCTGTCATTCCTTTCCCCTGTCTGATTCTCTCGATATCCTTTCCCCTTTCTCTCTCCCATCCTTCCCTCTTTTTCCTTTCTCTCTATCCTCTGTTCTTTTTTCTTCTTCGTTTCTCTCTCACCTCTTTGTTTCTGTGTCCTATCTCCGGTACCCTCCCTTTCTCCACCCCCTTTCTCCCTTTCTCTATTCTTTCTCTCTCCTTCCTCTCTACCTCCCCTTACTTTCTCCACCTCTCTCCATCTCCATCCCCCCTCTTGTGCTGATGGAGGCAGGGGCTGAGGGTGAGGCTGAGACAGAGATGTTGCTGCCCAGGGAGCAATGTTACAAAACACTGCAGCACATCTTCATTCATACATCCATCCCTCTTCCATCAGCACTCCCCAACATATTACACACATACACACACTCAGGAACGCACACGCACACGCACACACACACACACACACACACACACACACACACACACACACACACACACACACACACACACACACACACACACACACACACACACACACACACACACACACACACACCTCCTTCAGATGTCACACCCAGCCGAGCTAAACAAGAAATGGTTGTTTTCCGCCACTCAGTATGTACCCCTCAGACATACTCTGTTAAGCATTGTTCAAATGTTACCCTGCATGTTGCTACCCCTATCCAATGCTTTGATTAAATTCTTTGGAGTATGTTTGAACCAGCCCATATGCACAAATAATCTTTATCTTGACAGTAATCTAGCACTTCTATGTACAGGAACAGTAATTCATCAGAGTAAAAGTGGTTTTGAAATATGATTCACCTATCTTCCAAAACACACAGATAAATAAACTAAGGTATTGCAGCGTTGTCATGACAACTCAAGGCAAAATAGGAAAAAACGTGGCTTTTTCAGTGCCAACTGCTATTTCAGTGCCAACCTATTAGAGAGGTCAATGTTGTCTGCTGAGGAAAATAAAGTCAAACTAATATTGTACTGATGCTAGAAAGAAATATGCCTTTTGCACAGTGATGTTATCCTATCCTACCACCTCTCGTGTGGTAGTAAATATTAATATTCCTTCCTTTTTAATCTCAAGGTCCGCCGATTTAGTAAATATGTCACAGAGGGTATTCAGTTCATCTAAGAAATAGAGGGAAAACAAGTGGAGAAAAGAGCAGGTCATATAAAATACACGGCCCTAGGGGAGCATGGTGATCAATGACCCAGAACCAGCTTCAATCAAACGTCCAATGTCATGGTAGAAACCAGTCACCAGTCCAATTTACCCTGGGCAACCCATAATCCAAATTCACTTTTATTCAATGTTTATTTCTTTCCTATTGGAAATATTTTGATGATTTTGAGCGTGTGCTATGATGGATCATTACTGTCATTCAGTCAATTACAGGAAACATTTGGATTATTCAAGGCCGACTTCTTTAAGTTTGTACAACTCTGAAATGTTATTTAATCACTTCAACAGAGTCTGGATGAACCTAAGGCATTTAGCAGATAAAAAATACTGAAAGAAGCTGCTGCGCCAAAGAAGTTGATTGCTGAGTTACAGTACATCAAGGGTTGATTGAAAGTACCTGATGGTTCAGAACCCAAGGAAAAAATGGGAAACTAAAGGAAGAAAGTGAGGAGAGCCATTGGTCACAGATATGTGAAAATGCTCATACCTGCTCCTACAACCTAAGACATAAACTACTGCAATTTAAGATAATTACTACACCCCTGCCAAAATGCATCTAATGCACCCAGAAATGTCACTTCTCTGTTGGAGATGCAAAAAAGCACAAAGGAACACTATTACATATGATGTGGTCCTGTGACAAACTGACACCATTCTGGGAAAATGTACAGTGCGTCCGGAAATTATTCAGACCCTTTGACTTTTTTCACATTTTGTTACATTACAGCTCAGGTGTATCCTGTTTCCATTGATCATCCTTGAGATGTTTCTACAACTTGATTAGAGTCCACCTGTGGTAAATTCAATTGATTGGACATGATTTGGAAAGGCAAACAACTGTCTATATAAGGTCCCACAGTTGACAGTGCATGTCAGAGCAAAAACCAAGCCATGAGGTCGCAATAATTGTCCGTAGAGCTCCGAGACAGGATTGTGTCGAGGCACAAATCTGTGTAAGCGTACCAAAAAAATTTCTGCAGCATTGAAGGTCCCCAAGAACACAGCGGCCTCCATCATTCTTAAATAGAAGAAGTTTGGAACCACCAAGACTCTTCCTAGAGCTGGCTGTCCGGCCAAACTGAGCAATCGAGGGAGATAGGCCTTGGTCAGGGAGGTGACCAAAAACCTGATGGTCACTCTGATAGAAATCCAGAGTTCCTCTTTGGAGATGGGAGAACCTTCCAGAAGAACAACCATCTCTGCAGCACTCCACCAATCAGGCCTTTATGGTAGAGAAGCCAGACGGAAGCCACTCCTCAATAAAAGACACATGACAGCCCGCTTGGAGTTTGCCAAAAGGCCACTAAAGTACTCTCAGACCATGTGAAACAAGATTTTCTGGTCTGATGAAACCAAGATTGAAATCTTTGGCCTGAATGCCAAGCGTCACGTCTGGAGGAAACCAGGCACCATCCCTACAGTGAATCAAGGTGGTGGTAGCATCATGCTGTGGGGATGTTTTTCAACAGCAGGGACTGGAAGTCTACTCAGGATCAAGGAAAGATGAATGGAGCAAAGTAAAGAGAGATCCTTGATGAAAACCTGCTCCACAGCGCTCAGGACTTCAGACTGGAGCGAAGGTTTACCTTCCAACAGGACAACGACCCTAAGCACACAGCCAAGACAACGCAGGAGTGGCTTCGGGACACGTCTCTGAATGTACTTGAGTGGCCCAGCCAGAGCCCGGACTTGAACCCGGTCAAACATCTCTGGAGAGACCTGAAAATAACTGTGCAGCGATGCTCCCATTCCAACCTGACAGTGCTTGAGAGGATCTGCAGAGAAGAATGTGAGAAACTCCCAAAATACAGGTGTGCCAAGCTTGTAGCGTCATACCCAAGAAGACTCGAGGCTGTAATCGCTGCCAAAGGTGCTTCAACAAAGTACTGAGTAAAGGGTCTGAATACTTCTGTAAATGTGATATTTCAGTGGTATATTTTTAATACATTTGCAAAAATGTCTAAAAACCTGTTTTTGCTTAGTCATCATGGGGTATTGTGTGTAGATTGATGAGGAAAAAAACGATGTAATCCATTTTAGATTAAGGCTGTAAAGTAACGTAACCTAAAGCACTATATGTGCTGTCATTTCATTGCGTCTAGGAATTTATATTCATCCATCGCCACAATTATGTCTGTTAGGAAATGTAAATATTGGTGATCAATATCAGAGAAAGTTTTGTAATCTAAACTCAGCAAAAAAAGAAACGTTCTCTCACTGTCAACTGCGTTTATTTCAGCAAACTTAACGTGTAAATATTTGTATGAACATAACAAGATTCAACAACTGAGACATAAACTGAACATGTTCCACAGACATGTGACTAACAGAAATGGAATAATGTGTCCCTGAACAAAGGGGTCAAAATCAAAAGTAACAGTCAGTATCTGGTGTGGCCACCAGCTGCATTAAGCACTGCAGTGCCTCTCCTCCTCATGGACTGCACCATATTTGCTAGTTCTTGCTGTGAGATGTTACCCCACTCTTCCACCAAGGCACCTGCAAGTTCCCGGACATTTCTGGGGGGAATGGCCCTAGCCCTCACCCTCCGGTCCAACAGGTCCCAGACGTGCTCAATGGGATTGAGATCCGGGCTCTTCGCTGGCCATTGCAGAACACTGACATTCCTGTCTTACAGGAAATCACGCACAGAACGAGCAGTATGGCTGGTGGCATTGTCATGCTGGAGGGTCATGTCAGGATGAGCCTGCAGGAAGGGTAACACACAGCATTGAGATTGCCTGCAATGACAACAAGCTCAGTCCGATGATGCTGTGACACACCGCCCCAGACCATGACAGATCCTCCACCTCCAAATCGATCCCGCTCCAGAGCACAGTGTAACACTCATTCCTTCTGTGTAACGCTCATTCCTTCAACGATAAACGCGAATCCGACCATCACCCCTGGTGAGACAAAACCACGACTCGTCAGAGAGGAGCACTTTTTGCCAGTCCTGTCTGGTCCAGCGACGGTGGGTTTGTGTCCATAGGCGATGTTGTTGCCGGTGATGTCTGGTGAGGACCTGGTTACAACAGGCCTACAAGCCCTCAGTCCAGCTTCTCTCAGCCTTTTGCGTCAGTCTGAGACAGTCTGAGCACTGATGGAGGGATTGTGTGTTCCTGGTGTAACTCGGGCAGTTGTTGTTGCCATCCTGTACCTGTCCCGCAGGTCTGATGTTCGGATGTACCAATCCTGTGCAGGTGTTGTTACACGTGGTCTGCCACTGCGAGGACGATCAGCTGTCCGCCCTGTCTCCATGTAGCGCTGTCTTAGGCATCTCACAGTACAGACATTGCAATTTATTGCCCTGGCCACATCTGCAGTCCTCATGCCTCCTTGCAGCATGCCTAAGGCACGTTCACGCAGATGAGCAGGGACCCTGGGCATCTTTCTTTTGGTGTTTTTAAGAGTCAGTAGAAAGTTCTCTTTAGTGTCCGAAGTTTTCATAACTGTGACCTTAATTGCCTACCGTCTGTAAGCTGTTAGTGTCTTAACGACCATTCCACAGGTGCATGTTCATTAATTGTTTTTGGTTCATTGAACAAGCCTGGGAAACAGTGTTTAAACCCTTTACAATGAAGATCTGTGAAGTTATTTGGATTTTTACAAATTATCTTTGAAAGACAGGGTCCTGAAAAATGGACGTTTCTTTTTTTGCTGAGTTTAGGTCTATTTGCTGCAAAAAACATGCATAGCCATCAATTGGAATGTCTTGTACTCACCCTCTATAACAAACTTGAGGACAGAACTATCTCGTAACATCCCTTTAGATATTGTATATTATAAAGTTAAACAATAAACTGACAGAATTTGGAGGACATACACTGAGTGTACAAAACATTTGGAACACCTTCCTAATATTGAGATGCACACACTTTTGCCCTCAGAACAGCCTCAATTCGTCAGGGCATGGACTCTACAAGGTGTTGATGGCGTTCCACATGGATGCTGGCCCATGTTAACTCCAATGCTTCCCACAGTTATTTCAAGTTAGCTGGTAGTGGATCTCTCCTTCGAATAGCTCACTCCATCTCATCCCACAGTTGCTCAATTGGATTGAGATCTGGTGACTGGGCAGGCCACTGCAGTAAGCTGAATTCACTGTAATGTTTGTGGAACCATTCCTGGATAATCCTAGCCTTGTGGCATGGGGCATTATCATGCTGAAAAAAATCTGTTTGCAGATGTATACACTGCTGCCATGAAGGGATTCACCTGATTGGCAGTGATGTTCAGATATCCTGTGGCATTCAAACTTTTATCAAGTGGCCCAATGTGTGTCACGAAAACACACCATCCACCATCACCACCAGCCTGCAATGTTGGCACGTGGCATGATGGATGCGTGTATTCATGTGGTTTTCTCCATACCCAGCCTGATCTCATAGATTAGAAGTAACAGAGTAAATGTACATCTGGGACACTGAAATTACTATAGAGCCCATACAGTGGAGGTGTCATAGTACCCATAAAACCTAGCAGTCAAACAGGGAAATGGTTCCAATAGTTTTTCCACCAGGGGAAAAAAAAATGTAATTTTAGAAAAACCTAAAATAGGGGCTGTGTTGCATGTAGGCTTACCCTGGCATGACGTTTTGATAAACATGTAAATCTCTCTCGGAGAAGGTGACTTTTGTCAATATATTCGGCTCTATTTACTCGCAGATTCAAAAATGCTAATTAGCATCAAAGTAAACATCGTGCACGACTACAAATCCCTGCAAGCTCCTGCACATCATCTCTAGCTGACACCTTTGCTAACAGGTATTGTGTCAATTTAAAACTTGCACAACACAGTTCACAGAATTATCAATGTAAAGAAATGTACCAATTTATTAATTACAAAATGAATCCAGAGATTCTTACCTTTTCCTCGATTCAGCAGTCTCGTCCAGATCATCATGGCATTTATAGCACTTTATGATAGCCACATTAGCAGCTAATGTTTTGGTGGTAAATACAGGCGAATATTATCAAAATGTCACGCCAGGGTAAGCCTACACTAAACACAGCCCTTATTTTAAGTGTTTCTAAAATCCCTTATGGGAAAAATGAATGGTGGAAAAAAAATTATTGGAACCATTTCCTTGTTTGACCGCTAGGTTTTATGGGTATTATGTGGTACTCTATGATATGTTATGTTTGGACAGATGGTTACATAAGGCAAAAACAAAAGGAGGGTGGTTAAATGGGGGGATGGGGGGGGGGCGTAAAACCCGAACATCTAGCAACCCAAAGGTTGCATGTTCGAATCTCATCATGGACAACATTTTAACTACTTACAACTTTTATCTACTTTGCAACTGCTTAGCATGTTAGCTAACCCTTCACCTAACCTTAACCATTTTAGCTAATCCTTCCTCTAACCATAACCTTAACCCTTTAACCTAACTCTTAACCTTAACTCTAACCCCTAACCTAGCTAACATTAGCCAGCTAGCTATCATTAGCATTTGCCACCTAGCTAATGTTAGCCACAACAAATTGGAATTCGTAACATATCATACGTTGCAAATTCATAAAACATATTGTACATTTTGCAATTCATAACATATACGAATTGTATTTCATAACATATTTGTCACGGATCCCTCCGGAACTGTCATTACGCACACCTGGTCCCCAAACCCATTTGATTAGTAATTGTATAAGTGTGTCCTTGGTTTACCATTGTCCTGTCGATTATTGTTACAATGTCCGTTGGTCGTGTGAGTACCTGTGCTGTGTTGTTTTGCTTTTGTGTCATGTGTGTTGCACAGATGATTACGGGTCTCGTCCCGTATGGTATCATTATGTGCTTGTGTTATTTATTCGAGGTACTCCTTGCTCCTTTTGTTTGGGTCTCAACCCTGTGTTTTGTATATGTGTTTGTTTGGTCTTCGTCCCCGTGCCTTTACACGGCACGCTGTAATTTGGGAAATAAAAACCCATATTACGCATTGCTGCGCCTGTCTCCCGACCATTTATGCCGACGTGACAATATCTTACGAAATGGATGATGAACATCCATAAATGAAAAAATACCATGTGAAACGTAACACATGAAACTGAATGGAGTGTCAGAATTTAAGTACAGAATAATACAAAATGCTCTGAGACCAGGTTGCCATACCCTAGTGGTCCAATCAGCATGAAACAGCAGGAACTAGGATTCATCAGACCAGGAATTGTTTTCCAATGTCTAGTGTTTTTGTTCCTTAGCCCACTGCAAATGCAGGATCTTTTTTTTTGCTTAAAGAAGTGGAACTCTGTAAGGTTGTCATCTTCCATACCCCATTCGTGTCAAGGTACAACGAGTTGTGCATTTTTTTATGGGTCTTTGTGCACCTATGTTGTACTGGACTGTCAGTTGACTAACTGTAGCCCATCTGTTGCTCTGCACAATTTGTGTTAGCCTCCTTTGTCCTATTTCATCAATGACTCGTTTTCGACCACTGGCCTGCTGTTGGCTGGATGTCCTTTGGGTTGTGGTCCATTCTAGATACACACAGGAAACTGTTGAGCGGAAAAAACCCAGCAGCGTTACAGTTTTTGACACACTCAAACCAGTGCGCCTGGCACCTACTACCATACCCCGTTCAAAGGCACTTAAATATTTTGTCTTGCCCATTCACCCTCTGAATGGCACACATACACAATCCATGTCTCAGTTGTCTCGAGGTTTATAAAATCTTTCTTTAACCTGTCTCCACCCCTTCATCTACACTGATTGAAGTGGATTTAACAGGTTACATCAATAAGCGATCACAGCTTTCACCTGGTTTCACCTGGTCAGTGTCATGGAAAGAGATGTATTGCTAATTGTTTTGCACTCATTGTATGCTGATCACCTTGGAGAATGTTTTCTATAGTGGGCTTTTATTTATTTTTGTGTTGTTTGTGAAATAGAAAAACAAAACAAACAAAACAAAAAAGGATGGAAACCTGAAGTCAGCTGAAAAGTTGGAAAGAATGGGTGCTCATGCATGCACAAAAGGATGCACACACACACAAAAGCGCAGACACACACAAAAGCACACATGCACTAAGTCACGAATGCACACATTAGTAAGCCATGCGAAGCTTGACTAAGCCTTCTTCATTGATGCAAAGGTGCTTCTGTATGCATGACCATGAGAAAGGTCATGCTATTTCATTCATCCTCTTTCATTCATCCTCATCCTCTGTGGCGGCAAGTAGCCTAGTGGATAGAGTGTTGGGCCAGTACCCGGAACGTTGCTGGATCGAATCCCCGAGCTGGCAATGTAAAAATCTTAATTCTGCCCCTGAGCAAGGCAGTTAACCCACTGTTCACCGGGTGTCGAAGACATGGATGTTGATTATGGCAGCCCTCCGAACCTCTCTGATTCAGAGGGTTTGGGTTAAATGCAGAAGACACATTTCAGTTGAATACATTCAGTTGGACAACTGACTAGGTATCCCCCCTTTTCCTTTCTAATTTCAACCTAATTGTATTGTCACATGCTTCATAAACATCAGGTGTGGACTAACAGTGAAATGCTTACTTGCTGGTCCTTCCCAAAAATGCAGAGAGAAAGAAATAATAGAAAGGTAAAACACGTAGTAATAAATACACAATGAGTAATAATAACTTACATATACAAGGGGTACCAGTACCAAGTCAATGTACAGGGTTATGAGGTAATTGAGGTAGATATGTACATATAACTACAAATAAAGTGACTAGGCAACAGGATAGATAATAAATGCAGGCTTGTAATGTTTTGACGTATGTTTCTAAAAATAAGAATCAAATAACCTTGATGGTCCATCTGAGATTTGCATGCCAACATGTACTGTACATACACATGCACGCACACACGCATGCGCGCGCAAACACACACACACACACACACACACACACACACACACACAGGGGCTATTTCCAGTCCTCTAACAGGGGCTATTTCCAGTCCTGAGGATCTTTGCATTATCCCTTAGCCAGAGGTAGGCTGGGTTGTGTATGCAGCCCAGATCCCAGCCCAGGTCCCTAGCCCAGGCATGTGGCTCCGTGGTGGGATAGTAATAGTATGGTATGGAGGGTATGAAGCCAGGGAGCCTGGTGCTATTCCAGGCCTTTCATTAGGTCATTAGGTGTCATTAGCAGTCATAAGGCTTAATGGAGGGTTAATGGGGATCAGACCTCAGTAGTGTACAGTGTAGTGTGTGTGGCTCTGGGGAGAGAGAGGCGGGAAGTGTGTTGACTCTGCATGGTGCTGATTTTGTTTCTGCACAGCCTTGAGTGGAAACATCTAGAGGGGTAGGAGGAAGGTAAAACTGATCAGATATATACACTACCATTCAAAAGTTAGGGGTCACTTAAAAATGTCCTTGTTTTTGAAAGACTATCACATTTTTTGTCCATTAAAATAACATCAAATTGATCAGAAATGCAGTGTAGACATTGTTAATGTTGTAAATGACTATTGTAGCTGGAATCGGCTGATTTTCAATGGAATGTCTACATAGGCGTACAGAGGCCCATTATCAGCAACTATCACTCCTGTGTTCCAATGGCACATTGTGTTAGCTAATCCAAGTTTATAATTTTAAAAGACTAATTGATCATTAGAAAACCCCTTTGTAATTATGTTAGCACAGCTGAAAACTTTTGTGCTGATTAAAGAATCAATTAAACTGGCCATCTTTAGACTAGTTGGGTATCTGGAGCATCAGCATTTGTGGGTTCGATTACAGGCTCAAAATGGCCAGAAACAAAGAACTTTCTTTCTTCTGAAACTCATCAGTCTATTCTTGTTCTGAGAAATGAAGGTTATTCCATGCTAGAAATTACTAAGAAACTAAAGATCTTGTATAACGCTGTGTACTACTCCCTTCACAGAACAGCGCAAACTGGCTCTAACCAGAATAGAAAGAGGAACTGGAGGCCCCGGTGCACAACTGAGCAAGTGGACAAGTACATTAGAATGTCTAGTTTGAGAAACAGATGCCTCACAAGTCCTCAACTGGCAGCTTCATTAAATAGTACTCGCAAAACACCAGTCTCAATGTCAACAGTGAAGAGTCGACTCCGGGATGCTGGCCTTCTAGGCAGAGTTGCAAAGAAAAAGCCATATCTCAGACTGGCCAATAAAAATAAAAGATTAAGATGGGCAAAATAATACAGACACTGGACAGAGGAAGATTGGAAAGAAGTGTTATGGACAGACATATCTAAGTTAGCGGTGTTCGGATCACAAAGAAAAACATTCGTGAGATGCAGATTTTTTTTTAAAGATGCTGGAGGAGTGCTTGGTGGTGCATGGTGGAGGCAATGTGATGGTCTGGGGGTGCTTTGGTGGTGGTAAAGTGGGAGATTTGTACAGGGTAAAAAGGATCTTGAAGAAGGAAGGCTATCACTCCATTTTGCAACGCCATGCCATACCCTGTGGACGCCGCTAAATTGGAGCCAATTTCCTCCTACAACAGGACAATGACCCAAAGCACAGCTCCAAACTATGCAATAACTATTTAGGGAAGAAGCCGTCTGCTGGTATTCTGTCTATAATGGAGTGGCCAGCACAGTCACCGGATCTCAACCCTATTGAGCTGTTGTGGGAGCAGCTTGACCGTATGATACGTAAGAAGTGCCCATCAAGCCAATCCAACTTGTGGGAGGTGCTTCAGGAAGCATGGGGTGAAATCTCTTCAGATTATCTCAACAAATTGACAACTAGAATGCCAAAGGTCTGCAAGGCTGTAATTGCTGCAAATGGAGGATTCTTTGACGAAAGCAAAGTTTGAAGGACACAATTATTATTTCAATTAAAAATCATTATTTATAACCTGATCAACATCTTGACTATATTTCCTATATTTCATTTTGCATCTCATTTCATGTATGATTTCATGGAATGGTAGTGTATATAAAAACAATGGTGCCTAATGGGAAGGTTACGTTTTGAAAAGGATAAACTGATCCAAGATCTGTGCTTACATGACAACGCCAACATGGCCTGGGATCTACTGTAATGAGAAGAGTGCCCTTTTATTGTAATCTATCCAAACACAAAAATATGTTAAAGTCCCCATCTAGAACAAAACAACCAATGATGTGTCAGAAAGTTATGAAACCCCCCTAGAAGCTTGTCAAAACATTGGCCAGATGGTTTCCCCCAGGAAATAAAGTTACGAAACATTCCAGGATAATGATTTCACTTAATGCTTCCTATAAAGTATTGAATACAAGAGTTTAAGAATAGAGGAGGGTGGGGGGAATACCCATGATAAAAGTGCTTTCATTTTCCTTATAAATGCTATCACTAGAGCCTTGTGGACCCTGAAATAAACAGGTAATCCAATGCCTGGCCATTTAAGCAATAAGGCATTGACAGATGAAAGATGCTGTTAAGACCCCCTGTATTTAACATTTAACTCAGAGAAACAAGACAGAGTAATGACTGCTAACAGGAAATCATACTACCGCTGAATTAGACCATGCATAATGTAGTACACACACATACACAGAAAGCTCATGCTTTTCAACTCTCCTTCCCCTGAGTTTATTCCTCGCTTGGCTGCCCAGTCTACATTTCTTCCATTAGGGTTCCAGTCACAGGGCACTGCAGATCACTCTACTACCCTGGGACTCCTCTCATGTTTTTCCCGCTAGCTTGAATTGAATTTGAGTATTGTTGTGCGTCATCCTCTGCCGGCTGGACCGAACCAAAGAGGGTCTGGGTAGGCTAAAATAAAGCCATTGGCCCTCTCTCTTACCAATTTACCATTTTCCCTCTCTCTCTCTTCCATCTCTGAGCTATTTCCCCTGCACTCATGATCTATTTTCATCCTATTTCTTCTCTTGCCCTCTTCAATTCTCCCTTCTCTATATTCCCCTTCTCCTCTTCCCTTTTTCTTCATCCTCTAGTTCTTCCTTTCTCTCTCCTCCATGTCATATCTTTCACTTCTCCCTTCGTCTTCCTTATCCTGTCCTTTGTTGCTCTTTTCTCTTCCCAGGTGAATATATCCATCCTTGGCTTCCTGGGGTGAGTCTCTCCGTCCCTCCCTCCTCCTGGGGTGTCCACCCACATGCCCTGGTTCAAAGAACAGGACTGACCAGCACGGCTGGGTTGATTAGCCTTCTAGTGAAGGAATGTTTTTGTTTTTTGTTTTATTAACTTAGATTTATTCAGAGGAACCTAATCGAGACCAATGTCTCATTTAAAATGGTGCACTAATTACATCCAATACAGCAACAACAAAAATATAAACTACTCAACAGCTCTAAATACATTACATCAGGTTATTATAACAAGTTATAATAATGAACTGAAACAATTGCACACTTCAGTGAACTCATTTAACAACAGAGATTTAAACTGCCCTATCGGCAGCAGGGAATCAAGGTGTAATTTGTTTTGTAAGCTATTCCATAATTGTGGTGCATTAAAACTAAAGGCGGATTTACCAAACTTTGTGGAGACAAGTGGGTCCTCGAGTTAACCAACCCTGCAAACGAGTTTGGTCTCCTGTATTGTTATATTTCACCAGAGAAGTGAGGTATGTTGGAAGCTTGTGGAGCAGAGCTTTGTAAAAAAAAAAAAAGGAGTAATGAAGTGATCTACGGGCCTTTTGTGAGGTCCAGCCGACCTTCTGATACAAGATGCAGTAACGAGTATTAAAACTGTCACCTGTAATAAAGGGAAGGGCGCTATGGTAGACTGCATCCAAAGGTTTAAGTGTAGTGGATGCGGCATTCTGGTAAATAGTGTCACCATAGTCATGTGAGAGGGGGGCAGGATAATACCTAGCCTGGTCCCAGATCTGTTTGTGCTGTCTCGCCAACGCCTATGGTGTTACAATGACCATAGTAGTTGACAGGACAGAACAAACAGACCTGCGACCATAGGCCAACACCAGGCCAACGCAAGGAGAGAATCCACAACTAAGCCCGTAACTATTAAAAAGTCCTGAAAATGCCTATTTTTGGACAATGTAGTATTTTGGTCTCTTCTGAGAATGTGTTTAATGATTCACATATTCAATCGATTTAAAAGTTGTTATTTGCCAAGAAATTGTCAAAGCTAGTAAAAAGTGCAGAGATAAAATTACTATCCAAGCAGTGACACATTCCAGACAAATCCTGGAGGCCAGGCTGGAATTTTATTGACGTCATATTTTGTGCTTTTCACAAGTTTTATTATTATTTTTACATAAATGGCCAAAGCTAAATCCTAACAAAACCACCATTCATATGCTCTTGGAGAAGAAAATATATTTATTTGCAGATTAATTTTCCATCTCTAACAACAGGCCATAATGGTTCAGGCCCTGTGCTGTCAGAATGTAAAATGTTGGATTTGACTTGTTAAAATGGCCTATTTTACACAATGGCTTAAATAACACAAATATGAACCTTGGTACATGAAATATGAACATTCTATCAGATTCTAGATTAATTTAAAATGTAAAAGTGGGTTATTTTTAACCCAGTCTTTTTTTGAGTCAAGCGGTGCCACAATGAAATACTTCAGAGAAAAATAAACAAACCCAAAAATGTTAGCTTTCAGTTTATATATGCCGTCCAGCCCTTGATGTGTGAATGGAAAATATGTTGTTATTTTTTCTCTCTTCTTGGTGGGTGGAAATTAGCGTTTTTGGTGTGTTTTCACTTTAACAGCATAACTAATCATATGCAGACAGAGCTATATATAGTCTAGCCTGAGGGGGGAGAATAAATGGATTTATTCATTGGCTCTTGGTCCAATCTAGCGTCTGGACAACAGAGAAAATACATTTCTACTGCTTTAATTTTTGTGCCAGACATGAGAAAATATACAAATGGCACGTTGCAATAATGAGACTCCACAGATAGGTAAACACACCTAGAACATGCAATTCCATTTCAAAGAAGTTCACAGTATATATAAAAAAACTAAAAATCAAAACAACATAAAACTTACGATTGAAAAAATAAATAAATGCAACAAATAAAAATAAAAAGTTATACAGACACAACAAAACACTTGTTTGAGTTGTTAGCAGGGGTATAGCTTAAGACTAGAGCTACATTTGGTCAATTATTAAGTGCTTCAAATGACCAAAACATTACATTCTTAGACCCAGAGCGGCCGTAGCCTCGAGGTTAGAGTGTTGGGCCAGTAACCGAAAGGTTGCTGGTTGCAATACTGTAACTGACAAGGTGAAGAAAAAAAATCTGTCACGGTTCCCTTAAGCAAGGCACTTAAACCTAATTGTTCCAAGGGCGCTGTACAATGGTGACCTTGACCCCACTCCCTGCGGGTGTCTCAGGGGGAGTTGGGATATGCAAAAAAAGAAATTTTTGTGTAACAGGCCTAATATAAGCACCCTCCAAATTATTATTACTACCTGACTTCAGTAATTCAGTGACTCAAAATATTTGTCTGTATGTGATTAAATGGGTGATAACAAAACGTGATAGAAAGATCAAGTTCCTTTTTGAAGAAAACATCAGTTTAGCACGAGCGCTCACTAGAAGATCACGCAAAAGCTTGGGGTTAATCTTTAATCACAATTAAATATGGTCAGCATTAAGTGGTTTGCTCAGTGAACTGTGAAGTTTACTGTAACTTCATTATCAATGAGGTTTCAAGAGAAATGCAACGCACTCAGTATCGGTAAATATAGAATGCATGATAAAGCTACCAGTTCAAACCTGGGTCTGACGAGGCTGTCAGAGATTGTGTTATTGTCTGGCTGACAGGAAAGATTTGATAGAGCTGCCCCGATTTCTTTATTTCTTGACAGTTACTGTGTACACTCTCATCTTCCATTAAAGCCCTGTTCCTCTCTCCCCTCGTTCTTCATCTCTAGCCAGGCAGCCCCTGAAGTATTAATAGCCCAGAAAAAACAATATGGAGATAGCTATAGCACTTGCAATATTTATACAGCTGGTTATGTAACCAGACTGATGTAGTAGGATCACTAACCACAAGCCCAGAGAAGAGGGATGGGAGATGAGGGGGAGAGGATGGGGGTCGGGATGGCTAGGTGGGGGGCCAGTGGGGCAGGTCTCCTGAGGCATTTAGCGGCTGGAATGTGAAGTTAACAGACCCTGAGGAATGTGGACGCGGATGGAGGGGCAAGCAGGTTTCTGTCTGACCTGGAGAGTGAAAGGCTTCTTAGGGTCAGTTCCGTGGTGACAGCCAAGACAGGGGTCAGGGATGACTTCATCTTCGTTCAGGCTGGTTAGGCTACGTTGAGGGTTCATAGAGAACAGAAAGTTGCATAGCTGCATAATGCCCAGGCAGGTGTTCAGTCAAGAATGCAAAGAAAGAAAGAGAAAATGTGTTAATCAACAATATATTTGGTTGCACTTGTACTTATTTAATTAGCTTGTACCTGTGCAGGAGCATTTTATTTCCAACAAAAACAATATTACAGGGTATTGGGGTAAACATTGTCAGATTGTCTAATCATAAAAAAATATCCCAATCTGCCATAGTTAAATGTCATGGGCCAGCCTGTAGAAAGACAATAAGCAAGTCAGTTCCAAATCCCAATATGACATGTAATGCCAAAACGTTAGCTGCACTGCCCTACATGCTCTGAGCTTCATAAAAAAACATATTGCCTTTCATCCTTTGGAGAATAAGTTATTGTGTTCTGGAGTGAATTGTCAGAATTTCATTTTTAGCATTCCACCTATACTTCACAATTACTCGAAAATGGCTCTAGTGTCAGAGGGCTTTCACTTGTTTTTGAATTGGTAAAACTGATTTCGAATTGATGTTCTACAGCCATATTAGCTCGTTATTGTCATGAAAGAATGGCTATTAGCTTTTGTTGCACAGAGCAAAACAGCACCCACATCCATACTGTAAAGGAGGACTATACATGGACTATTGACAACTGGATTCTTTTCAGAGATATATGTGTGGAAGGTGGAAAGAGAGTTTGTGAGTAAACAGTCAGTAAATTAAACATAAATGAAAAGCCCAACTTTGGAAGGTTGGCATACGACCAACTGGAAGCCCGCCATCTCAATGCTAAACTTTTTTACTCCGCTATAACTTTCCCCCTTGCTAGTTCAATTAATCTCCCTTACAACCCGACAGAAAAAAATATATAAACATATTAGTCCTAAAAGTGGTCCAATTAGTCAAGTTATAGACCCTTTGTATCTCTGCTCTTCATAGAGCCCCAGTGAATCATGTTTTGACACTTCAGTGTTTACTGTATATAACTGGTTGTCTTGGAGACGGCATAGGGGTAGATGCGAGGAAACCGCAGTGTTATGAGTCGGTTGTCAGCGCCCAGGGGGTGATGGGAAATCAGCCACGGCGGTCAATGTTGAGTGGGAGGTGTGCGTTTAGGGTGTTTTTGGGAGAGTGCAGCTGTGGTCCAATTGCCTTTCATCACCCATAACCCCAACCACAATCACAAGGACAAAGTAAACCACGAGGACCCACTATAGCCCCAAATTACAGACCATTAGCTGTATTACAGTACGGCTACAATCCAGCAGGGATATTATGTGATTATCTGAAATGCCTGGGAAAGCCATACATCCTGTTATTTCATTAAGCTGACCACCATAGTCCCTGTGCCCAAGAACACTAAGGTAACCTGCCTAAATGGCTATCAACTCGTAGCACTCACGTCTGTAGCCATGAAGTGATTTGAAAGTCTGGTCATGTCTCACATCAACACCATTGTCCCAGAAACCCTAGACACACTCCAATTTGCACACCGCCCCAACAGATCCACAGATGATGCAATTGCACTCCACACTGTCCTTTCACACCTGGACAAAAGGAACACCTATGTGAGAATACTATTCATTGACTACAGCTCAACGTTCAACACCATAGTGCCCTCAAAGCTCATCACTAAGCTAAGGACCCTGGGACTAAACACCTCCCTCTGCAACTGGATCCTGGACTTCCTGTCGGCCACCCCCAGGTGGTAAGGGTAGGTAACAACACATCCGCCACGCTGATCCTCAACACGGGGGCACCTCAGGGGTGCGTGCTCAGTCCCTTCCTGTACTCCCTGTTCACTCATGACTGCACGGCCAGGCACGACTCCAACACTATCATTAAGTTTGCCGATGACACAACAGTGGTAGGCCTGATCAGCAAGGCACTACAGAGGGTAGTATGTACGTCTCAGTACGTCACTGGGGCCAAGCTTCCTGCCATCCAGGACCTCTATACCAGGCGGTGTGAGAGGAAGGCCCTAAAAATTGTCAAAGACTCCAGCCACCCTAGTCAAAGACTGTTCTCTCTGCTACCGCACGGCAAGCGGTACCAGAGCGCTAAGTCTAGGTCCAAGAGGCTTCTAAACAGCTTCTACCCCCAAGCCATAAGACTCCTGAACACCTAGTCAAATGGCTACCCAGACTACTTACATGCTTCCCTATCTCCCAGCAGACAGGGGAAGCCTAATGCCCACAGCAGTCAAAATGGACACAGTGAGTGGTGGAGAGAGAAGGGGAAAGTGAAGGTAAGCGCTTCCATCCCTCTGAGAAAGCCTGGATGCCAGGGTTCATCCAATACCTTCTTGCTTGCCTGGTCTGAGGTAAATCACCTTGTGGTGCTTTTCCAGAAGCCTTTCAACCATGTGAAAGTGGCCATTTCGTAATCTTCGACTGCGGGTGTCATATTCTGATGTAATAACACATTTTCCTTACCTCAGTTCCCCCACCGATTACATTGATTGTGACTGTTTTGGATGAAGTGGCCAGACCAGCTGGCCTAGGACTACTGTACTTTCAAAATGGTCTAGCCTCATCATTACATACCAAATCATGGTGGATATTTTTCTGTCTACTTCCTTTTTATCTCAATGTTCCCCCTTAAAGGCCCAGTGCAGTCAAAGAATGTGAGTTTCCTGTGTTTTATATATATTTCCACACTGAGATTGAAATAATACTGTGAAATAATGAAAATGATGATCATTCCCTTTTAGTGTAAGAGCTGTTTGAAAATGTTGCCTGTTATGGTGGGATGGAGTTTTGGACTGTCTGGTGACATCACCAGCCGGTAAATTAGTTAATAGACCAATAAGAACGAGAGTTCCAAACCTCTCTGTCAATAATAGCTAGTTATCAGTTTTCTCCTCTCTACTCAGACCACTCCCAGGCAGTCATAGTTTCTTTTTGACATTCTTTTTTTTTAAAGCAATCACAGTAAGGCACTTAATTGTTACCCAGAAATGATTTGATATTGAGATGATATAATTTTACCTTTGAGTAATATTTCCTATTTATCTCAGTGAACCCATTTGGCCTTGTTTTCTCATGGCGTAACAGTAGCAATCTTCCCTGGAGCATATCTCATGTCTTAACCTCCTTCCCCATGGAAAATGGTTCCGACAGGTTATTAAGCTGTCTACAAAAAGGTTTTTTTGGAGTGAAGGAAAAAATAAGGATACCGGCCAACTCCTGCCACTTGCATGAACCGTGTTGCTGGCGTGCCCGGTTTAAAGACACATATGGAAGCATATTTCTTCATCATATGTGTAATTGCATAATGGTGGCTTGGGGAATTGCATGCCGTGTTATATTTTCGCATGAAGCCAAATCCACCTTCTTATGGTAGCCGACAACCTAAATATAAAAGGTGCCAACAAGTAAAAAGTAAAGTTCATGTTTGCGCATTGAGTGGATAGAGATGATGTAACATTTTCTTCACTAATCCTTCAATAGTTTTTGTGCCATTTTAAGGATAGTATGAAGTAGTGGTTCTATGAAGCAAGCACATCATTTTATCAGCTGCTATTGATGAAATAAGCTATTTTCAATTCAATCCTCAATTTTCTAATAAAAAAAATTATAACATTTTCAAGCTTTTTGTCTCTTTCGAAGTAAAACCTAATCCAGGTGGATCAGAGAATGCACTAAGCCATGTCTGCAAAAGGACATTACCAAAGAGGTGGACAAAATGTATTGGAAACATAGTCTGACGTTTTGGTTAGCAACATCAGAGATACATTCGATCTAGCAACCTTTCAGTTACTGGCCCAACTCTCTAACCACTAGGCTACCTGCCGCCCCAAAATAACATCAAATTGATCCGAAATACAGTGTAGACAGTGTTAATGTTGTAAATGACTATTGAAGCAGGAAACAGATGATTTTTAATGGAATATCTACATAGGCGTACAGAGGCCCATTATCAGCAACCATCACAATGGCACATTGTGTTAGCTAATCCAATTTTATCATTTTAAAATTATAAACTTGGATTAGCTAACTCATGAGAGCCAGTTTCATCATAGCGCATGATGGTTTTGTGACTGCACTTGAAGTTCTTGAAATTCTCCAGATTGACTGACCTTCATCTCTTAAAATAATGATGGACTGCCATTTCTCTTTGCTTATTTGAGCTGTTCTTGCCATAATATGGACTTGGTCTTTTACCAAATAGGGCTATCTTCTGTATACCACCCTTACCTTGTCACAACACAACTCAAACGCATTAAGAAGGAAAGCAAATTCCACAAATTAACTTTTAACAAGGCACACCTGTTAATTGAAATGCATTCCAGGTGACTACCTCATGAAGCTGGTTGAGAGAATGCAAAGATTGTGTAAAGCTGTCATCAAGGCAAAGGGTGGCAACTTTGAAGAATCTCAAATATAAAATATATTTTGATTTGTTTAAGACTTTTTTTGGTTACTACATGATTCCATATAGTTTTGATGTTTTCACTATTATTCTGCAATGTAGAAAATAGTCAAAATAGAGGAAAACCCTGGAATGAGTAGGTGTGTCCAAACTTTTGACTGGCACTGTATACATGTTAATGAAACATCTAATGTGTATGTTTTCAATTGAAAAAAAATGTGTATCATAAGTTGCTACTTTCTGCAGCCATTTTTGTTATAGTCAGAGCATACGTCAATCATGAGCTCATATTGCATGCCTCTCCATAATTGATATTCCCAAGAGAGTGATTAAATCAAATCAAATGTATTTATAAAGCCCTTCTTACATCAACTGTTATCTCAAAGTGCTGTACAGAAACCCAGCCTAAAACCCCAAACAGCAAGCAATGCAGGTGTAGAAGCACGGTGGCTAGGAAAAACTCCATAGAAAGGCCAGAACCTAGGAAGAAACCTTGAGAGGAACCAGAACTTAAGGACACACAGGACACCGGATAAGACAGGAGAAATACTCCAGATATAACAGACTGACCCTAGCCCCCCGACACAAACTACTGCAGCATAAATATAACCCTCAAAGATTTCCACCACGGCACAACCCAAGGGGGGGGAGGGGGGCGCCAACCCAGACAGGAAGATCACGTCAGTGACTCAACCCATTCAAGTGACACACCCCTCCTAGGGACGGCATGGAAGAACACCAGTAAGCCAGTGACTCAGCCCCCATAATAGGGTTAGAGGCAGAGAATCCCAGTGGAGAGAGGGGAACCGGCCAGGCAGAGACAGCAAGGGCGGTTCGTTGCTCCAGTGCCTTTCTGTTCACCTTCACACTCCTGGGCCAGACTACACTTAATCATAGGACCTACTGAAGAGATGAGTTTTCAATAAAGACTTAAAGGTTGAGACCGAGTCTGCGTCTCTCACATGGGTAAGCTGACCATTCCATAAAAATGGAGCTCTATAGGAGAAAGCCCTGCCTCCAACTGTTTGCTTACAAATTCTAGGGACAATAAGGAGGCCTGCGTCTTGTGACCGTAGCGTATGTGTAGGTATGTACGGCAGGACCAAATTGGAAAGATAGGTAGGAGCAAGCCCATGTAATGCTTTGTAGGTTAGCAGTAGAACCTTGAAATCAGCCTTTGCCTTAACAGGAAGCCAGTGTAGAGAGGCTAGCACTGGAGTAGTATGATCACATTTTTTGGTTCTAGTCAAGATTCTAGCAGCCGTGTTTAGCACTAACTGAAGTTTATTTAGTGCTTTATCCGTGTAGCCGGAAAGTAGAGCATTGCAGTAGTCTAACCTGGAAGTGACAAAAGCATGGATTAATTTTCTGCATCATTTTTGGACAGAAAGTTTCAGATTTTTGCAATGTTACGTAGATGGAAAAAAGCTGTCCTTGAAACATTCTTGATATGTTCGTCAAAAGAGAGATCAGGGTCCAGAGTAACGCCGAGGTCCTTCACAGTTTTATTTGAGACGACTGTACAACCATCAAGATTAATTGTCAGATTTAACAGAAGATCTCTTTGTTTCTTGGGACCTAGAACAAACATCCACTTCCTTATGTCTGAAACACAGCCTTCCAGCGAAGGCAATTTTGGGGCTTCACCATGTTTCATCAAAATGTACAGCTGTATGTCATCCGCATAGCAGTGAAAGTTAACATTATGTTTCCGAATGACATCACCAAGAGGTAAAATATATAGTGAAAACAATTGTGGTCCCAAAACGGAACCTTGAGGAACACCGACATTTACTGTTGATTTGTCAGAGGACAAACCATCCACAGAGACAAACTGATATCTTTCCGACAAATAAGATCTAAACCAGGCCAGAACCAATTTGGGTTTCCAATCTCTCCAAAAGAATGTGGTGATCGATGGTATCAAAAGCAGCACTAAGGTCTAGGAGCACGAGGACAGATGCAGAGCCTCGGTCTGATGCCATTAAAAGGTAATTTACCACCTTCACAAGTGCCGTCTCAGTGCTACGATGGGGTTTAAAACCAGACTGAAGCGTTTCGTATACATTGTTTTTTTTCAGGAAGGCAGTGAGTTGCTGAGCAACAGCTTTTTCAAAATTTTTTGAGAGGAATGGGAGATTCAATATAGGCAGATAGTTTTTATATTTTCTGGGTCAAAGTTTGGCTTTTTCAATAGAGGCTTTATTACTGCCACTTTTAGTGAGTTTGGTACACATCCGGTGGATAGAGAGCCGTTTATTATGTTCAACATTGGAGGGCCAAGCACAGGAAGCAGTTCTTTCAGTAGTTTAGTTGGAATAGGGTCCAGTATGCAGCTTGAAGGTTTAGAGGCCATGATTATTTTCATCATTGTGTCAAGAGATATAGTACTAAAACACTTGAGTGTCTCCCTTGATCCTAGGTCCTGGCAGAGTTGTGCAGACTCAGGACAACTGAGCTTTGGAGGAATATGCAGATTTAAAGAGGAGTCTGTAATTTGCTTTCTAATGATCATGATCTTTTCCTCAAAGAAGTCCACTGCTGAAGTGAAAGCCATCCTCTCTTGGGGAATGCTGCTTTTTAGTTAGCTTTGCGACAGTATCAAAAATACATTTTGGATTGTTCTTATTTTCCTCAATTAAGTTGGAAAATAGCATGATCGAGCAGCAGTGAGGGCTCTTCGATACTGCACGGTACTGTCTTTCCAAGCTAGTCGGAAGACTTCCAGTTTGGTGTGGCGCCATTTCCATTCCAATTTTCTGGAAGCTTGCTTCAGAGCTCGGGTATTTTCTGTATACCAGGGAGCTAGTTTCTAATGACAAATGTTTTTTGTTTTTAGGGTTGCGACTGCATCTAGGGTATTGCGCAAGGTTAAATTGAGTTCCTCAGTTAGGTGGTTAACTGATTTTTGTACTCTGACGTCCTTGGGTAGGCAGAGGGTGTCTGGAAGGGCATCTAAGAATCTTTGGGTTGTCTGAGAATTTATAGCACGACTTTTGATGATCCTTGGTTGGGGTCTGAGCAGATTATTTGTTGCGATTGCAAACGTAATAAAATGGTGTTCCGATAGTCCAGGGTTATGAGGAAAAACATTAAGATCCACAACATTTATTCCACGGGACAAAACTAGGTCCAGAGTATGACTGTGGCAGAGAGTAGGTCCGGAGACATGTTGGACAAAACCCACTGAGTCGATGATGGCTCCGAAAGCCTTTTGGAGTGGGTCTGTGAACTTTTCCATGTGAATATTAAATTCACAAAAAATTTGAATATTATCTGCCCTGATTACAAGGTCCGATAGGAATTTAGGGAACTCGGTGAGGAACGCTGTATATGGTCCAGGAGGCTTGTAAACAGCAGCTATAAAAAGTGATTGAGTAGGCTGCATAGATTTCATGACTAGAAGCTCAAAAGACGAAAACGTCGTTTTTTTTGTTGGTAAATTGAAATGTGCTATCATAAATGTTAGCAACACCTCCACCTTTGCCAAATGCGCGAGGGATATGGTCACTAGTGTAACCAGGAGGTGAGGCCTCATTTAACACAGTAAATTCATTAGGCTTAAGCCATGTTTCAGTCAGGCCAATCACATCAAGATTATGATCAGTGATTAGTTAATTGACTGTAACTGCCTTGGAAGTGAGGGATCTAATATTAAGTAGCCCTATTTTGAGATGTGAAGTATCACAATCTCTTTCAATAATGGCAGGAATGGAGGTCTTTATTCCAGTGAGATTGCTAAGGCAAACACCGCCATGTTTAGTTTTGCCCAACCTAGGTCGAGGCACAGCCACAGTCTCAATAGGGATAGCTGAGCTGACTACACTGACTGTGCTAGTGGCAGACTCTACTAAGCTGGCAGGCTGGCTAACAGCCTGCTGCCTGGCCTGCACCCTATCTCATTGTGGAGCTAGAGCCCTGTCTATGTTTGTAGATAAGATGAGAGCACCCCTCCAGCTAGGATGGAGTCCGTCACTCCTCAACAGGCCAGGCTTGGGATAGGTTTCCTATTAAACCTTTGGGTAACACTTTATTTGGCTAGTCCATCTGTAGATGCTCTGCAGACGATCAGTAACCTTTCAACTAACTATCTACTAACCCTAACTCTTATCCTAACCCAAACTTAACTCTTAACCTAACCTTAACCCTTACCCTAACTCTTATTCTAAACCTAACCCTAACCGTAACCTTAGCAAGCAGTTGCTTATCAACAGTTTGTTGATAGTATGATAATCTGTAGTCCGGATTGTCCATCTGTAAATCCTCTATCTAAATAAAGTGTGACCAACCTTTGATGTGTGTGAAATGATTGAATGAATCAGATCAGTAATTGGGTGACTGTGGCCAGATAACACTTCACACGGCGCTTCATTTAGAGTAATACCCCCCTTCTCAATTTCTGCCTGAAGACATACCCAAATCTAACTGCCTGCAGTTCAGGCCCAGAAGCAAGGATATGCATATTCTTGTTATCATTTGAAAGGAAACATTCCGAAGTTTGTGGGAATGTAAATTTGAATGTAGGAGAATGTAACACAATAGATCTGTTAGAAGAAAAGAGAAAGAAAGAGCATACATTCTGTTTTGTTATTGTTGTAGCATCATCTTTCAATGTACAGCAAATGCCAAACAGTCAGATAGGATGCCGGGGACAATTTAGTTGGCGAACACATGAGGGCAACTGTAGTTGTGCAAAGTTTCAGATTGATAACTTCAAAAATGAGTGAGCTACATGACATTTAGCATGAAGTCACCCAGGTGTCCCACACAAGTTTCCCTAATATGTCCAAGTGGCCGAATTGGTGAAGTGATATATTTTTATGCCACTAACTATATACAACATAACAATATGCAATTGTATCATAAAAAAAAAAACTTTTTATAAAAATTTGGCCCTTTTTTATATTTTTTATAAATTTTTATACAAATAATTATATAAAATATTTTTTTATAAAAATGTGCAAAAATTATTGGTCAGAAAAGAGTTGTCAAAAGAAGGTACATTTTTTTGTGCAAATAACTATATACAAAGTAAGAAAATGCAATTCCAACAATTTTTTTTAATGAAAATGTGCAAAAAATATTGCTCAGAAAATAGTTGTCAAAAGAAGGTTCATTTTTAGTGCAAATAACTATATACAAAGTAAGAAAATGCAAATCCAACAATTTTTTTGAATGAAAATGTGCAAAAAATATTGACCAAAAAAAGGTACATTTTTATGCAAATACCTACACAAAATGCCCCCCAAAAATTGAAAAAATATTTACAAAAATATAACAGGGGTAGGTAGACCCTTGGAAGACCCTCAGTCCTCTACACAATATTCTGCTGCTGGTGCCATGTCCCATAGCAGTCCCTTTCTGCTGTAAAGCACAGGCAAACCGAACATGTGTTGCAGGTGATGGGGGACTTCATGCGGCAAAGAACACAACGACGTCTCCATGCTGTGCCCTTTTGGCCCCGAGGCACATTCATGCCTGCAGTTATGAACTTTGGCATGTGAACACTACTGGCGGCAGGAGTAGAGGGGGCAGAGGTAGAGGGGGCAGAGGTAGAGGGGGCAGAAGGTGATGCAGTGGACTTTGTGCTGTAGTCTGCAAGCTCCTGGATGAGCTGCTCCCTGAAGGCTAGCTGGGAGATGGGTGGCTGTCCACAGCTCTTAGCCATTTCCTTCTGGACGATGAAGAAATTGACCACAGCAATGTCGATGAAATGATAAAACAATGTCTTGTACCATTTCATGGTCTTCTTAAGAACATTGTAAGATCCGATCAGTGCGTCTAAAAGGTCCACACTTTCCATGCCCTTGTTGTAATCCTTGATAGCTCCAGGAATGGGGAAATTTTTTGTGGCCCATGCCCCAGTAGCGCCCTTCACACGCCTGACGACGTGATTGCCACTGAAGGACTTGTGGATAGTACTGCACATCACCACCTCTCTGGTATCCATCCACTTCACGAAGAGCAGGCCATCTTGGCGAATCCATCGCATCGCTCCCCGCTCAGCCCGCTTAGGCATGTCATTTACCTTCATCTTCGGAAAACCCACTCTGTTGGTACGAATGGTGCCACAGATAAATAAAAACCTTTTACAGGACATCACAGTGGGTGGGAAAGGCAGTTGATAGAGCGGGGATGTTTTCCAGTAAGCCTTGAGGAATTTCAGCTTCACCAGCCCCATGTAAATGACAATCGAAAGGAAGCAGAAAAGGTCTTGCATGAAAATGGGCTTCCATGCATCTTTCTTGCCTGCTTGCTTTTTTGCTTCATACTTGTTGGTGTTAGACACAAGTGAATCAATAACTGACGGGGTGAAAAACAGCTGAAATAGTTGAAGGGGGCTGTACTTCACTGTCATGTCTAGTTGTGGCCCTGGCTGCCTTTTCGGCCAAAATACTGGTGGAACTTGATCTTCATCCTCCTCCAGCACAGTGTGCCAACGCCCATCTACCTCTCTGCCAGCAGGTTCCACGCTTCCCTTCCTCCGCTTATTTGACGTCTTCCCACCTCTAGATGGCCGGGCGGGGGTAGGTGTGGCGCCAGAGACAGCAGGTGTCTGGCTGGATGAACCAGCTTCATAGGGGGATGGGCACCTTGACACCGGGGGCTCCCAGTCAGAGTCGCTACCACTGTGAAAGAAAACATTAAAAAAAAGATTTGTTATGTATGAGCCTTGTATCATCACGTAAAATAAACACGTTCTACCCCATTCTATTTTTATAAACAATGTAATACATACATACACACATCCACCCAAACAAACACACAGGTTATGGGTCATATGTATTATATAGAGCAGTCACTATGGTCAAGTGCTGTTTCATTCAACTACGGCCATTGTTGGCCTGCCTGCCCTCCCCCCAACAGTGGCCATGTGTTTGTTTGCTGTTCTACCCCATTCTATTTTTATAAAAAATGTAATACATACATACATACATACATACATACATACATACATACATACATACATACATACATACAAACATACAAACAAACACACAGGTTATGGGTCATATGTATTATATAGAGCAGTCACTATGGTCAAGTGCTGTTTCATTCAACTACGGCCATTGTGGGCCTGCCTGCCCCCCCCAACAGTGGCCATGTGTTTGTTTGCTGTTCTCCCCCCAACAAATTCCACAAAAAAAACAATTTTGCCAAAAAATAACAAATTATTTATATTACAAACAATGGCATTCGTACTCACCGATCCAGAAGAATGTCCTCTCCCTGTAGAAACAGTTCTTCAGCTTCCGAATCAAAGCTATGGCTGGATGACGATTCATCGTCAAGCAAATATTCGGTCTCACTTTCCCTATCTATTTCTTCTAAAATTTGCAAATCTGTAAAGTTAGCCTTAGACTTCGCTTTTCCAGATTTATTCGCCATGATGTTTTCTTTAGAATCGCTAAAATCGCTGAAACTACTCTTCACAAAATACAACTGTGCGTAACGGTGTATGCCTGCAACAAGTCTGATCTTCAATGACGAATGAAGTTCGTTACGTGTGCATTTACTGATAAGGGCTGGTGTTCCAACCCACAACCATCACATACTGGCTTTTACCTCAGCTCATTGGCTATCTACCAAGCTAGATTTCAAGAAAATCAATGACCATTGGACAAAAATACTGTCAATCAACGAAACATTGCTAATATTATTGGTGCGCAATGACGTCATTGCTCGTTGTCTTCAAATCAGATTATTTCGGTCAATATGCCCCACAAAAAAACCGATCAGTTTTGGCTGTGTTACAAACATCCAGAGGATTGCAATGAAACCAACCATGACTAGATAAACGTCTGCTTAGTGTGTGTAATTACATCAAACGCTTCGTCAAAAGTTGATAGACACGGAATTCAGGACACAAGCGGTTTACGAAATGTTTCGTGTTAGGCTATAAAAATGGATTTTATCAAAGAAAACGGCACTTCATTTGATCCCTGAGACCCCCAGGATGAGAAATAAGAGCAAGATATCAGAATGTAAGTCTTATTTTTTCCGTCAAATGTGAATGTGTCATACCTGTCATGGCGGAAAAAGTTTGTTGTTGTTGATTGCTCTTCTCAAAGAAAAGCATGCCATTGTTTCTCTGTATTAGCTATTTTAAATCGGACAACGGAGTTTGATTACCAAGATTCGAATCTTTTGAAGGGTGTAAGACACTTGTATTTTCAAGAATGTTTAATGTCATATTTCGCCGGATGTTGTCAAAGAATCCCGTTACTGGGATTGATATAGCGAAGGGGTCCTCAACAGGTCCTTAACCTTGCTAACGTTGTAGGTTAGTTAGTTTTCGATTGAGATACAACTGCATTATCCTCTTTATTCTTATGGATTCATCATGATACAGCTCAATTACTGTGTTTCATTGTCTTACCATAAAAATAGTTTGTAGTAAAACATTAACCCTAAGCCATACTAAACTTGACTAATTCTTCTACATTTATGCAAAGGCAAGGGTATGCATAGTCATGAGAAAATACATTATATTTTATTCATCCCCTTGTATTATTTCTACGAATGTTTCTAAAAATAGGAATCAAATAACTTTGATGGTCCAGCTGCAGAATTGCGAGCTAACGTGTGCACACACACAAACACTTACACTGAGAGACACACACACACCAACATGTAGGGAACTAGAGCCATCATCCCCTTTTATCTTGTGTGGGTAAAATCCTCCATAATTCATCATCATAATCTAAAACGGAGCCAAAACCAACCTCCCTGCTGACGTCAGAGACAGGGGATTGTCGGCCAAACATTAGCGCTAGGCTCTAATCTGTTAACATAGAGCAGTGGTCACGCAGTGATCATCAACTGGTCAATCGTGATCAACTGGTCGATGTCCAAAGCATTCCTAGTCGATCACCAAACATTTCTGAAAAAACCCAACGATAAAGCCTTGCGTTCCTATTTTTTAAATTTGTTTCGCACTGTTAGCGGTAGGTGCGCAAATCACATTTTATTGGTCACATACACATGGTTAGCAGATGTTAATGTGAGTGTAGCGAAATTCTAATGCTTCTAGTTCCAACAGTGCAGTAATATCTAACAAGTAATCTAACAATTCCACGACAACTACCTAATACACACAAATCAAAGTAAAGGGATGGAATAAGAATATGCACATATAATTATATGGACGAGCAATGACCGAGGGGCATAGGCAAGTTGCAATAGATGGTATAGAATACAGTATATACATATGAGATGAGTAATGCAAGATATGTAAACATTATTAAAGTGGCATTATTAAAGTGACTAGTGATCCATTTATTGAAGTGGCCAATGATTTCGGGTCTGTATGTAGGCAGCAGCCTCTCTGTTCCAGTGATGGCTGTTTAACAGTCTGATGGCCTTGATATAGAAGCTGTTTTTCAGTCTCTTGGTCCCAGCTTTGATGCACCTGTACTGACCTTGCCTTCAGGATGGTAGCAGGGTGAACAGGCAGTGGCTCGGGTGGTTGTTGTCCTTGATGATCTTTTTGGCCTTCCTGTGACACTTCCTGTGACATTGGGTGTTGTAGGTGTCCTGGAGGGCAGGTAGTTTGCACCTGGTGATGCGTTGTGCATACCGATCCACCCTCGGGAGAGTATTGTGGTTGTGGGCGGTGCAGTTGCCGTACCAGCCGGTGATACAGCCCGACAGGATGCTCTCAATTGTGCATCTGTAAAAGTTTGTGAGGGTTTTAGGTGACAAGCCAAATTTCTTCAGCCTCCAGATGTTGAAGAGGCGCTGTTGTGCCTTCTTCACCACACTGTCTGTGTGGCTGGACCATTTCAGTTTGTCCGTGATGTGTACGCTGAGGAACTTAAAACTTTCCACCTTCTCCACTGCTGTCCCGTCGATGTGAATAGGGGGGTGCTCCCTCTGCTGTTTCCTGAAGTCCACGATCATCTCCTTTGTTTGTTGACGTTGAGTGAGAGGTTGTTTTCCTGACATCACACTCCGAGTGCCCTCACCTCCTCCCTGTAGGCTGTCTCGTTGTTGTTGGTGATCAAGCCCACTACTGTTTGACCGACTGCAAACTTGATGATTGAGTTAAAGGCGTGCATGGCCAACAGTCATGGGTAAACAGGAGGTGGCTGAGCACGCACCCTTGTAGGGCCCCAGTGTTGAGGATCAGCGAAGTGGAGATGTTGTATCCTACCTTCACCACCTGTGGGGCGGCCCGTCAGATAGTCCAGGACCCAATTGCACAGGGCGGGGTTGAGACCCAGGGCCTCAAGCTTAATGATGAGCTTTGAGGGTACTATGGTGTTGAATGCTGAGCTGTAGTCATTGAACAGCATTCTTACATACATTTACATTTACGTCATTTAGCAGACGCTCTTATCCAGAGCAACTTAGAAATTGGTGCATTCACCTTATGATATCTAGTGGAACAACCACTTTACAATAGTACATGTATATCTTTTTTGTGGGGGAGGGTGGGGGGGAGGGTTAGAAGGATTACTTAAGCCTATCCCAGGTATTCCTTAAAAAGGTGGGGTTTCAGGTGTCTCCGGAAGGTGGTGATTGACTCTGCTGTCCTGGCGTCATGAGGGAGCTTGTTCCACCATTGGGGTGCCAGAGCAGCGAACAGTTTTGACTGGGCTGAGCGGGAACTGTGCTTCCACAGAGGTAGGGAGGCGAACAGGCCAGAGGTGGATGAACGCAGTGCCCTTGTTTGGGTGTAGGGACTGATCAGAGCCTGAAGGTACGGAGGTGCCGTTCCCCTCACAGCTCCGTAGGCAGGCACCATGGTCTTGTAGCAGATGCAAGCTTCAACTGGAAGCCAGTGGAGTGTGCGGAGGAGCGGGGTGACGTGAGAGAACTTGGGAAGGTTGAACACCAGACGGGCTCCGGCATTCTGGATGAGTTGTAGGGGTTTTAAGGCACAGGCAGGGAGCCCCGCCAGCAGCGAGTTGCAGTAATCCAGACGGGAGATGACAAGTACCTGGATTAGGACCTGTGCCGCTTCCTGTGTGAGGCAGGGTCGTACTCTGCGAATGTTGTAGAGCATGAACCTACAGGATCGGGTCACCGACTTGATGTTAGCGGAGAACGACAGGGTGTTGTCCAGGGTCACGCCAAGGCTCTTAGCACTCTGGGAGGAGGACACAATGGAGTTGTCAACCGTGATGGCGATATCATGGAACGGGCAGTCCTTCCCTGGGAGGCGGAGCAGCTCCGTCTTGCCGAGGTTCAGCTTGAGGTGGTGATCCGTCATCCACACTGATATGTCTGCCAGACATGCAGAGATGCGATTCGCCATCTGGTTATCAGAAGGGGGAAAGGAGAATATTAATTGTGTGTCGTCTGCGTAGCAATGATAGGAGAGACCATGTGAGGATATGACAGATCCAAGTGACTTGGTGTATAGCGAGAATAGGAGAGGGCCTAGAACTGAGCCCTGGGGGACACCAGTGGTGAGAGCACGTGGTGCGGAGACGGATTCTCGCCACGCCACCTGGTAGGAGCGACCTGTCAGGTAGGACGCAATCCAAGAGTGAGCCGCGCCGAAGATGCCCAGCTCGGAGAGGGTGGAGAGGAGGATCTGATGGTTCACAGTATCAAAGGCAGCAGATAGGTCTAGAAGGATGAGAGCAGAGGAGAGAGAGTTAGCTTTAGCAGTGCGGAGAGCCTCCGTGATACAGAGAAGAGCAGTCTCAGTTGAATGACCAGTCTTGAAACCCGACTGATTTGGATCAAGAAGGTCATTCTGAGAGAGATAGCAAGAGAGCTGGCCAAGGACGGCACGCTCAAGAGTTTTGGAGAGAAAAGAAAGAAGGCATACTGGTCTGTAGTTGTTGACATCGGAGGGATCGAGTGTAGGTTTTTTGAGAAGGGGTGCAACTCTCACTCTCTTGAAGACAGAAGGGACGTAGCCAGCGGTCAAGGATGAGTTGATGAGCGAGGTGAGGTGAGGGAGATGGTCTCCGGAAATGGTCTGGAGAAGAGAGGAGGGGATAGAGTCAAGCGGGCAGGTTGTTGGGCGGCCGGCCGATTTCATCTGGAGAGAGAGGGGAGAAAGAGCTCAAAGCATAGGGTAGGGCAATGTGAGCAGGACCAGCGATGTCGTTTGACTTAACAAACGAGGATCAGATGTCGTCAACCTTCTTTTCAAAATGTTTGACAAAGTCATCCGCAGAGAGGGAGGAGGTGGGGGGAGGAGGATTCAGGAGGGAGGAGAAGGTGGCAAAGAGCTTCCTAGGGTTAGAGGCAGATGCTTGGAATTTAGAGTGGTAGAAAGTGGCTTTAGCAGCAGAAACAGAGGAAGAAAATGTGGAGAGGAGGGAGTGAAAAGATGCCAGGTCCGCAGGGAGGCTAGTTTTCCTCCATTTCAGCTCGGCTGCCCGGAGCCCTGTTCTGTGAGCTCACAATGAGTCGTCAAGCCATGGAGCAGGAGGGGAGGACCGAGCCGGCCGGGAGGATAGGGGACATAGAGAGTCAAAGGATGCAGAAAGGGAGGAGAGGAGGTTTGAGGAGGCAGAATCAGGAGATTGGTTGGAGAAGGGTTGAGCAGAGGGAAGAGATGATAGGATGGAAGAGGAGAGAGTAGCAGGAGAGAGAGAGCGAAGGTTGCGACGGCGCAATACCATCTAAGTAGGGGCAGAGTGAGTAGTGTTGGAGGAGAGCGAGAGGGAAAAGGATACAAGGTAGTGGTCGGAGACTTGGAGAGGAGTTGCAGTGAGATTAGTAGAAGAACAGCATCTAGTAAAGATGAGGTCAAGCGTATTGCCTGCCTTGTGAGTAGGGGGGGACGGTGAGAGGTTTAGGTCAAAAGAGGAGAGGAGTGGAAAGAAGGAGGCAGAGAGAAATGAGTCAAAGGTAGACGTAGGGAGGTTAATGGACAGGCGTTCCTGGCGCGAAATACGAAAAACCTTAAAAATGCTATAATTTCAATTTCTCAAACATATGACTATTTTAACCATTTGAAAGATAAGACTCTCTTTTATCTAACCACATTGTCCGATTTCAAAAAGGCTTTACAGCGAAAGCAAAACATTAGATTATGTCAGGAGAGTACCCAGCCAGAAATAATCACACACCCATTTTTCAAGCTAGCCTATATGTCACAAAAAACAAAACCACAGCTAAATGCAGCACTAACCTTTGATCTTCATCAGATGACACTCCTAGGACATTATGTTATACAATACATGCATGTTTTGTTCAATCAAGTTCATATTTATATCAAAAACCAGCTTTTTACATTAGCATGTTTTGTTCAGAACTAGCATACCCACCGAAAACTTCCGGTGAATTTACTAAATTACTCACAATAAACGTTGACAAAAAACATAACTATTCTTTTAAGAATTATAGATACAGAACTCCTTTATGCAATCGCGGTGTCCGATTTTAAAATAGCTTTTCGGTGAAAGCACATTTTGCAATATTCTGAGTAGATAGCCCGGCCATCACGGCTAGCTATTTTGACACCCACCAAGTTTGGCACTCACCAAACTCAGATTTACTATAAGAAAAATTGGATTACCTTTGCTGTTCTTCGTCAGAATGCACTCCCAGGACTTCTACTTCAACAACAAATGTTGTTTTGGTTCGAAATAACCCATAGTTATATCCAAATAGCTCCGTTTTGTTCGTGCGTTCAAGTCACTATCCGAAGGGTGACGCACGAGCGCATTTCGTGACAAAAAAATTCTAAATATTCCATTACCGTACTTCGAAGCATGTCAAACGCTGTTTAAAATAAATTTTTATGCGATTTTTCCCGTAAAATAGCGATAATATTCCAACCGGGCGACGACGTATTCGTTCGAAGAGAGAAAGAAAAAAATGGAGTCGTCTTGTGCACACGTGTGCCAGTGTTATTGTCCTCAGAAGGACCACTCACCAAAACCCCTGCTGTTTTTTGCCCAGAGACTGCAGAGCTATCATTCCACGTTCTGGCGCCTTCCTAGAGCCAATGAAAGCCTTAGAAAATGTCACGTTACAGCACAGAGGCTGTATTTTCGATAGAGAGGCTATAGAAGGACAAGAAATGGTCAGACAGGGCACTTCCCGTATAGAATCTTCTCCGGTTTTGGCCTGCCATATGAGTTCTGTTATACTCACAGACACCATTCAAACAGTTTTAGAAACTAGAGTGTTTTCTATCTAAATCTACTAATTATATGCATATTCTAGTTACTGGGCAGGAGTAGTAAGCAGATTAAATCGGGTAAGTTTTTTATCCGGCCGTGAAAATACTGCCCCCTATCCCAAACAGGTTAAACTCACCCAGGATTGTGAGGGGTGACTTTACAATCCTCAGGAAAGGAACTTATCAAGGCATCAAGCTCATTGATGAACTCTCCAAGGGAACCTGGAGGGTGATAAATGATAAGAGATAATAGGATGGAAGAGGAGAGAGTAGCGGGAGAGAGAGAGCGAAGGTTGGGACGGCGCAATACCATCCGAGTAGGGGCAGAGTGAGAAGTGTTGGATGAGAGCGAGAGGGAAAAGGATACAAGGTAGTGGTCGGAGACTTGGAGGGGAGTTGCAATGAGATTAGTGGAAGAACAGCATCTAGTAAAGATGAGGTCAAGCGTATTGCCTGCCTTGTGAGTATGGGGGGAAGGTGAGAGTGTGAGGTCAAAAGAGGAGAGGAGTGGAAAGAAGGAGGCAGAGAGGAATGAGTCAAAGGTAGACGTGGGGAGGTTAAAGTCACCCAGAACTATGAGAAGTGAGCCATCCTCAGGAAAGGAACTTATCAAGACGTCAAGCTCATTGATGAACTCTCCAAGGGAGCCTGGAGGGCGATAAATGATAAGGATGTTAAGCTTGAAAGGGCTGGTAACTGTGACAGCATGGAATTCAAATGAGGAGATAGACAGATGGGTCAGGGGAGAAAGAGAGAATGTCCACTTGGGAGAGATGAGGATTCCAGTGCCACCACACCGCTGGCCAGATGCTCTCGGGGTATGCGAGAACACGTGGACAGACGAGGACAGAGCAGTAGGAGTAGCAGTGTTATCTGTGGTAATCCATGTTTCCGTCAGCGCCAAGAAGTCGAGGGACTGGAGGGCAGCATAGGCTGAGATGAACTCTGCACATGGAACTCCACGTGGGTTGTGCGGGTGGGTTGTGTGCGCTCGGACCACCAGGTTAGAGTGGCAGTGGCCACGCGGTGTGAAGCGTTTGTGTGGCCTGTGCAGAGGGGAGAGAACAGGGATAGACAGACACATAGTAGACAGGCTACAGAAGAGGCTACGCTAATGCAAAGGAGGTTGGAATGACAAGTGGACTACACGTCTCGAATGTTCAGAAAGTTAAGCTTAAGTTGCAAAAATCGTATTGACTAAAATGACAAATGATACAGTACTGCTGGCTGGTGAAGTAGGCTAGCTAGCAGTGGCTGCGTTGTTGACTTTGTTTGAACGTGTAGCTGGCTAGGTAACCTCGATAGTTTCAGTACTACACCTTATCATGATACAAAAGCAACTATGTAGCTAGCTAACATAGCACTAATCAAGACGTTCCTTTGTAATGTATTTAGTTTCTACAATGCTGCTCGTCGGTAATAGTTGGCTAGGTTTGGAAAAATGGCGTCGCGGGGGACGAAAATAGCTGGCTAGCTAACCTCGATAATTACTCTAAACTACACAATTATCAAACTATGACAAAGACAACTATGTAGCTAGCTAACACTGCACTAGTCAAATCGTTCCGTTGTAATGTATTAGTTTCTACAGTGCTGCTAGTCAGTAAAGGTCGGCTAGCTAGCAGTGGGTTTGATGATGACTAGGTGTGTTGACTAAGTCTGGAGTCTGGACAACGGCGTCGCGTCGCGTCACGGCTGGCTAGCTAACCTCGATAATTACTCTAAACTACACAATTATCTTAGATACAAAGACAGCAAAGACAACTATGTAGCTAGCTAACACTACACTAATCAAGTAATTCCGTTGTAATGTAATAATTTCTACAGTGCTGCTAGTCGGTAGAAGTTGGCTAGTTGGCTAGCTAGCAGTGTTGACTAAGTTAGGAGGACGAAAACAGCTGGCTAGCTAACCTCGATAATTACTCTAATTACTCTAAACTACACAATTATCTTTGATACAAAGACGGCTATGTAGCTAGCTAAGAAAAATTGCTCAGATCAAACAAATCAAACCGTTGTAATGTAATGAAATGTAATATTACCTGCGGAGCGAAGCGAAGTGCGACTACTCGCTCCAAACCCGGGGACACACCCATATAAGCCACCAGCACTGCAGATGCAATGAATGAGTATAGCAAAGTATTCCTTCCGATAAGCTTGCGTTTTATTAGCAGCTTGTGTCTTTTTTAATATCGAGGAATATTTCACTTTCTCTGGTCATAGCAGTAACAACATTAATTCGTGCATGAGGCAGAAATAATGCAGTGCAACTTGAGTTTAATCATCAGCTGGAAGACTGTATCCCCTTTTCTCCCTGGAGGGCGGAGGGATGGAGGGAGGGTGAGTCGGGTGAGAGACAGCCTCACCTCTGCTCCCTCCCTCCCCTCAGACTGACCATCAGATGGGGTCCATCAGTCCAATAAAAAAATAAGAAACAAATTATTATGCTCACTTAGCTGTGCCTCACAAGTAAAACATCAAATAATCTATTACCAGTGTGATCACATACCCAATTTAAAAAATATATAATTCCAAAATGATCTGAGAAGCATAGTCAATATGCAATGATACTATTTTGGGCTGATAGCCTAGTGCACAAACCTCATTGATTTTTAATTGGTTAATGTTGCGTGGGCTTACATTATTTAAGTCGTGTGTAAATAAATCTGAGCGGTATATCTTAGCTTGCATTTTGACTCAAAGTTATCTTGACTCAGAAAAGGTTGGTGACCACTGACATTGAGGAATCTCATCCCAGATTGTAATAGTCCTGGAGCTTGAAGGTTATTCTAAGCACAGATCATGAATCATTATATCCTCCTTAAATCCTCATCTTTAACCTCCCCCACTCCGCAAAAAAATTAAAACTGGCCCAGCTCTTACCCCTTCATTTTTTCCACATTTTTAAACTTTACTGCCTTATTCTAAAATGGACTAAATAAAACATTTTCCATATCAATCTACACACAATACCCCATAATGACAAAGCGAAAACAGATTTTATTATTAAAAATAAAAAACAGATGCCTTAAGTATTTAGACCCTGAGACTCGAAATTGAGCTCAGGTGCATTCTGTTTCCTTTGATCATCCTTGAGAAGTTTCTACAACTTGATTGGAGTCCACCTGTGGTAAAGTCAATTGATTGGACGTTTGGAAAGGCTGTCTATATAAGGTCCCACAGTTGACAGTGCATGTCGGAGCAATATAGAACCACCTTGAGCGCAAGTATGATGGGTGACCTTTCCAAAGCAGTCCAGACAAATAGGTTTTATGTTACTCACAATGCCTGCTTTTTGAATGGAGCTCTTCTGTTTTATATAGCATGTTTGGCATTCCATTCATTCCACATAACTTAAGTAATTCCACTCCGTGGAAGAGGCTCCCCATTGCGCAAATGTTAAACCGCCCCAATCACAAGCCTTACCACATGTAAATCTCTTTAAAAACTGACCGTACATGTCTGGAATATGTGAACTCGTTTCAGGAAACTAGGCGTATGTCGCACATCACTACTTCACAGAAGAGGCATTTGAACATAAACATCTTTTATCAAAATGCAATTTTTGGCTGAAATGCCTTCTGGAACATGTGAACTTACATGTGCCTTAATAACAAACTTGTATTCCATCCGTAAATACAAATAAAACATTTAAATGACGAGCCTAGTTGGTTTAGTCATGGAAAAGGTAGGAACCTTCCCGCTTGCCATGATTGGCTGAGATAATGGATGGGCTGGACATGCCGGGAGAGGAGTTTGGATTGGTCTGCCATGTTGAATGCTTCTGTTTATAATGTGAGCTGCTCAGTACGTGTTGATAGTCTTTTCTACCGCGCCGTTTTTGAAATATATAACGTTAGCCATCGAGTACTTCAAAAGTTGTTTTCCTACTTTTCACAACAACATTGATGCCCTGAATTTAGCAGGCGCTATCGACAGATCATTTGGAAAAAGTGATTTGCTACTTTTTGCCAAGGCCACTGTCAGTGTGAACCACTGTGACTCGACACAACACTGGCCAAACAAGTTAGATGACGCCAGAGAAGAAGGCTGACGTTTTACGTGTTCCTAACCAATTGTGTTTCTTTCTTTGCGTTGTTTGTAACTTATTTTGTACATAATGTTGCTGCTTACGTTTCTTATGACCGAAAATAACTTCTGGACATCAGAACTGCGATTACTCACCACGAACAGGCGAGCCCAACGTGAAGGACATACTGCTTTCCCGTGAAGTGAACAAGCCCAGATCCCCGTCATTTGCATGAAGAGAAGGTGGAGAAAAAGGGTCCGGAGGGTGGGCTGCCTTCTGAGAAATCGTAGGCGATCGAATAAACCCCCACTGCCTAGGCTGCTACTTTCACCGCTTTTAGTCTTGAAATATTTAGTTGTTTACTACACTAATCACTCTGTTTAGAAAATGCCTCACATGCGAATCCTTAAGGTGATGGGTGGGGCTAAGGCTTAAGAGGGTGTGAACGATGCTGAATGGGTGTAGACAAAGAAGAGCTCTCCAGTAGGTGTACCAAAGGTTAATTTTCCCAAAGGTGGGGTTAACAGGTTTATCTACTTTCAAAAGAGAATTACTTTCCCATTGTTCTTCAACTGCAGTGTATGGTATACAATTTTCTATCTCTGAGTCTCTACTTGTATCCAAAGTAAAAAACACTGTTTCAAGTTTTGCTACATAAGCCCGAATTGAGGCGGCGACACATATGTGACGTGTCTGTCAGTCTTTCAGTAGCCTATTGTTAGTGTGTGTCTGTGACTGGGCTCTCCATGGCAGGCTAGCATGGATGCACCCTGGTGGGTAACTGTAACTGGGAATAGTCCCACTTCCCAAATTCTGCTTCATTGGGATCATCTGTGGAGTTTCATAGGGTTGTGGATAGGATCTATGGAAAACATATTTAAGGAGACATTGTTTCTTTTACTGAAAATCATATTCGGACTGCACTGAAAGGTAGGCTGAGATTTAATATGGAAAATGATTTGATTAAATAGGACACACAGTATGCTTCTGTGTCATAGTATGGCTTTAGGTCAATTGAAAACAGTGCATAGACAAACTGTGAGCCAGAAGAGAACTTACCTTCTACTCACTTCGGGGAAACACTTTCCATTCCTGGATATTATACACATATGACGCTCCTGCGGTTAATATAATGTGCCCTGTACTGTTACTAGGGCGCTAGAGAGGATATTGGACGATCACATTGGCCGTTGTTGTGTCTTTGTGCTAAAGAGAGGAATGCAACTATTTTTTACATTTTAGTCATTTAGCAGACACTCTTATCCAGAGCAACTTACAGTAGTGAATGCATACATTTCATTTCATGCATACTTATTTTATTTATTTTTTGTACTGGCCCCCCGTGGGAATCAAACCCACAACCCTGGCGTTGCACACACCATGCTGGCGTTGCAAACACCATACTCTACCAACTGAGCCACAGGGAGCCACAGCTGAAGCATTTAGAAATTTGATTTTCTCTAGTCTCCAGCATGCTTACAGAACCCCTGACGTGACGCAGACGCATTCATTAGAAAGTCGTAAATTCGGTGTCTCAGAGAGATGTTATACAGTTATTGTAATATTGAACGTTCCAAGGGTGGATACATGTCCCAGACTGTCCCAGACTGTGCTGCATTTTGGCCCTTTGTCCCACGTCACGCAACCAAACAATCATGTCCTACATTTTATCAATGAATTCAAACACCACTAATTTAGAAAAAAGTAGATTTTTACCATATTTCAGTCAGACATCCCAACCTGTCTCTTGCAGTCAGGTTACGCGTATGAAAATATATAAAGTATATCATAAGGATGTGGTAGTCTAGCCTACTGGTGATGTTAAATATGTATCCAATCTTTGTTGAGATCTGATATTCTGCGCAAGACGAGACGTAGGCCAATGCTATAGGCCTATCATCAACCAATCATACAGTATTTCTCAAATCCATTCTGGAGAGGACATTTTTGACCGACTGCCTCAATTCGACCTTATGCAGCAAAATTTGAAACAGTGTTTTTTACTTTGGATAAAAGTATAGACTCCGAGCTATAAAATGCTATATCAGACACTGCAGTTGAAGAACAATGGGAAAGTAATTCTGCTTTGAAAGTTGATAAACTTGTAACTCCACTGTTGAGAAAATGGCCCTAAAATGTTTTGGTACACCTACTAGAAGGCTCTTCTTTGTCTACACCCATTTTAAGCCTTAGCCCCACCCATCACCTTAAGGATTCGCAACAGAGTGATTAGTGTAGTAAACAACAAAATATTTCAAGACTAAAAGTGCTGAAATTAGTAGCCTATAATAAGGAAAAACCGCAGGTAAAAATACACTTTATTTAGTCCTTGGCCTATATCCTAATCTGACTTTGGTGCAGGTCATGGTAATGTGAAGAACAACGTCTCTGGTAAACACACAATATATCAAATCAAATTAAAAGTTTATTTATCACATGCACAGGATACAGAATGTGTAAACAGTACAGTGAAATGGATACTTGCAAAGTAGCCATAGCAAAAACAGATAGTGTCCAGATAATATTCATAAATATTTAAAAATGAATAGATGACACTTATCTGACACACAGTTGTCTAAATTGGTGGGTCATGTGAAGGAAATGCTATAACCAACCCCCAGACACCTGGCTAACTTGATGGTCATGTAATCATCTGGCAAAGTGTTTTGTTTAGACATGTAGTCTTTTGTTTAGACATCTAGCTAGCTAGATGGGGGGCTGATCGGTCGATGGGGGGCTGATCGGTCGCAAACAATGCATATACAGTTGTACATTTAAACTCAGTTTTCACATTTTCTGACATTTAATCCTAGTAACAATTCCCTGTCTTGGGTCAGTTAGGATCACCACCTCATTTTAAGAATGTGAAATGTCAGAATAATAGTAGAGCGAATGATTTCTTTAAGCTTTTATTTCTTTCATCACATTCCCATTGGGTCAGAAGTTTACATACACTCAATTAGTATTTGGCAGCATTGCCTTGAAACTGTTTAACTTAGGTCAAATGTTTCAGGTAGCCTTCCAGAAGCTTCCCACAATAAGTTGGATGAATCTTGGCCCATTCCTCCTGACAGAGCTGGTGTAACTGAGTCAGGTTTGTAGGCCTCCTTGCTTGCACACGCTTTTTCAGTTCTGCCCCACATGTTCTATAGGATTGAAGTCAGGGCTTTGATATGGCCACTCCAATACCTTGACTTTGTGGTCCTTAAGCCATTTTGCAACAACTTTGGAAGTATGCTTGGGGTCATTGTCCATTTGGAAGACCCATTTGCGACCAAGCTTTAACTTCCTGACTGATGTCTTGAGATGTTGCTTCAATACATACACATAATTTTCCATTCCTCACGATGCCATCTATTTTGTGAAGTGCACCAGTCCCTAATGCAGCAAAGCACCCCCACAACATGATGCTGCCACCCCCGTGCTTCACGGTTGGGATGGTGTTCTTCGGCTTGCAAGCCTCCCCCTTGTTCCTCCAAACATAATGATGGTCATTATTGCCAAACAGTTCTATTTTTGTTTCATCAAACCAGAGGACATTTCTCCAAAAAGTACAATCTTTGTCTCCATGTGCAGTTGCAAACCGTAGTCTGGCTTTTTTATGGCAGTTTTGGAGCAGTGGCTTCTTCCTTGCTGAGCGGCATTTCAGGTTATGTCGATATAGGACTCGTTTTACTGTGGATATAGATACTTTTGTACCTGTTTCCTCCAGCATCTTCACAAGGTCCTTTGCTGTTGTTCTGGGATTGATTTGCACTTTTCTCAGCAAAGTACATTCATCTCTAGGAGACAGAACACGTCTCCTTCCTGAGCGGTATGACGGCTGCGTGGTCCCATGATGTTTATACTTGTGTACTATTGTTTGTATAGATGAATGTGGTACCTTCAGGCGTTTGGAAATTGCTCCCAAGGATGAACCAGACTTGTGGAGATCTGCAATTTTTTTCTCTGAGGTCTTGGCTGATTTCTTTTGATTTTCCCATGATGTCAAGCAAAGCAGCACTGAGTTTGGAGGTAGGCCTTGAAATACATCCACAGGTGCACCTCCAATTGACTCAAATTATGTCAATTAGCCTATCAGAAGCTTGTAAAGCCATGACATCATTTTCTGATATGTTCCAAGCTGTTTAAAGGCACAGTAAACTTAGTGTATGTAAACCGCTGACCCACTGGAATTGTGATACAGTGAATTATAAGTGAAACAATCTGTCTGTAAACAATTGTTGGAAAAATTACTTGTGTCATCCACAAAGTTGATGTCTTAACTGACTTGCCAAAACAATAGTTTGTTGACAAGATATTTGTGGAGTGGTTGAAAAACAAGAGCGTCTGCTAAATGACGTAAATGTACATGTAAATGTCTAAGTGTATGTAAACTTCCGACTTCAACTGTACATGAAAATATATGGATGAGTGATGGTGTGTGGCATAGGCAAGATGCAGTAGATGGTTTAGAATACAGTATATACTTATGAGATGAGTTATGTACGATATGTAAACATTATTAAAGTGCCGATTTTTAAAGTGACTAGTGATACCTTTATTAAGTACATTTATTTAAGTGGCCAGAGATTTAAGTCTGTATGTTGGCAGAGATGCGTTGTTTTGACCGCACTACCCTCTGGAGAGTCTTGCGGTTGAGGGCTGTGCAATTGCTGTACCAGGCGGTGATACAGCCCAACAGGATGCTCTCGATTGTGCATCTGTAAAAGTTTGTGAGTGTTTTAGATGACAAGCCAAATTTCTTCAGCCTCCTGGGGTGATGGCGCCGACAGAGATGGTCGCCTTGCTTCAGGTCCTTAGAAAATAAAGTTTTTTTTATGTACTATTTCATATATTGTTAGCCCAGAAAATCTCAAGTGTTATTACATACAACCGGGAAGAACTATTGGATATAAAAGTGATGGCAACTTACCATCATTACGACCAGGAATAGGACTTTCCCGAAGTGGATCCTTTGTTCGGACCTCCACCCTGGACATGCAATTTCATTTTTGCTTGTAAGCAGGAATCAGGAGGATAGAATTATGGTCAGATTTGTCAAATGGAGGGCGAGGGAGAGCTTTGTACGAGTCTCTGTGTGTGGAATAAAGGTGGTCTACAATTTTTCCCTCTGGTTGCACATTTAACATGCTGATAGAAATGAGGTAAAACTGATTTAAGTTTCCCTGCATTAAAGTCCCCGTCCACTAGGAAGGCAGCCTCTGGATGAGCGTTTTCCTGTTTGCTTATGGTGGAATACAGCTCATTGAGTGTGGTTTTAGTCCCAGCATCGGTCTGTGGTGGTATGTAGACAGCTATGAAAAATACAGATGAAAACTCTCTAGTTAGATAGTGTGCTCTACAGCTTATCATGAGATACTCTACCTCAGGTGAGGAAATCCTTGAGACTTCCTTAGATATCACGCACCAGCTGTTGTTTGCAAATATGCATAGGCCCCTGCATCGTGTCTTACCAGAGGCTGCTGTTCTGTCCTGCCGATAGAGTGTATAACCCGCCAGCTTTATGTTTTTAATGTCGTTGTTCAGCCACGACTTGGTGAAACACAAGATATTACAGTTTTCAATGTCCCGTTGGTAGGATAAACGTGCTTTCAGTTCGTCCCATTTATTTTCCAGCGATGGAACTTTAGCTAGCAGGACGGAAGGCATGGGCAGGTTAGCCACTCGTTGCCTGATCCTCACAAGGCACCCTGATCTCTTTCTGCGAAATCTGCATTTCCTTCTCCAGCGAATGACGGGGATCTGGGCCTGGTCGTGTGTCTGTATTATATCTCTCCCGTCCAACTCATTGAAGATTAACTTTTCATCCAGTTTGAGGTGAGCAATCGCAGTTCGGATGTCCAGAAACTCTTTTCGGTCATAAGAGACGGTAGCAGCAACATTGTGTACAAAACAAGTTATGAACAATGCGAAAAACAAACAAAATAACATGGTTGGTTAAGAGCCGATAAGACGGCAGCCTTCCCCTCTGGCGCAATCACAATATCTGAAAATGTACCTAGATTCTTACCCGTATACATGGATGAATGCTTTCCGGCAGACTGGAACCATTTAATTCAGTTTTGTTTGTAGCTACATCTTGTTTGGCCAGCGTTATGTCAAGTCACTCCAGTTCACAATGACCAACTGATCTGTCGATAGCGCCTGCTAAATTCAGGGCATCAATGTTGTTGAGAAAAGTAGCAAAACTTTTGTAGTTCCCGATGGTGTAGTAGAAAGGACTATCAACACATACTGAGCAGCTCATGTTATAAACAGAAGCATTCTACATGGCAGACCAATCCAAACTCCTCTCCCGGCATGTCCTGCGCTGTCACGCCCTGACCATAGAGAGCCCTTGGTTCTCTATGGTGTAGTAGGTCGGGGCGTGACTAGGGGGTGTTCTAGTTTAAATTTATGTTGGTGTTTTTGTATGGTTCCCAATTAGAGGCAGCTGGTAATCGTTGCCTCTAATTGGGGATCATGTTTAGGTAGCCGTTTTCCCACCTGCGTTTGTGGCATATTGTTTGTTTGAGTATGTGCTTGTGACACTACAACTTCACGTTCTTTGTAAGTTTTGTTTCTAGTTTCACTGAAATAAAGATGTAGGACCCAACACACGCTGCGCCTTGGTCCACTCATTTTGAAGAACGTGACAAGCGCATTCATTATTCCAGCCATTCATGGCTAGAGGAAGGTTATAAAAAAGCTACGGCTTTTTCCGTAGCTAAACCAATTAGGCTCGTAATTTAACAATTTTATTTGTATTTACGTATGGAATACAAGTTTGTTATTAAGGCACATGAAAGTTAACATGTTCCAGAAGGCCTTTCTGCCCAAAAAATGCATTTTGATAAAAAATGTATATTTACATTCAAATGCCTCTCTTGTGAAGTAGTGACATGTGACATATGCCTAGGTTCTTGAAACGAGTCATATTTAGTCCTAACTAGCATGCTTCTGATGAAGATGTACAAAAGTAAGTAAATAGATATATTAGATTGAGAGATATAAGGTAATTTTGTCAAACTTGTGAGGCTCTCCATGCTCATTAGTTGCTCATTTAACATATTTGCCGCTACTTTACTCAAGCCTGTTTTTTAAAACTCTCCCATCCTAACTGTTTTACTTTCCCTGAGACCAACCAGAAATGTTTCTTTGGCCAAATATTCCCAGATTTTCAAAAAACAGCCACAGTTGTCTCTCGTTTATGCATAACCAAATTTTGCATGAGGCAAAAGTGTTGGCTAGGTGTGCTTCAGTTGCTTGTTGTGTTTATTGGAATGCAGGGGTGTATTGCTGCCTGAGCCACCACTTCTCACAATGGTGCTCTTTTAGTAAAGTTAGATCAAAGCTGAATCAAGGTCTTGGAATAGCACATAATGATTCATTAGTATTCTACGTAACAGAACCAAATATAAAAGCATATAACCTTACTGTTACACCAAAAACACCACCTAATTTCTTAATTGATTTTATGATGTATCATATGGCCAAAACTCAACAGTGCGCATCACTAGGCAGAAGGTGCTTGGATTGAAACAAAAATAGGAAGGCTATATAGCCTAGTTTGTTAACACTATCTTCTCTAATTTGCTCACGAAACAGTAATTCAAGAAGATCTAAATGCATATTAACGTGAAACTGATTGAGATCAAATGAATGTCTGGCAGATGATTTGGGACATTTCACAGGTAAAATGTGAAGAATTATCATTCATGATTGACAGAGATGATTCATAGGCCTATTTTGAAATTAGGTATGTCTATCTTGGTGCTTGAGGGCATTAAAAATAATATAAAAATATTGAGACAATATCAAATCAAATTTTATTGGTCACATACATATTTAGCAGATGTTATGGCGGATGTAGCGAAATGCTTGTGTTCCTAGCTCCAACAGTATGTGTGTGGGCATAGGCAGACGTTACAGTTGGAGGATGTATTTTATGCATATCCTATAATGGCATTCTGTCTGTACAAAGGTTGAGAAATGATGACGTAATTTACATTTGTATTGGTCTCCGGCACTTAAAACATTTGCACTACACCATGAATGGGAGGGAGATTTATTTTTGTGTGTGTGTGTGTATGTGGCATCCTGTTGTACCTCATTTGGGTATTTTAAATGTGGTCACTCTATATGTTCCTACAAGATCATTTAGGTTAGCAACATCCCTTTAATAAATCTTTTAATCATATTGCAGTACATGTTGACATATTTCAGACAATAACAAATTCCATCAGTCTTAATGAATTAAATTAAATGTATTGACAAAATGTCCCAGAGGGTTATAACTAAGCACTGATGGAGGGTGTACAGTACTTCATTCAAACGCAATCATTGATCTACAATACAGACAGTGGGCTTTGAATTTAAAGGACCTCCCAGACAGAAAAATATGGTGATTGTACAGGACTTGGTGAAGGTCAAACATGTTCAAAAGGAATAGAGCAGATATTCCATAATAGAGAACCCAAACATTGTAACACAATTGTAGACCTAGACCTGTAGAGATGAGATGAACACCTACAGTATATTGTATATGGTTAGCTGAGTAAACAATAATGTTGGATGGGAACCTGAAATTCACATTGGGTAGTTCGGCCAATTTAAATTACTCTCTTCTCTTTTTCAATTCTAGGAATAGCTTTCAGATGACAGATATTCAATCACACTGGCTTCAGAGACATTCATGTCTTCTTGACCTCTGACCTATTGCTCTATTGACCCCAAAACAAACCTCTGGTTTGAGTATATCAATCCAAATCCTAACAACAATGATTCCTTTTTCCTTGCTGAAAGTGATGTTTGGTTCAGGAAGGCGTGTATATCGGCAGATTTCATAACCCTCTGTCCATCCTGCCCGTACAGGCCCAGTTGGCAATATTTGTAGCAAATGTAACAATGAGACCGTTGTGTCTCTCACACCCACTGCCTCATTGGCAGTTGCTTTCCTCTGTTTTTCCCTCTATTTTACATGCTTTCTCTCTCACACTGCATCCAACTCACCCCTAGCAAACTACTGGCCCAGGAAATGGAGAGAAGAGAGGGAGGATGTATCAAAGAGTGTTATTGTTCATGGGGACCATCCGGATACAAAGGATCCTTTAACACCCTTTTTGTCTTACCAATTTCAGTCATCCGACTGCTGACAAACTTACTGTGGGTTGCCAAAAATAACGCAGGCGACTTAATGTGTCTGAATGACTATAGATCATTTTAGTTTCTGCCTGTCTGGTGGCTTGCTAACTCATGATTAGCTAGCCTGATCAGCATGCCAAAGATTTGCCCTGTTTGGAGAGGAAGCAGGGGCCACAGTGAATCAGGCACCGGGAATCACCTCTCAAATAAACTCTCAGCCACATCTCCTTCCAACCACTTCCGAAGGTACTCAGTGGGTGTTATCTGCGGCTTAGTTAATTGCAGCAGCAAATGGATGTCTATAAAGGGTGAGGAGTGGGAAGCAAATGTTTTTTCATCTTTGCTAGAGTGTGTACTCAGGGGGATACTTGGCTTAGCAGTTATGTAAGACCATAGCCTTGTGCGGAAGTGACATCCAGATAACCCTAGATTCCCCAGTCCCACAGGCTGCAGTCAGCGGTGCATTGGGAATCGATTTCAGGACACCCAATTGCACAGCAAATGCTAGATCAAGTCCCCGGAATAACCTGCAAATTAGATAATTAGTTGAATCCCTACAGAGCCCCTCTCATTCACTCTCTCTTCTTGCATACTCTCTCTCACACATAAGCACACACAGTCACTCATACAATCTTTCAACATCATGTTAAATCATCTTTGCACTCTATGTACGTTCTATTTAGATATTTTAGATATTATCCCCCCAACCACTTTTTTGCTGTACCAGAAGGGGAATGGATAACACATGTGAAGTACAAGCACTTCAGTGCATTGAGTGACAGGCCTTTTGCAGTGCTAAGTGCTCTGATTGTATCTACAGAACAGTTCAGGTCAGTCAGTGTGCAATGGAAACAGACAGTCACTGAGAATAGAAGCTGACAGTGACACAAGACAACACTCCCAGCTGGTGTGTGAAATGCTTGAGGAACAGGGGGTTGCAAAGGAAATTCACTGCATACTTGATAGGCCAGACGGCTAGAAACACACAGGCCTGACTCATCCTATGATGTAACATCCTGCCAAGCCAAAGCCACACCTGACAAAAAAGCCCCAGACGACGTGATGATACAACCACTCAGCAACCACAGTCTGACTCTGACCTTCGGAAAGACTTCAGGAACAATTCCTGCTAACAAGACAAGGCTGGTCTGTACTGCACTTGTAGTGCTCATGTTTTCACTTCCAAAAGATACATGGCACTGGGAAAATACATTTCCTCTTAAAATGTAACAATAGCTGTACATTATCACTTACACTGAGTGTACAAAACATGAAGGACGCCTGTTCTTTCCACGGCGTAGATTGACCAGGTGATTCCAGGTGAAAGCTATTATCCATATTTGATGTCACTTTTTACACCCACTTTAATCAGATTAAATAAGGTTTTGTAAGCCTTGTGACATGGATAGTGTAGGTGTGCCATTGAAAGGGTGAATGGGCAAGACAAAATATTTAAGCGCCTTTGAACGGGGTATGGTAGCAGATGGCAGCGGCACCTGTTTGGGTCAAGAACTGCAACGCTGCTGGGTTTTTCATGCTCAACCGTTTCCCGTGTGTATCAGGAATGGTCCACTACCCAAAGGACTGAGCTCTGACAGCCGTGTGTCACAAAACAAACAATACCTCACAGTGATGGGGTGCAAAGAACTGAACTAAATATTGTGTGATAATGACATACAGGTGTGTGAACAGGTGATTCAAATTCAGGTGATTGGGATCTGGAGAGTGAGCTGCGTTCAGGGGATCTAGGTGTTTGAGAGTGTGAGCTGGAAAGTGGGCTGGAAAGTGAGCTGCGTTCAGGGGATCTAAGTGTTTGAGGGTGTGAGTTGGAAGCAGACGTTACATCAATTCCCGGGACCACCGGTACGTAAAATGTATGCACACATGACTGTAAGTCGTTTTGGATAAAAGCATCTTCTATATGCTATATACATATTATTATTTGCAGTTAGTTACAATAAAAAATGCTATTTGTGTAGTTTTCATGTATAATACAAATGTATAAATAAATCATTAATACAATGTCCTTTATTGATAATATTACTAGACCTTAGTTTAAAGTGTTAGCAAAACATATTCACACCATCAGCAAATGGGCTGTAAGCCTAGTGAATATATGGACTTAAATGTCTACAATGTCTAGTCTTCCACAAAACACTTTATTTTTTAAAGCAATAGCCCCCAGAAGACCAACAGAAATGAGACAGTAGAAAATCATATTGCTGTTGTTTCTCAACACATTTATGTAATCAGGTGTACGTTTCCATAAAACATTAAGTTCTTGACTGATGAAAGCCCGTCGAAAGGGCACTACTGATAAGGATGAACATCATCCTGAAGAGGATGTACTGTATTTCCACCAAGAGGACACTCTTTCAGCCCAGTCCCATGAGCGCCCTCTCTAGCCCAGCATCCCAGCTGCTAGGCTAAGCCTCAGATAGTGCCCTAGTGAATTTCCAGTCCCCGAATCAACACTTGCCAGCCAACCTTACACCCTGGCGCCATCTTCACGCCCCTATGCCACTGCTTTGGGGCCTACCTTAAATGCCCAAAATATACAGTAGTGGGCAAGGAGGAGGAACAGGGGGGTGGAGGAAACACATGGGGTGTTTGTTTACTCACAGCCCCCCATAAAGGTCTGAATAAGTCTCAATTCTAATGGTACGGCCATGGGACATAACTCTGCCACAGAGCTGTGGGTTTCACGCCAGTGGGCCTGAGGGACGGAACGTCATGGCGGGTCTCAGGAATGCGAGAGCGAGGTTGAATCACATCTCACTTTAGCCTTCTGTATTGTAAGTCAGAAATCTTGATGTTATCTCCCAACACCATGACAGAACCAAGGGCAAATCCTTCCCCCTGTGGAAATATGTTATTCTAAACACATTACTCCATCTCTACTGTGACTCAGTGCACTTGGTTCCATGTCTCTACTGTAGATTTTCATGTCATATTTGACATTCATCCCTCTCAATTTCCTTGCTACTTCCAGTAGAACTGAGAGTTTGAGTTGAGACTGTTCCCATAGTCACAAAGCGTCTCATTGTAGGAATGCTGATCTAGGATCAGGCCCCCCTGTCCATATAATCTTATTCATTCATGTAAAAGAGACATCCAAGCGTGGTGCTGCGTGTTCAACAGGGTGGCAGCTAGATTCAGCCGCGTGCTGATTTTTGTCAGATTGGATGGACGGGGGGGCCAGATCATAATTATTATAATTTGTATACTGCAAGTTGACTACATCTAAGCCCTAAAATAGATTGTATTTGAAAATAACAACCATTTCATATCTTGAGACATTATTTCATATCACATTGAGACATTGTCACATTTCTTATTTTGTCGAAAATATATTTGAACAGATTTTCAGCTGAATTCCTGGTGATTTTACAGTCTTTGTTGACAAAAATAAATAAGTAACAATAATAATGCTTTACAAAAAACTTTAGGGGACACAAAGAAATCCCTGACTGTACAGTATCATTGTCCCTTTGTTTCTGGATGCTGTTGTGAGTCCACTGTGAGTGTTCCCATCTCGCCAGCCCTGTGAGGCTCCAAAAAATCTGCAGCAAGCAGCCATCTTGTCTTTCCGGAGGAAATGTCTGCGATCATATGCCTTGGCCACACTTCTGATAGAGAGGCCTCGCCAAACAAATCCAACTTTAGGGACATCAGTCGAAAAATACTGTTTCTTTCCCTAGTAATGTTGGGGCTCCCAAAAAAAGGCTGCTGCTTTCTCATTTCCAAGACAAACATTGGTGATACAAAGCTAAGGCAGTTTATTTCTACACACCGCTGATGTCAATAGAGAAAAATTCCATGATGGATCCAGACAGACAAAAGAAAACAGAGGTGGACTGGAATAAAGGGGACATCTTGATGTCTGTGTCTGGGCATCTCTGAGTGGGATGCATGTGTGCGTGCATGCCAGTGTGTGTGTGCATGCATGCAGTTGTATAAGTGGTGTGTGGGGATAGGATGTCTGGCTGGGGACCCAGGGGGCACCGGGCATCAGATGTTATGTCCTTTTCTTGCTCTCACTCTCTCACTATTTCTCTCCATCTCCTCCTCACCCCTCACCAGATTAGAGCTCCCGTGGTATAGGGCTGTTTGCACGGCATGTACCCTCTTTCACAACTTCTGACCTCCACCTTGTCATAAGCCACACACAAACCTTACTCCCTACACATCCCCCTCCCCACAGCCTTGGCCGCCTAAATCTTAAGGAGTGAACCTTTATTTATAATAAGGGTTACATGGAGAAAATCAGACCTCTGAAATGAAAATGGACAGCCCTCCCTTCAGCAAAATATATGTTGCCTAAACCCTCCCTGAATGCTTAAAAAAACATGTGATCTTCCCCTTTACCCAAAATAATAATTTAAACAAAATGGATAGCAGAGAACATGTCTACCCTTTACCCTCACGTCTTGGACAGACCAGAGCCTTCGATATGCAGTTTTAGAAACTGTTCTTCGTCCTGAAAGCATTACATGGCAATACAGGAATTTTGATAGCATACAAGGCAGTGGACCAGAAGGTTGTGGGTTTGCAGACCACTATAGACAAGAGTAGGGTGGAAAGATTTCCTTTATAGTAAAAGCATTGTATGAATCTTTCACCATATTTGCAGGTCCGGGAAACAATGGCCTTTTATTAACATTTCATGCAATTCTACCTAATAACACATATTAGCAGAACTATTTTAATACCACACAAATTACCAAAAATGACAGTTTTAGAATGGACAGAGAGATAGGCCGATGTGTTCATCTTATCATATTTCTCCAATGCCAAATCGGTGTGTCTTGTTTGCCACGAAACTGTCCCTGTTTGCAAATAATAAAATCTGAGATGTCATCAGGAATCTGAGTATGGTACATAAAAAATGTTGACTTATCCAGACAGAGTCTGCCTACCAACGCAGAAAATGTTAAGCTTTAACTGCTGGCTACTCTTCTTCCGTGGCTTAACCCAACAAGAGGAGTTCACAAATGTTTCCCTAAAAGCTGTCTGTGTTTAAACATCTTCTATTGTACTGAAAATGATTATGTCCCAAGCAAAGTCTATTGTTTGTCTCCTCGGCTATAGAAGGTTGTAGCTCAGCCTCTGAATGTCAAATAAATGAAACAATGATATTCCCAAATGCATCGGAGTCACATCTTGTCCACGTATTTTACAGCTTGTTTCTAGCATAAAGCATTGCGGACCAAAGCGCTGTTATAAATCACTTTATATAATCAGATCCGGTTTATTTTCTTCAGAATCTTAAGCTAACAAGGGGCAGGCCTGTGCTTTTTGACATTTTCTTTAATAAAAGGTAGACATACGGCATACCCTCTCATACCTCCTCAATTCAAGTCTTGGTTTTAACTTAGCCTACCTCAGTGTCAGTAAAGGTCTGTTATTTAAAGAGTGCATGGTGGGTGGAGAAATTGACAGACAGATTTATGGATATAGCAGCCTATAGCCTAATATAGTCTGTCAAACAGATAGGCCTAACTCTTATTTCTTAAATAAGAAGAAATAGGCTCTAACACAAAGCCCTCTTGTTGTTAGTAAAGTCTAATTAAAATGAAGACTGTTGAAATGAATTATGCCTACTCAAATTTGCCTAGTTTCAGCACCATGAGCTGTTAATTTCCGATTGATTGTGCTGCGGCTGCTGCTTCAAGTTTCAGCACCACAATGTAAGTTACTAGAATCTGGCTTATTGTGAGGTCAATAACTCTGTTGTCCTTCGGTCCTCCTTCTCATCTTCGCGCTCTCCTTCTCAAACTGAACAGAACATAGGCTATAGGCAAGTCTGAGTGCAAGATGGTGCATTTCTTGGTCTGGGCCTAATCAATAATTATTTTTGGAAGCAGTCTTTGACTCTTCTCCTGAACTGCCACCTTAGGCCTACACAACACAGCCATTGGTTAGGCAACACACAAAGTGTTTTGATCAGTAAGAGCAGAGCAGGCAGAGGCTTAGGGCTGGAATATCCAATGCAGTGTGTAATGCAGCCCAGTTGTATTTACACCATCCCAGCAGCTATCTTAGAAATCTAACTTTGCTCTGTGCTTCTCCAAGCATGCACTTCGTAGCCTATAGGCTATGGGTCTTTTGATTGAGATCACACTAAATAGCCTATAGGCGCACAGAGATGAGGGGCGGCATTGGGCACACATCAATATATAGCCTAATAAGCAACTAACTCTAAAACACTGAGAAATACTGAACTTTCATCAATTACAAATGACATGACCCTGCTCTGGACTAGATTTTAAAAATCACCTTGACTGAAATTGAAAAAGCATGACCCTCCCCCATTTTCCTCCAGGTAACCATTCTGTAACTTTCAATCAGTCCCTTACCATACTTTTTTATGTGTAATTGATGATCGGGTGTGTGGGTGTGGTGTGTGTGTGTGTGTGTGTGTGCATGTGACTCTCAATGTTTACCATCCAGCTGAACCAGATCAATACAGTATGTCCACGTCAACAGGGGTAGCAACTCTGAATGGGTGTGAATGACAGAAGGGGTTTGTCAATGAGAAGCCCCACTCTTCCTCTTGGGGCCTCAGCCTTGGTGGTGTGAAGTGGAATCATTTGATAATGAACTTGATTAATGCCATAGATCCTTCCCTTGCAGCCTGTAGTATTGCTTCCTGACACACCCCGTGCATTCTGAATGCATGACAAACATATTTACGTTGCCCTTTCTTTATCAAAACCAGCTGACAGTGAGACAAAGCTTAGATCAGTTATTTCAGTTTAAACACCTCTTGTCTCTGCCTGGCAGTGTCTGCTTTTGGCTCAACACTTGTTGTTCTATTCAATGACGACAACAACAACATGCCAACAAGTAGGTGACACCTAGAGTTCACCGAGGTAGCCTTGGCAAACAGTATGTACCATTATTTCTGAAGAAAAACACAGATGCTTTTCTTGTCAAGATTTGGTGGGATCAAAGACATTTCTTGGCTCTGTCTGAGCTTGGATGTTGAATGCAGTGAAGTGCTCCTACTACCCTTTTTATATGAGCCCTTTTCCCCACAAATAACACAATCCAAAATGTATTTTTTCCACTACTCCACTTAAATCATTGGGTCAAGTCAAGGGACCACTGGAACCCAAATGGAAGACTAAGCTTTTATTTACTTTTTCTAAAGGAAATTAAACACGGTCATCTTCCAAATCTGGACAGCTTGAGATTTTTAAAAATCTTAAAAATCTTTTTTTTTGCAATTGGAAGACTCTCCATTGTTGAGTTAGTGAGCTCATCATGTTTAAAGCCATGAAAAAATATGTCCAAACTAATAAACAGGAAATTATGATTTGTGTGGTCAGCCTGGTTACTGGGGTCGCATTGGTGGCAGCAATTAAAACACAATGAGCATTTCAGGCACAACAGACAAGGAGGGAGTAGGGCTGGCTGGCACTTGCTCAGTCCATTCATGAGACACATGATGAGGCACGCAGAGTGAGACAGGCTCAGGGTCAATTGACCGCAAAGACTGTCCACAGTTTCAGGAGTCTCATGGAATAGACCTCGAACTTCCTCCAGCTTTCTCTCTTTTTCACTCTCTCTAAAACAACACTCGGAATATAAGCCAAACAGAAACGTTTTAATGAACCCCAGAGATAAAACGTACATTCAGTGGACCCCATGGACCAGATTCAGTTCCAATCCAATATCGCTCTTGAACACGTCCCAAAACGATGGGAGATACTCTACCTAACCTAAAAATTCAATATAGAAACAGTAGCATCTGTTTTCCATTTCCTGTGGAGAATTAGCCAATCAGTAGAATAGCGTCTCAGGTGGTTCAGAGGGATAAGCCTGCTGAGAGAGAAAGAGAACATCTGCACACTGGGCTCAGACGTCATTTCAATGTCTAGTTTTGATTTACATTTGGATGAATTCAACGTGAAATCAGAAAATAAATGTCATGTCATTGATTTAGGTTAAAAGTTGGGTGAAAAAATACAGAATTCCCCTACTTTGATAATTTTTTGCAAATCCAATCAGTTTTCCACGTTGATTCAATGTCATCACATAGATTATTTATTTTTTATGACGTGGAAACAATGTTGACTCAACCAGTTTTTGTCCAGCGGGTGGTGAGTGGAGATGTTCATCCTTCTCTAAACAATAATTAAAGTACATGAAGCCAAAAGTATGCACTACCACCTGCATAATACTCAACCTAACTAATTGCGCCTAACTAAATGCATTGTAATGGAGAGAATTTGCATGGGGGCTACTCACACTCTTTTTAAAAAAAAAAATTTTTTTTTTTTTTTACAGTATTTGTGTGTCAAGCAATTTTGTGCAAGTGTGTATGTGAGTGTGAGGAGAGAAGAGAGAGAAACAACAAGTGTGAGAGAAAATGAGAGAGGGAGAGAGAATGTCAAGAGTTATTTTTGGCCTTGTCACGGCAACTTGTAAATCAATCAAGAGTATTCTGCTGGAGCTACTGATGTGGGACTATTGTTGGAGGAGGTCTGATTCTGGAAATATGTAGAAGGGGTAATAATAAACACATGGGGCGGACATTTTGGAAGTCTTTCAGTAATTTTTGATGTATTCCTCCCCAGAAACAGTTCTCACAGTTACTGTTCCACTTGGTGTTTCTTGGCGCTGAAACTTTGACCGCCAGTGTGAAGTATATCAATAATCCAAAAGAGAGGGAAACGTATCTATTTGCCACAACTGAGCCCCCCAAATGTCACACATGCATTTGTTTGTCAGAAACAAAGATAATCTCTCTACCAGAGAGAGGTCTTAGGTAAATGAACAGCTCTATTTTTAGCCCATTACGCTTCTCCCTAACAAATTAAACTGCACACCGGTAGATTGATGTAGAACAGCTGTGCATTATGATTCCCTTGCCTTTCCCATTTTCAAAGCTCAAATAAAATAAAAAGTATGTATGGAACATCTGAATTCTGCACCAGAGCTCTGTTGATACAGGGTAACGATATGTAATTTGGCATGCTGCACACGTGTCCACTCCTATTAGCTTGGATATGAATCAGCAAATGAATGTTATCCTTCTGAAATACCACAGATTATGTTGTATTTTATATGAACTGTGTAGGGTTTTAATCGTTCATCTTATAGTGTATTAGGGAACGGACAATGTAAATACAGGACTCCTGTTCTGGTGTCAACATTTCACTATTCCAATGGTTGCACTGCCATAGCGGGTGGATTTCCCCCCCTGTGTTTTTCTTTTCAAGTGTCTAATCTTGGAGAGACCAGAATACTCTGTATTTCTGACCACTTCATAGTTGTCAATAATCAACCCCATCCACAATTTAGCCTGAAACCAGTCACATTTCCACTGATGCACAATTGGCAAGGATCTGTGTCACACACACATATATAGCCTACCCACACTCACTCAGTTACTCAGTCACTCACATACCTAACTTACATACTGTACCTAATCAGAGCCATATGACCTTGGCGTAGGGAAGTCAGACAAAAGTGGTCTTATGGCCAACAGATCCGCCGACGCAGTCAGCATGGAAGTTTAGTTTCAGATGAACAGGTAAAGATCCTGAAATAGCAGCTAGTATCAACCTGTTAAACCTCCACACACACGCATGCATGCACACATACACACACACGCCACATATCCCACCACACACACAGATCCTCCCCAGCCAAGCCACACATGCCTGGCCCGGTTAGATAATTTATGCCCAATGGAACATTACATCCTAACACTGGCCTCTCTCCCTTCATAAATACTCTATTGGTCATCTGGAAACCATTAGGCCTCCTCTCCAGAGACAGAGATGGACTATTTGAGATAAAGTTACTCGTTTTTTTATGTTTCATTAGACAGAAGAAAAAAAAAAAAAACAGGTTGCATGCTGAGCCATACAAAGAATCAGCCCACGGATAATTTCATCTAATGATTTCTTGTCACTTATAATAATCATTGAAATCAAACTAGTTTAAGAAAACCCCACACACATGAGCCAATACCTTAGGTCAGAGCTGATGTTGTGGGACTTAAAGGGATATTTCACCCTGGCTTTGACACGGCATATAGCCGCTACTATATTAACAACATTACGTTTTTGTAATAAACATAAAAATTATCGAAACCACAAACTAGAGTGAGCGCATTTTAATTTCACTGGTAGAATTGGTACGTTTCGACTTCCTGTGTATTCGGCTGCTAGTGAACCAAGCATGGCATAAACGTGGCATAATTATTTCGCCACTACGGCCTATGTATTGCCTTACCTCCCTAATCTTACTTCATTTGCACACACTGTATATAGACTTTTCTATTGTGTTATTGACTGTACGTTTGTTCATTCCATGTGTAACTGTGTTGTTGTTTGTGTCACACTGCTTTGCTTTATCTTGGCCAGGTCGCAATTGTAAATGAGAACATGTTCTCAACTGACCTACCTGGTTAAATAAAGGTGAAATAAAGAAAATAAAAAAAACATAAATTGGCTAGTGTTTATATGGGTTTGTGTTTGTGTTATGGGGTTAAAGGTGGTTAGATGTAGCCTGAGGAACGCAGAGTACCTTCCTGACCATGTAATCAATTTAGTCTACCCCTTTTCTCTTTGTAAAACTCAGGTTATCTGGAGTCCTTCCACAGGCCCTGCTGAAAAATAACCCAAAGCGGTGGAATTCTGGCTACACGAGTATAAGGGAGCGGACACACCTCGCGGTTATGGAGTACAACAGGATTGTGGGACAAAACCAGCAAGGGACACTGAAACATATAAAATCAAGACTCCAACAGTAATGACACAACCTCATTCTTCTCTCTGAAGATTCTTTAAACACAATGCAAAGACACGTCTACAAAAATCCCCTGCAAAGGACTACTATTGACAACAATTATCTGTCAAAGTCAATGGGCTGAGGGAGGTTTACAGATAGATCTTTGAGATGAGGAATGGCGTTTTGGTTGTGCAGGGTTGTGCTTAGAGTCAGTAAATGTTTTATTATTTATAAGAACGATTGAAAGGTGCCATTTCTCCTCAATCTCCCATACACAAGAATACATGCTGTGTAAGAACTGCCCGTGTAAGACTATTCACACGTTCCGCAGCTCCCCAGCCCATTTACTTTGTTGACTGATCTTTCCTCTCAAAAGCAGCTCCCAATGTCCCTCATTGTCCATAAACAATCCACTGGTCTGTCTTTAAACACTTAGGTCTGAATCGGTTGATACCTTTAAGAAAGACCTTGACCTTTTACTGCAGTGGGCTAAATCTGGGTCACACAGAATAATTATTGGTAGTCTTAAACAAATCTAGTTTGAAACAAAAGTATACACCTCACACATGGTTATGGTCTTAAAAAAATAAGACAACTTTACCATGTCAGATATAGAGTTCAAATTTATTTAAAAAAAAATGTTTTTGCATCACAATATTACACTTGATATACATCACAGAAGACTGAAATATAACAAAAACTGCTTGACATAGAAACACTGGATTTTTGGCTGTTTAAAATGTTTTTATTTTATTAATTATAAAATACCATTCCACCCATGAGGCCACTAGGCCATTTGACTGCAGGAATGGGCTACGGTCTAGAAGCCCTACACCACATCCTACACCGCAGAGTCTTATCCAACTGGCTGTACACCGCGGACAGGACAAGGCCATTCGCCACAAGCACAAATAGTCTCCGCTTCCACAGCACACCATGCCAAACACCATTGCCAGTATACCGAATCCAGATAAAGGACTATAGCTGCGTTTACACAGGCAGCCAAATTCTGATCTTTTTTTCACAGGTGGGTGTCCACCCCAAAGTGCTGCATGTCATGATGACAGACACCTGTCTTGATCAAAGAGAGAAGACTTGAAATAGCAGCGTACGCATTGTTGGATTACTTCATGGAGCAAAAAAAATGTTATTCATTTTAATAACGGAGCATCTTCTGAATTCAAACTGACCCCCTGCAATTGGACACAGACATTTTATGAGACTCATGTTTCCACAAATCGAGGACGTAGAGAGAATTGCAAAGCTAAGGTTGGTCTAAAATTCTCTGTGCTTCACCAAACAGTACCTATCCTGTAACTCCCAGTAATGGATACCAAAACTCTGGTTAAATCACATTACCTTGTGTAACAATCTGTAGCAAAGACAACTGGTGATCAGCAGATGATGGGAGAGTCATGATGAAATTGTCATTCACAAATAAAATACAGTAAGAAAATACAGTATGATTGGTGTAGTAAAGTTCAGGAAATACTTGTACAGCTGTGGGAGGAGTGTTGTCATGATGAAACTGCCATTCAGCTCCTCGAGTAATTTTCTGCTTGAAATCCAGCATAATGTCCAATCCGTCCAGAGGGATACAGATCACGGGATACAGTTCTGCTACAATGGCGCAGGAAAGCAGAGGAATTATGTTTCTTTCTATCTGGAATCCACTCAGGAAGAAGCCCAGGCACCACATGGTATTGTCTATAAGACAAGAAAATATAGAATATACTCGTTTGTACAGTTTGAACAACAATTGTAATGTGCCAGCATAACATGTAGTAAAACCAGCTGATCAGTTTTATATTTACAACAGTAAATTGCTGTATCAATGTTTCTCCTCACTGTTAGCTAGTAAAAACTTAGCTAGCTAGGTAGGTAGCTGGATAGCCATAATTGTTTGGAATGCTATCTTGCGTCATGCTTATAATTTTGTGTTATTAAAATGCATCCACTGTCATAATCAATGTCAACCCTCATCAATTATGTTACATAACTAGCTAAATTATTTACCATTGCTGATGTTACATATGTTTGCTAACAAGTTACAAACATGAGGCGTGGCACATAACAATTTAGCAGGCGCCAGGCTAACTAGCTAGCCGACTCCAGTCAAGTGCTAATGTTTGCTGGTAAACCTAGCTTTAGGTGGTTGGTTGTAACATTGTAGCTTCCTGATTAGTAGCCATGTCAACAACTAAAAAGAGAAGAGGTTTTACAATCAAGATACAATACAGTGAGTATACAAAACAATAAGATAACCTGCTATTTCCATAACATAGACTTACCAGGTGAATTCAGGTGAAAGCTGTGATCCCTTATTGATGTCACTTATTAAATCCACTTCAATGAGTGTAGATGAAGGGGAGGAGACAGGTTAAAGAATGATTTTTAAGCCTTGAGACAATTGAGACATGGATTGTGTATGTCTCCCATTCAAGGGGTGAAGGGACAAGACAAAACATGGAAGAGCCTTTGAACGAGGTATGGTAGTAGGTGCCAGGCACACCGGTTTGTGTCAAGAACTATAACCCTGCTGGGTTTTTCATACTTAACAGTTTCCTGTGTGTATAACGAATGGTCCACCACCCAAAGGACATCCAGCCAGCTTGACACAACTGTGGGAATCAGTGTTGTCAACATGGGCCAGCATCCCTGTGGAACGCTTTGGACACCTTGTAGAGTCCATGATGGGGTACTGAGGGGGTCCACAGGGGGTCCTAATATTTGATAAACTCAGTGTTGATTTCAGATTGTAAACCCCCTTCTATTTTCTGTCATTGTTATTTCTACCCGTAGTTGTTTAGCTAACTTAGGTAGTTAGCTAGGTAGGTAGATAGCTAAGTTAGCAAACATATTTTGTTTTCTATCTCCCCCCACTGTACCACAGTAGTATGTTTGCCAGCAATACACAATATGGCTTTCAATAGGTAAACTAAAGATAGATAGCAAGCTAGGTGGCTTGCAGGAAACATTACAGACTTAGTTAGCAACCGTATTTGTATTTGTCATCTGCTGTAGCTGAGCTTCTAGATCCAGCTCCTTGTTTCAAATCCTTTTTGCTATATTCCAGTTGAAACATGTGGTTGAATGTCACCATGTAGCTCATAGAACATATAAAAATACTTATTTTTATTTGACAAACAGCAGCTAAGCAACAATGATCATGTCACCAGAGTAAGACCCTCGATATTTATTGGAAAGGAGCATCAAGCTTATCACCTTGCACTTTCACCACCCTGTGAAGTTCATTATAACTAATTTAATCTGTAGCCTAATAAACTGCATGCTTTCCCAGATGAGTCATAGTGAGAGGGTCACAAAACATGTATATTTTACCTCTATTTAACTAGGCAAGTCAGCTAAGAACAAATTGTTATTTTCAATGACAGCCTAGGAACAGTGGGTTTACTGCCAACTTCAACAGCAGAACAGATTTTTACCTTGTCAGTTCAGGGATTTGATCTTGCAACCTTTCGGTTACAAGTCAAACACTCTAACCACTTGGCTACGCTGCCACCCTATTCTTGTGACTTCCAATTTGACTTTGATATGATGGTTATTACATCAATATTTGCGCATAAAAGCATTTCCACAGATACTTCTTGCATAATACATTTTTTATCGACACAAGATCCCACCTTTTCTGTTTCCATCAGGCCTGTCATGGCATTTTTTTTTATCCGACATGTACTTTACTCGCATTAAAAGGTTGGATGGAAACCTGGTTAGTGTCAACATCAAACCAGCTTTCTCTTACACAACAATGTTTATGGATGTGTGTGGTTGGTGAGACTACCTGTCTCACCTCTGTCTATCAGGCCAACAAGGTGTTTGTGTCTAGCTATGTACATATTGTTGTATGAGCAACAACCATTCCAAACATGTACAACAGACTCCATTACATTTGACTCAGTGTGTGATGCACAAAACGTGTCATGGTTTGCCGGTTACCAGATGCTAGATTGTGTTTTGTTGGTAAAACCTGCATCCTTGCCTTAAAGACTGAACCTGCATTATGGCAGTACATATTCTGTTGTTCTTTCGCGAGTGCAATGATGTCCAAGGGGGAAAAAAACAGTGTTTGTCGTTTGCAGTAACTTTGTTGTGATATCTCAAACAGATGTGTCAGTTTCACCAATCAAGTTCTACTTTTCAATATGAAGTCAAAGCTTCAAAAAGTGCTTCAAAGATGCTTTCCATAAGTGCACAAAACTCACTCTCCCCTGTGCATAGGAGTGCTGTGAGAATACAGTGTAATAAAATGTCATCCACTGTCACACTGTAATAACATTTGGAGTGAAGGGCTTCTAGCGTGCATTCACTCAATCTCTCTCATCGGATGGGGCCACAGTGTCTTCTGATCCCTCCTGTCTCAGCCTCCAGTATTTATGCTGCAGTAGTTTATGTGTCGGGGGGCTAGGGTCAGTCTGTTACATCTGGAGTATTTCTCTTGTCTTATCCGGTGTCCTGTGTGAATTTAAATATGCTCTCTCTAATTCTCTCTTTCTCTCTTTCGGAGGACCTGAGCCCTAGGACCATGCCTCAGGACTACCTGGCATGATGACTCCTTGCTGTCCCCAGTCTACCTGGCTGTGCTGCTGCTGCTCCAGTTTCAACTGTTCTGCCTATGGAACCCTGACCTGTTCACCGGATGTGCTTGCTGCACCCTTGACAACTACTATGATTATTATTATTTGACCATGCTGGTCATTTATGAACATCTTAACATCTTGACCATGTTCTGTTATAATATCCACCCGGCACAGCCAGAAGAGGACTGGCCATCCCTCATAGCCTGGTTCCTCTCTAGGTTTCTTCCTAGGTTTTTGGCCTTTATAGGGAGTTTTTCCTAGCCACCGTGCTTCTTTCACATGCATTGCTTGCTGTTTGGGGTTTTAGGCTGGGTTTCTGTACAGCACTTTGAGATATCAGCTGATGTACGAAGAGCTATATAAATACATTTGATTTGATCTTATGATAAATGTCTTCCTGTAGAGATCAATACTTTATCTGCCGTGCAGAACAGTTTTTTTACACTCGGTTGACAATATACATGCAACAGTTTAAAAGAGTGAATGTCTGTCTTTTGCTCCCTCGCTTTCTATCTCCCTCTTGCTCTCATTCTTATAACCTCTCCCTTTCCCCTCTCTGTTTCAAAAAATAATACGAAAACACACTTATGAAAATGTGTGCCATGGAAGAGTGAGATACCACGTCTGGACGGTTCCAGCAGGTGAGTCACAGCGTTCTGACTGGTTCAGGCCCAGGGAGAGGCCTTTATGCACCACCAAAATAACTATGGGGGAAAGCAGTAGGGGGAAAACTCTGTATTACATTTTTCCAGAAAATGTCTAATAGCCTAGCAACCCTATAACCTTTGAGGATAAACAAAAAAAAAAGTCCTCCATACACTGTTGAGTTACTACCAATGATGAACAGTACCAGTCAAAAGTTTGGACACATACTCATTCAAGGGTTTTTCTTAATTTTTGATATTTTCTACATTGCAGAATAATAGTTAAGACATCAAACCTATGAAATAACACATATGGAATCATGTAGTAACCAAAAAAGTGTTAAACAAATAGATTTTAGATTATTCAAAGTAGCCACCCTTTGCCTTCATTACAGCTTTGCACACTCTTGGCATTCTCTCAACCAGCTTCACCTGGAATGATTTTCCAACAGTCTTGAAGGAGTTCCCACATATGCTGAGCACTTGTTGGCTGCTTTTCTTTCACTCTGCAGTCCAACTCATTCCAAACCATCACAATTGGGTTGAGGTCGGGTGATTGTGGAGGCCAGGTCATCTGATGCAGCACTCCATCACTCTCCTTCTTGGTCAAATAGCCCTTACACAGACTGGAGGTGTGTTGGGTCATTGTCCTTTTGAAAAACAAATGATAGTCCCACTAAGCGCAAACCAGATGGTATGGCGTATTGCTGCAAAATTATTTTGTAGCCATGCTGGTTAAGTGTGCCTTGAATTCTAAATAAATCACCAACAATCTCACAAGCAAAGCACCTCCACACCATCACACCTCCATGCTTCACGGTGGGAACCACACATACGGAAATCTTCACGTACTCTGCATTTCACAAAGACACGGTGGTTGGAACCAAACATTTCAAATTTCTTGTTATTGGCGTTTGATTCAAACAGTCTCCTCTGAACAGTTGATGTTGTTACTTGAACTCTGTGAAGCATTTATTTGGGCTACAATTTCTGAGGCTGGAAACTCTAATGAACTTATCCTTTGCAGCAGAGGTACATCTGGGTCTTCCTTTCCTGTGGCGGTCCTCATGAGAGCCAGTTTCATCACAGCGCTTGATGGTTTTTTTCAACTGCACTTGAAGAAACTTTCAAAGTTCTTGAAATGTTCCCGATTGACTGACCTTCATGTCTTAAAGTAATGATGGACTATCGTTTCTCTTTGATTATTTGAGCTGTTCTTGTCATAATATATATACATATATATACTTTTTTAACCTTTGTTTAACTAGGCAAGTCAACTAGGCAAATATGGACTTGTTCTTTTAGCAAATAGGGCCATCTTCTGTATACCAACCCTTCCTTGTTACAACACAAAGTTTGGCTCAAACGCATTAGGAAGGAAAGAAATTCCACAATTTAACTTTTAACAAGGCACACTTGTTAATTAAAATGCATTCTAGGTGACTACCTCATGAATCTGGTTGACAGAATGCCAAGAGTGTGCAAAGCTGTCATCAAGGCAACAGGTGGCTACTTTGAAGAATCTCAAATATAAAATGTAACACTTTTTTTGGTTACTACATGATTCCATGTGTGCTTTTCATAGTTTTGATGTCGTCACTATTATTCTACAACATAGAAAATATAACAATTAAAGAAAAACCCTTGAATGAGTAGGTGTTTCCAAACGTTTTTTACTGGTACTGTATATTAAACCTGGATTACTGATGCTGTGTATTGGCCAGTTAGAGGCTTTGAACCACAGGTCAGTAATATTGGCACTCCCCAGTAGGAGCAGTCCTCCATAGGAATGAATGGAATTCCACAGTATGTCAATGAAATATTTAAAGGACAATACTACATGTATTTAGATATTTTTGTTGTTGTAGTGTGGACAGTAACTGTAAACCTTTTTGTGTTTAGCCCGCAAACATAATTTAAAAGAATGTATTAACGTGTCTAATAGAATACACGTGGATAAAATAAATATTGACATTACAGTTTTGTTCAATTGCTAACAAGCATCGGTCAATACTGAAGCCACTTTTTCAAAACTCTTCACACAGTCTGCATTACCAACATACAGTTGAAGTCGGAAGTTTACATACACTTAGGTTGGAGTCATTAAAACTCATTTTTCAACCACTCCACAAATTTCTTGTTAACAAACTATTGTTTTGGCAAATCGGTTAAGATATCGACTTTGTGGATGACACAAATCATTTTTCCAACTATTTTTTTACAGACAGATTATTTCACTTATAAATCACTGTATCACAATTCCAGTGGGTCATAAGTTTATATACACTAAGTTGACTGTACCTTTAAACAGCTTGGAAAATTCCAGAAAATGATGTAATGGCTTTAGAAGCTTCTGATTGGCTAATTGACATAATTTGAGTCAATTGGAGGTGTATCTGTGGATGTATTTCAAGGCCTACCTTCAAACCCAGTGACTCTTTGTTTGACATCATGGGAAAATCAAAAGAAATCATCCAAGACCAAAGAAAAACATTTGTAGACATCCACAAGTCTGGTTCATCGTTGGGAGCAATTTCCAAATGCCTGAAGGTACCACGTTCATCTGTACAAACAATAGTACGCAAGTTTAAACACAATGGGACCACGGAGCCATCATACCACTCAGGAAGGAGATGCGTTCTGTCTCCTAGAGATGAAAGTACTTGTGTGAAAAGTGCAAATCAATCCCAGAACAACAGCAAAGAAAAAGGGGGAGGCTTGCAAGCCAAAGAACAATATCCCAACCGTGAAGCACGGGGGTGGCAGCATCATGTTGTGGGGGTGCATTGCTGCATTAGGGACTGGTGCACTTCATAAAATAGATGGCAACATGAGGAAGGAAAATTCTGTGGATATTTTGAAGCAACATCTCAAGACATCAGTCAGGAAGTTAAGGCTTGTTTGCAAATGGGTCTTCCAAATGGACAATGACCCCAAGCATACTTCTAAAGTTGTGGCAAAATGGCTTAAAGACAACAAAGTGAAGGTATTGGAGTGGCCATCACAAAGCCCTGACCTCAATCCCATAGAAAATGTGTGGGCAGAACCAAAAAAGCATGTGTGAGCAAGGAGACCTACAAACCGGACTCAGTTACACCAGCTCTGTCAGGAGGAATGGACCAAAATTCACCCAACTTATTGTGGGAAGCTTGTGGAAGGATACCTGAAACGTTTGACCCAAGTTAAACAATTTAAAGGCAATGCTACCAAATACTAATTGAATGTATGTATACTTCTGACCTACTGGGGATGTAATGAATGAAATAAAAGCTGAAAAAAGTAATTCTCTCTACTATTATTCTGACATTTCACATTCTTAAAAAAAAATGGTGATCCTAATTGACAGCTAATTTTACTAGGATTAAACGTGAGGAATTGTGAAAAACTGAGTTCAAATGTATTTAGCTAAGGTGAATGTAAACTTCCGACTTCAACTGTACATCTTGGCCAAACAGTTAATCTCACCTCCAAAACTCACTCAAACCACCAAAACACTTCATAAGTGTCTCAAAATAAGCTTGTTCGACCATAACACTGGCAACAACTCTCACTCAGAAGCATACATTGTCACTCATAACACACTGACCTAAAAAACACTAACAGGGAACATTACATAAATGATGAATTTCTCTTGAGGTTTGAATGATTTTTCACATAAATCAGTATTTCATTATAGAATAAGAATAACCTCTATGGGCTAGGCGGGACGAATTCGTCCCACCTACGTAACAGCCACTTGAAGCCTGTGGCGCGATTTTCAAAACCTTAAAAATCCTATTACTTCAATTTCTCAAATATATGACTATTTTACAGCTATTTAAAGACAAGACTCTCGTTAATCTAACCACACTGTCCGATTTCAAAAAGGCTTTACAACGAAAGCAAAACATTAAATTATGTCAGCAGAGTACCAAGCCAGAAATAATCAGACACCCATTTTTCAAGCTAGCATATAATGTCACATAAACCCAGAAGACAGCTAAATGCAGTACTAACCTTTGATGATCTTCATCAGATGACAACCCTAGGACATTATGTTATACATGCATGTTTTGTTCAATCAAGTTCATATTTATATCAAAAACCAGCTTTTTACATTAGCATGTGACATTCAGAACTAGCATACCCCCCGCAAACTTCCGGAGGAATTCGCTAACATTTTACTAAATTACTCACGATAAACGTTCACAAAAAGCATAACAATTATTTTAAGAATTATAGATACAGACCTCCTCTATGCACTCGATATGTCCGATTTTAAAATAGCTTTTTGGTGAAAGCACATTTTGCAATATTCTAAGTACATAGCCCAGGCATCACGGGCTAGCTATTTAGACACCCGGCAAGTTTAGCACTCACCATAATCATATTTACTATTATAAAAGTTTGATTACATTTTGTTGTCTTCGTCAGAATGCACTCCCAGGACTGCTACTTCAATAACAAATGTTGGTTTGGTCCAAAATAATCCATCGTTATATCCGAATAGCGGCGTTTTGTTCGTGCGTCCCAGACACCATCTGAAATGGTAAATCAGGGTCGCGCGCATGGCGCAATTCGTGACAAAAAAAATCTAAATATTCCATTACCGTACTTCGAGGCATGTCAACCGCTGTTTAAAATCCATTTTTATGCCATTTTTCTCGTAAAAAAGCGATAATATTCCGACCGGGAATGTCCATTTAGCTAAACTGAGGAAAGTAAACAAAGCTGTCGGTCGACGCGGGCACGAGCCTGAGTCTCACAGTACTGTAACCAGCCACTACCCAAACGCGCTACTTTGTTTCAGCCAGAGCCTGAAAAGCCACGATTCAGCTTTTTGCCGCCTTCTGAGACCCTATGGCAGCCGTAGGAAGTGTCACGGGACAGCTAAGATCCTCACTCTTCAATAAACAGAGACAAGAAGAACGACACCTTGTCAGACAGGCCACTTCCTGCCTGAAACCTTGTCAGGTTTTTGCCTGCCAAATGAGTTCTGTTATACTCAGACACCATTCAAACAGTTTTAGAAACTTTAGGGTGTTTTCTATCCATATGTAATAAGTATATGCATATTCTAGTTACTGGGTAGGAGTGGTAACCAGATTAAATCGGGTACGTTTTTTATCCAGCCGTGTCAATACTGCCCCCTATCCTAAACAGGATAACACCTTTTCACATTATTGACAGTACTAAAGTCTATATAACAAGAATGAATCAGAAATGCAGCATTATGTTGAAACAAAAAACAAATTCGTGAAATTCCAGGGCTACAATAACAATTACAAAAAGAACATCATCAACATGTGTAGTATACTTACTCATACTGTACAGTAAGTAGTGTGAGGGTTCTAGTTCTCATCAACATGTATAGTATAATCACTCAAACTGTACATTAACTACTGTGAGGGTTCTAGTTCTCATCAACATGTGTAGTATACTCACTCATACTGTACAGTAAGTACTGTGAGGGTTCTAGATCTCATCAACATGTGTAGTATAATCACTCATTTTCTACAGTAAGTACTGTGATGGTTCTAGTTCTCATCAACATGTGTCGTATAATCACTCATAATGTACAATACTGTGAGGGTTCTAGATCTCATCAACATGTGTAGTATAATCACTCATACTGTACAGTACTGTGAGGGTTCTAGTTCTCATCAACATGTATAGTATAATCACTCATACTGTATAGTACTGTGATGGTTCTAGTTCTCATCAACATGTATAGTATAATCACTCACTGTACAGTACTGTGAGGGTTCTAGTTCTCATCAACATGTATAGTATAATCACTCATACTGTACAGTAAGTACTGTGAGGGTTCTAGTTCTCATCAACATGTGTAGTATAATCACACATACTGAACAGCACTGAGGTTTCTAGGTCTCATTAACATGTATAGTATATTCACTCATACTGTACAGTAGGTACTGTGAGGGTTCTAGTTCTCAATAACATGTAGTATAATCACTCATACTGTACAATACTGTGAGGGTTCTAGTTCTCATCAACATGTATAGTATAATCACTCATACAGTACCGTACTATGAGGGTTCTAGTTCTCATCAACATGTGGAACATAAACACACATACTGAACAGCACTGAGGTTTCTAGGTCTCATTAACATGTGTAGTATACTCACTCATACTGTACAGTACTGTGAGGGTTCTAGTTCTCATCAACATGTATAGTATATTCACTCATACTGTACAGTAATGTGAGTGTTCTAGTTCTCATCAACATGTGTAGTATACTCACTCATACTGTACAATACTGTGAGGGTTCTAGTTCTCATCAACATGTGTAGTATACTCACTCATACTGTACAGTAAGTACTGTGAGGGTTCTAGTTCTCATCAGCATGTGTAGTATAATCACTCATACTGTATAGTACTGTGAGGGTTCTAGTTCGCATCAACATGTATAGTATAATCGCTCATACTGTACAGTACTATGAGGGTTATAGTTCTCATCAACTTGTATAGTATAATCACTCATACTGTACAGTAAGTACTGTGAGGGTTCTAGTTCTCATCAACATGTGTAGTATTGTTACGAATCCCTTTGGCCCTGCAGTCTAGGGGAGATGGAACTGAGACCCGTAACATAAATCATGCAAATTATAATAGTGAAAAGTAACAGTGAGAACAAAAACCATAGACAACTGAAATCTACCGTCAAACACTAAAGGTTTATTGTTTAAAACCTCTTCAGCGTCTGATCCCGTTAGCGGGATCAAAATCCAGCGAAAAATCATATCGCCAATTAGCATTAAAAAAAATCATAATTTTTTTCAAAAATATATATATATATATATATATTTTTTTTTAATAGATACACCTCTCCTGAATCGACCCACGTCGTCCGATTTCAAAAAGGTTTTACAGGAAAAGCAAATCATTAGATTATGTTAGATGAGTCCATCGTAAAAAGCAGCAACATAGCCATTTTCCGACCAACCACTTGCATCACAAATAACCAAAAAACAGCTAAATGCAGCACTAACCTTTTACAAACTTCATCAGATGACACACCTAGGACATCATGTTATACAATGCATGCATTCTTTTGTTCAATAAAGGTCATATTTATATATAAAAACAGCATTTTACGTCGGCGCGTAACGTTGACTGACTATTTTCCCCTCAAATGCGTCCCGGGAAACAGCGCATAATTCCATTTATTACTATTCGAAAACGATTTTTTAAATTTATATTGTCAATCTAACATTTATAGATGAATCTCTTGAGAACACCTGTCATACCAGATTTTAAATTAACTTTACTGGGTAATCACACTTTGCGATAAAAGGAGATGCGATACACAGAAAATGAGCTAATAAACCGAGCTCGGCGCCATCTTGGAACAATCGCATGTCACATCTCATCTTGTATAATATTGTCAATAATCGCCTACCTTTAGTTGTCTTCATCAGAAAGCACTTCCAGGAATCCCAGGTCCACAACAGATGTATTTTCGGTCTAAAAAGTCCATCATTTATGTTCCATTAGCTTTCTGTTGTTAGCGCGTCTGAATGCTGTATCCAAATACTCTGCCGGGCGCGGCACAGCCGTTTCGAAATAAAACGTTTTTTTCCCCATTTAGGTTCATTCAAACATGTCAAACGTTGTAAAACAATCTTCAGGGCCTGTAACACCAAGAGAGCCAATAAGATTCGAGGGGGATGATTTCATTGTGTTTCAAACCGTTTACAAAGGTGGGGGTAGACATGGCCGCCGGCGTCATAATGGTGATGGCCCATCCCCTGTGACCAATTTCCAACGCGTCTCATTCACTGAGTTTCGACTGTATAATGCTCAAACCACTGTGAAAAGACTGGCGACATCTAGTGGAAGCAATAGGAAGTGCTCACTGAACCATTGTTAACGCTGTGATTAATAGGGAAAGATGAGAAGTCGAGTCCACAATTCTGAATTCCACTTCCTGTTTCAATCGGTCTCGGGGTTTTGACTGCCATAGGAGTTCTGTTATACTCAGACACCATTCAAACAGTTTTAGAAACTTTAGGGTGTTTTCTATCCATATATAATAAGTATATGCATGTCCTAGCTTCTGAGTTTGATTAGTAGGCCGTTGAAAATGGGAACGAATTTTTTTCAAAATGCGCTGTGGCGCCCCCTATCCTAGGGTATCCTCAAGAGGCTAAACACACGGTAAGGGGGGGGTGTGAGAAAAGGGGCTGAGCGGGACCCAAGCAAAGAAACAATAATCCAAAACCACCCCTAAGCTAGACTAGCCTATTTCAACAACAGCTAGTTAACCAAAAATACAGGAGGGTGGTCCGCCCAGTTCTAACTAGGGTACTTAGACACAGTATTCCTACGGGTAATGTATGCCCATGGGCGACTTGTCTTGGTACCCCCTTTTCTCACCAAACAAACAAACAGTCAAACAACAAAACAATACTCACAGGATTACCGGACAAATGTGACATGTAGTTGCAAAAACAAAAGAGATCAATACAGAGATAGAGAGAGACACAGGGAGATAGAGATTGGACACGAGCGATTGAGCGAATGAGCACAAAGATTGATCACAGAGTGAGAATGAGCTAGCGAGAGATTGCAACTGACTGGGGTTTTAAACCAAGGGAAAGGGACTGATTGGGTGAGGGAAAAGGAACAGGTGTCTTCTGATTGGGGACTGATTGAGGAGTGATGATTGTCACCTGTGAGGAGGAGAAGGAGAGAAAAGAAACACAGGATACACACACAGGATACCTGTATCCGTAACAAGTATAATCATTCATACTGTACAGCACTGTGAGGGTTCTAGTTCTCATCAACATGTGTAGTATAATCACACATACTGTTCATTACTGTGAGGATTTTAGTACTCATCAACATGTATAGTATAATCACTCATACTGTACAGTACTGTGAGGGTTCTAGTTCTCATCAACAAGAAATATATAATCACTCACACAGTACAGTACTGTGAGGGTTATAGTTCTCATCAACATGTATAGTAAAATCACTCATACTGCACGGTACTGTGAGGGTTCTAGTTCTCATCAACATGTAAAGTATAATCACTCATACTGTACAGTAAGTACTGTGAGGGTTCTAGTTCTCATCAACATGTGTAGTATAATCACTCATACTGTACAGTACTGTGAGGGTTCTTGTTCTCATTGACATGTATAGTATAATCACTCATACTGTACAGCACTGTGAGGGTTGTAGTTCTCATCAACATGTGAAGAATACTCACTCATACTGTTCAGTACTGTGAGGGTTCTTGTTCTCATCAACATGTATAGTATTATCGCTCAAACTGTACAGCACTGTGAGGGTTCTAGTTCTCATCAACATGTATAGTAAAATCACTCATACTGCACGGTACTGTGAGGGTTCTAGTTCTCATCAACATGTGAAGAATACTCACTCATACTGTTCAGTACTGTGAGGGTTCTAGTTCTCGTCAACATGTGAAGAATACTCACTCATACTGTTCAGTACTGTGAGGGTTCTAGTTCTCATCAACATGTGTAGTATATTCACTCATACTGTACAGTACTGTGAGGGTTCTAGTTCTCATCAACACGTATAGTATAATCACTCATTCAGTACCGTACTGTGAGGGTTCTAGTTCTCATCAACATGTGAAGAATACTCACTCATACTGTTCAGTACTGTGAGGGTTCTAGTTCTCATCAACATGTGAAGAATACTCACTCATACTGTTCAGTACTGTGAGGGTTCTAGTTCTCATCAACATGTGTAGTATATTCACTCATACTGTACAGTACTGTGAGGGTTCTAGTTCTCATCAACATGTATAGTATAATCATTCATACTGTACAGTACTGTGAGGGTTCTAATTCTTATCAACATGTATAGTATAATCACTCATACTCTACAGTACGTACTGCGAAGGTTCTAGTTGTCATCAACATGTGTAGTATAATCACTCATACTGTCATACTGTACAGCACTGTGAGGATTTTAGTACTCATCAACATGTATAGTATAATCACTCATACTGTACAGTACTGTGATGGTTCTAGTTCTCATCAACAAGAAATATATAATCACTCACACTGTACAGTACTGTGAGGGTTATAGTTCTCATCAACATGTATAGTAAAATCACTCATACTGCACGGTACTGTGAGGGTTCTAGTTCTCATCAACATGTATAGTATAATCACTCATACTGTACAGTACTATGAGGATTCTAGTTCTCATCAACATGTATACTTTAATCACTCATACTGTACAATACTGTGAGGGTTCTTGCGCTCATCAGCATGTGTAGTATAATAACTCATACTGTACAATACTGTGAAGGTTCTAGTTCTCATCAACATGTGTAGTATACTCACTCATACTGTACAGTAAGTACTGTGAGGGTTCTAGATCTCATCAACATATGTAGTATAATCACTCATTCTCTACAGTAAGTACTGTGAGAGTTGTAGTTCTCATCAACAAGTATAGTATAATCACTCATAATGTACAGTACTGTTAGAGTTTGTGTTCTCATCAACATGTACAGTATAATCACTCATACTGTACAGTACTGTGAGGGTTCTAGTTCTCATCAACATGTATAGTATAATCACTCATACTGTAAAGTATGCACTGTGAGGGTTCTAGTTCTCATCAACATGTATAGTATAATCACTCATACTGTACAGCACTGTGAGGGTTCTAGTTCTCATCAACATGTATAGTATAAACGCTCATACTGTACAGTAAGTATGGTGCGGTTTATAGTTCTCATCAACATGTACAGTATAATCACTCATACTGTACAGTACTGTGAGGGTTATAGTTCTCATCAACATGTATAGTAAAATCACTCATACTGCACGGTATTGTGAGGGTTCTATTTCTCATCAACATGTATAGTATAATAACTCATACTGTACAGTACTGTGAGGATTCTAGTTCTCATCAACATGTATACTTTAATCACTCATACTGTACAATACTGTGAGGGTTCTAGTTCTCATCAACATGTGTAGTATAATCACTCATACTTTACAGTACTATGAGGGTTCTAGTTCTCATCAACATGTATAGTATAATCGCTCATACTGTACAGTACTGTGAGGGATCTAGTTCTCATCAACATGTATAGTATAATCGCTCATACTGTACAGTACTATGAGGGTTCTAGTTCTCATCAACATGTGTAGTATAATCACTCATACTGAACAGCACTGAGGTTTCTAGGTCTCATTAACATGTGTAGTATACTAACTCATACTGTACACCACTTTGAGGGTTCTAGTTCTCATCAACATGTGTAGTATATTCACTCATACTGTACAGTACTGTGAGGGTTCTTGTTCTCATTGACATGTATAGTATAATCACTCATACTGTACAGTACTGTGAGGGTTCCAGTTCTCATCAACATGTATAGTATAATCACTCATACTGTACAGTACTGTGAGTTTTCTAGTTTTCATCAACATGTATAGTATAATCACTCATACTATACAGTACTGAGAGGATTCTAGTTCTCATCAACATGTGTAGTATATCACTCATACTGTACAGTACTGTGAGGATTCTAGTTCTCATCAACATGTATAGTATAATCGCTCATACTTTACAGTACTATGAGGGTTCTAGTTCTCATCAACATGTGTAGTATAATCACTCATACTGTACAGTACTGTGAGGGTTCTAGTTCTCATCAGCATGTGTTGTATAATCACTCATACTGTATAGTACTGTGAGGGTTCTAGTTCTCATCAACATGTATAGTATAATCACTCATACTGTATAGTACTGTGAGGGTTCTAGTTCTCATCAACATGTATAGTATAATCGCTCATACTGTACAGTACTATGAGGGTTCTAGTTCTCATCAACATGTGTAGTATATTCACTCATACTGTACAGTACTGTGAGGGTTCTAGTTCTCATCAACACGTATAGTATAATCACTCATTCAGTACCGTACAGTGAGTGCTCCAGTTCTCATCAACATGTATAGTATAATCATTCATACTGTACAGTACTGCGAAGGTTCTAGTTCTCATCAACATGTGTAGTATAATCACACATACTGTATAGTACTGTGAGGGTTCAATTTCTCATCAACAAGAAATATATAATCACTCACACTGTACAGTACTGTGAGGGTTGTAGTTCTCATCAACAAGTATAGTATAATCACTCATAATGGACAGTACTGTTAGAGTTCGTGTTCTCATCAACATGTACAGTATAATCACTCATACTGTACAGTACTGAGAGGGTTCTTGCTCTCATCAGCATGTGTAGTATAATAACTCATACTGTACAATACTGTGAGGGTTCTAGTTCTCATCAACATGTGTAGTATACTCACTCATACTGTACAGTAAGTACTGTGAGGGTTCTAGATCTCATCAACATGTGTAGTATAATCACTCATTCTCTACAGTAAGTACTGTGAGGGTTGTAGTTCTCATCAACAAGTATAGTATAATCACTCATACTGTACAGTACTGTGAGGGTTCTAGTTCTCCTCAACATGTGTTGTATACTCACTCATACTGTACAGTACTGTGAGTGTTCTAGTTCTCATCAACATTTGTAGTATAATCACTCATACTGTACAGTACAGTGAGGGTTGTATTTCTCATCAACCTGTGTTGTATACTCACTCATACTGTACAGCACTGTGAGGGTTCTAGTTCTTATCAACATGTATAGTATAATCACTCATACTCTACAGTACGTACAGCGAAGGTTCTAGTTCTCATCAACATGTGTAGTATAATTACACATACTGTTCATTACTGTGAGGAATTTAGTTCTCATCAACATGTATAGTATAAACGCTCATACTGTACAGTAAGTATGGTGCGGGTTATAGTTCTCATCAACATATACAATAAAATCACTCATACTCTACAGTAAGTACTGTGAGGGTTCTTGTTCTCATCAAAATGTATAGTATTATCGCTCAAACTGTACAGCACTGTGAGGGTTCTAATACTCATCAACATGTATAGTATAATCACTCATACTGTTCAGTACTGTGAGGGTTCTAGTTCTCATCACCACGTATAGTATAATCACTCACACAGTACAGTACTCTGAGGGTTCTAGTTCTCATCAACTTGTACAGCATAATCACTCATACTGTACAGTAAGTTCTGTGAGGGTTCTAGTTCTCATTAACATGTGTAGTATAATCACTCATACTATACAGTACTGTGAGGATTCTAGTTCTCATCAACATGTGTAGTATAATCACACATACTGTTCAGTACTGTGAGGATTTTAGTTCTCATCAACATGTGTAGTATAATCACTCATACTGTACAGTAATGTGAGAGTTCTAGTTCTCATTAACATGTGTAGTATACTCACTCAAACTGTACAGCACTGTAAGGGTTCTAGTTCTCATCAACATGTGTTGTGTATTCCCTCATACTTTATAGTACTGTGAGGGTTGTAGTTCTCTTCAACATGTACTGTATAATCACTCATACTGTACAGTACTGTGAGGATTCTAGTTCTCATCAACATGTATAGTATAGTCACTCATACTGTACAGTACTGTGAAGGTTCTTGTTCTCATTGACATGTATAGTATAATCACTCATACTGTTCAGTACTGTGAGGATTCTAGTTCTCATCAACATGTATACTTTAATCACTCATACTGTACAGTAATGTGAGGGTTCTTGTTCTCCTTGACATGTATAGTATAATCACTCATACTGTTCAGTACTGTGAGGATTCTAGTTCTCATCAACATGTATACTTTAATCACTCATACTGTACAGTACTGTGAGGGTTCTAGTTCTCATCAACATGTGTAGTATAATCACTCATACTGTACAGTACTGTGAGGGTTCTAGTTCTCACCAACATGTGTAGTATAATCACTCATACTGTACAGTACTGTGAGGGTTCTAGTTCTCATCAACATGTGAAGAATACTCACTCATACTTTTCAGTACTGTGAGGGTTCTTGTTCTCATCAACATGTATAGTATTATCGCTCAAACTGTACAGCACTGTGAGGGTTCTAGTTCTCATCAACATTTATAGTAAAATCACTCATACTGCACGGTACTGTGAGGGTTATAATTCTCATCAACATGTATAGTATAATCACTCATACTGTACAGTAAGTACTGTAAGGGTTCTAGTTCTCATGAACATGTGTAGTATAATCACTCATACTGTACAGTACTGTGAGGATTCTAGTTCTCATCAAAAAGTATACTATAATCACTCATGCTGTACAGCACTGTGAGGGTTCTAGTTCTAATCAACATGTGAAGTATATTCACTTATACTGTTTAGCACTGTGAGGGTTCTAGATCTCATCAACATGTATAGTATAATCACTCATACTGTACAGTACTGTGAGGGTTCTAGTTCTCATCAACATGTACAGTATAATCACTCATACTGTACAGCACTGTGAGGGTTCTAGTTCTCATCAACATGTGTAGTATAATCACTCATACTGTACAGTACTGTGAGGGTTCTAGTTCTCATCAACATGTGTAGTATAATCACTCATACTGTACCGTACTGTGAGTGTTCTAGTTCTCATCAACATTTGTAGTATAATCACTCATATTGTACAGCACTGAGTTTTCTAGGTCTCATTTAACATGTGTAGTATTCTCACTCATGCTGTACAGCACTGTGAGGGTTCTAGTTCTCATCAACATGTATAGTATAATCACTCATACTGTACAGTACTGTGAGGGTTCCAGTTCTCATCAACATGTATACTATAATCACTCATACTGTACAGTGCTGTGAGGGTTCTAGTTCTCATCAACATTTGTAGTATAATCACTCATACTGTACAGTAAGTACTGTGACGTTTCTAGTACTCATCAACATGTATACTATAATCACTCATACTGTACATCACTGAGGGTTCTAGTTCTCATTAACATGTGTAGTATACTCACTCATACTGTACAGTACGGTGAGGGTTCTAGTTCTCATCAACATGTGTAGTATAATCACTCATACTGTACCGTACTGTGAGTGTTCTAGTTCTCATCAACATTTGTAGTATAATCACTCATATTGTACAGCACTGAGTTTTCTAGGTCTCATTTAACATGTGTAGTATTCTCACTCATGCTGTACAGCACTGTGAGGGTTCTAGTTCTCATCAACATGTATAGTATAATCACTCATACTGTACAGTACTGTGAGGGTTCCAGTTCTCATCAACATGTATACTATAATCACTCATACTGTACAGTGCTGTGAGGGTTCTAGTTCTCATCAACATTTGTAGTATAATCACTCATACTGTACAGTAAGTACTGTGACGTTTCTAGTACTCATCAACATGTATACTATAATCACTCATACTGTACATCACTGAGGGTTCTAGTTCTCATTAACATGTGTAGTATACTCACTCATACTGTACAGTACTGTGAGGGTTCTAGTTCTCATCAACATGTATAGTATAATCACTCTTACTGTACAGTGCTGTGAGGGTTCTAGTTCTCATCAACATGTGTAGTATAATCACTCATACTGTACAGTACTGTGAGGGTTCTAGTTCTCATCAACATGTATAGTATAATCACTCATACTGTTCAGTACTGTGAGGGTTCTAGTTCGCATCAACATGTATATGATAATCACTCATTCTGTATAGTACTGTGAAGATTCTAGTTCTCCCTCTCTCCTGCATTTGGCCACAAATTCTCATCAACATCATTTCTTATGTCTTCTCTGGCGATGCATCTTGGAAGGTATCTTCTGGAATGTCTAATCCAACCCTGGCAGTCTTCAGGAGAAGTGTCTCCACACGCCACATTCATGGCATCCTGTAAGGACATCTGGTCATCTGGATGGTGGTCATAAACCTTCCACCTTCACGCAGAGAAAAAAACCCTCTATTGGGTTTAGGAAGGGGGAGTATGGAGGCAGGAAGAGTACTGACATCCTGGGATGTGCAGCTAACCAGTCTGTGACTGCATCAGAGTGGTGGAATGCCACATTATCCCACACAACAATGAAGGTAGGGGAGTCTCTTGCCCCTCTCTCCACCACTGGCACAAGTCGATTATGCAGGTCATCAATAAAATAAATGAGCCTCTCTATATTGTAGGGGCCAATGAGTGGTTTGTGTAACAGCGAACCATCATTGGACAGTGCTGCACACATTGTGATGTCAGCTCCTCTCTGGCCTGGGACATCCACGGTTGCTCTCTGTCCAATCACATTTCTTCCCCTGCGGCGTGTTTTTGCCAGGTTGAATCCAACTTCATCCTCAAAGATGAATGTATGTGCAGTTTGCCTGGCTTCCATCTCCATTACTCTCAAAAATACAGTAAATCCCCAGTTTTACAGTACTTTACATTATGCATAGCTGTGTATGTACCCTGTTTGGTTATTGAACAGACATCTGACCTGGACATATTGATACCGGAGTTCTTTCACACGTTCACCGTTTCTCTCAAAGGTTACAGTGTACAACTGCTTCATCCTTATTTTATGTTTCTCTAGGACTCTGGCAATTGTCGTTGTGCTGACCGTATTCACATTCTCAAAAGTTATATTGTCTGCCAGCACTCCATCCTGAATTTCCCGCAGTATTATTGTATTGTTGCCAATTACCATGTCAACAACGGCAATTTCCTGCACATCTGATAATATTCTGCCTCTCCCTCCTGTGGGAGGCAACCTTTGGATCCTATTGAAAAACACAAAACAATCAATATATTTCAAAATGTCGGTACATGTGTTGGTCAATTTCTTCAACAAATGATCAGGTCTATATAATTATCAAACATACATTAGTAATGGAAAGGAAACACAGACTCTTTGTTTAAGTATTAAAATACTCCTTTAGTAATACAATTGTAGGCAGAAGTTGGTACAGAGTACAGTACATAATAGCTCTCCCCAGGTTCTGCAAAATGTCTAAGACATCTTGTAACTCATATAGTCTCTCCCAGTCCTCCTTGCATGAGTTTCCCTGGCAACAACATTTTAATAAATCTAACCTCCCCCTGACAGCAGCAACCATATTGTCAGCAATTAAAAGCTCAGAAGTGGGTTTGATCGAAACTTGACCTTTCATCACAAGTATAGGGTCAAAACAAGGTGAACGAGTCCAAGCATCTTCTGACAAGTGACTGTTTTCATCAGACCTGCGGCAGCCTTCTTTTCTCAGAAAACCAGTCGTATTCTCAGAACCTCAGATAGCCAGTTGGGGCCCAGACAGGAGGAGTATGTATGAACGTAGGCGGTTTCCACCTTCTGATAGTGTCTGAATGGCACAACACTCAAAACAGGTGTTAATACACACACAGAGGTCTCCTAGAAGAGGAGACCTTACAGTTTATCATAACACAATTTATTAACCCTTTAAAAGGTATGAGGCCTTGGTTTAACCCCTTCACATGTAAAAATTTGAAAATACTTTATTGTATTGGTTTACAACATGGTCAATAATTGTGGCCCTTATCTCATCAGAGACCACCGCTCTTGGTCTTCCTCTCCTTTGTCCTCCACGCATTCTCCCTCTCTTTCCCCACCAACCTGTCTTTCTTGATCCATGTTTCCAAACTATATCATTCCGAAGCCGTCCTATTTTGTCGGTTTGATAACGAGACTAAAAACAGGACACTTAGGTAGGGTTTCAGCTGAAATTGCAATCAGCTGTGTTTGGAATGATTAAATATTCTGCTGAGATCTTCTACATGTTTCAATCTGGTTAATGCACGACATTTGCCATCATTCTGTTTTGAATGTGTTTTTAACAGTTTTGGAAACAGTGTGTTAGCATTTGAAAATATGTGCTGCAAATATATAGTTTTACAGGTGGTGGCGTATGAATGAGAAAAGAGTTAATGGATTTCGAGGGGAAAGTGGTCATTGAATGCATTTTGTGTGAAAGCAATGAAAAATGATTCACAGTTTGGTCCACATACACTTCTGTTTCGCTGACTGTGTGAAGAGTTTTGACAATATGACTTCAGTTTCAACCAATGCATGTTAGCAATTGAAAAAAACTGTAACAAATGCATTTCTATAGCTTCCAATTTTTTTTACAATGTTGGGGGAGTGCCTAGATGGAAGCATGGTGGCTTCAAAACAGCTTACATAGTCACCTAGTGTAAATCATTGGTTCCTACCCTCCCCTACCCCAACTCTGAGTGATTGTAAAACACTGTAAGACCTGTGTGTGTAAAGATTTGTGTGCATGTGTGTGTGTACATGTGTACGTGTGTGATGCTGATTCTCATACAGCCTTGCACGGCTCGGCTGTAAAACTCCTTATCACAGCAAATAAAAATCACAGTCAAGCGCAGGGGAGCGTATTAGTGGTTCGTACCTTTTGTCGATGAACTTGGCAAGTTAAATGTATATTTCATTTCCAAGTGTGCCTTTGACATGATCAATTACCCTGAGAGACCATAAAACTAAAGTAATTCTGGCCGCTGGAGAAGGCAGCAGGCCCTGGCAAATGGAGGAGAATAAACAAACGCAATACTATACCCTCACTACTGGATCCAATATCCTGAACAAACCACAAACCAAACAGTCAGTGCTAATGCAGGAAGGAAGGGAACACAATACAAGATAACGGTCAACTACATTGTATCGCAAGTGTCATCGTCATCAAATCTGCAAGCCATTGCAAAACGGACCATGTCGCCAATTAACTTCAAACAATTTCAAACAAATGCATAATCCAACACATAGATACCAAGTTCAAAGGAGCAAGATAAATAAATCCAGTATGAGGGTGAGGTAGTTAGATGGGCTATGTACTGGTGCAGTGATCTGTGAGCTGCTCTGACAGCTGGTGCTTAAAGCTAGTGAGGGAGATATGAGTCTCCAGCTTCAGTAACGTTTTGCTGTTCGTTCCAGTCATTGGCAGCAGAGAACTGTAAGGAAAGATGGCCAAAGGAAGAATTGGCTTTGGGGGTGACCAGTGAGATATACCTGCTGGAGCGAGTGCTACGGGTGGGTGCTGCTATGGTGACCAGTGAGCTGAGATAAGGCGGGCTTTATCTAGCAGAGACTTGTAGATGACCTGGAGCCAGTGGGTTTGGCGACGAGTAGGAAGCGAGGGCCAGCCAACGAGAGCGTACAGGTTGCAGTGGTGGATAGTATATGGGGCTTTGGTGAGAAAACGGATCGCACTGTGATAGACTGCATCCAATTTCTTGAGTAGATTGTTGGAGGCTATTTCGTAAATGACATCGCCGAAGTCGAGGATTGGTAGGATAGTCAGTTTTACGAGGGTATGTTTGGCAGCATGAGTGAAGGATGCTTTGTTGCAAAATAGGAAGCTGATTCTAGATTTTATTTTGGATTGGAGATGCTTAATGTGAGTCTGGAAGGAGAGTTTACAGTCTAACCAGACACCTAGGTATTTGTAGTTGTCCACATATTCTATGTCAGAACCGTTCAGGGTAGTGATGCTGGATGGGCGGGAGGGTGCGGGCAGCGATCGGTTGAATAGCATGCATTTAGTTTTACTTGTATTTAAGAGCAGTTGGAGGCCATGGAAGGAGAGTTGTATGGCATTGAAGCTCGTCTGGAGGTTAGTTAACACAGTGTCCAAAGAAGGGCCAGAGGTATACAGAATGGCGTCGTCTGCATAGAGGTGGATCAGAGAATCACCAGCAGCAAGAGCGACATCATTGATGTATACAGAGAAGAGAGTCGGCCCAAGAATTGAACCCTGTGGCAACCCCATAGAGACTGCCAGAGGTCTGGACAACAGGCCCTCCGATTTGACACACTGAACTCTATTGGAGAAGTAGTTGGTGAACCAGGTGAGGCAATCATTTGAGAAACCAAGGCTGTTGAGTCTGCCGATAAGAATGTGGTGATTGACAGAGTCGAAAGCCTTGGCCAGGTCGATGAATACAGCTGCACAGTATTGTCTCTTATCGATGGCGGTTATGATATCGTTCAGGACCTTGAGTGTGGCTGAGGTGCACCCATGACCAGCTCTGAAACCAGATTGCATAGCGGAGAAGGTACGGTGTGATTCTAAATGTTCAGTAATCTGTTTGTTAACTTGGCTTTCAAAGACCTTAGAAAGGCAGGGTAGGATAGATATAGGTCTGTAGCAGTTTGGGTCTAGTGTCTCCCTCTTTGAAGATGGGGATGACCACGGCAGCTTTCCAATTTTTGGGAATCTCAGACAATATGGAAGAGAGGTTGAACAGGCTAGTAATAGGGGTTGCAACAATTTCGGCAGATAACTTTAGAAAGAGAGCGTCCCGATTGTCTAGCCCGGCTGATTTGTAGGGGTCCAGGTTTTGCAGCTCTTTCAGAACGATACACGTAAACCTATAGTGTGGGGCGCAGGGTAGCCTAGTGGTTAGAGTGATGAACTAGTAACCGAAAGGTTGCAAAATTCAAAGCCTGAGCTGACAAATTACAGATCTGTCATTCTGCCCCTGAACAGGCTAGTTAACCCACGGTTCCTAGGCTGTCATTGAAAATAAGAATTTGTTCTTAAACTGACTTGCCTAGTTAAATAAAGGTAATAAAAAATTCAGCTCTCTGGATTTGGGTGAAGGGGGAGGTTTGGGTGAGTTGCTTTGTGGTGGGTTAGGGGTAGCCAGGTGGAAAGCATGGCAAGCTGTGGATTTGTCGGTGGTGACAGTGTTTCCTAGCCTCAGCAGCTGGGAGGAGGTTTTTTTTATTCTCCATGGACTTTACAGTGTCCCAGAACTTTTTTGAGTTTGTTCTACAGGATGTTCTACAGGATGCACATTTCTGCTTGAAAAAGCTAGCTTTCCTAACTGCCTGTGTATATTGGTTCCCAACTTCCCTGAAAAGTTGCATATCACGGGGGCTATTCGATGCTAATGCAGAACGCCACAGGATGTTTTTGTGCTGGTCAAGGGTAGTCAGGTCTGGACTAGTAACCAAACCTGGTTCAAAAATGTTTGAATGGGGCATGCTTATTTAAGATGGTGAGGAAAGCACTTTCAAAGAATAACCAGGCATCCTCTTCTGACGGGATGAGGTCAAAATCCTTCCAGGATACCCGGGCCAGGTCAATTAGAAAGGCCTGCTCACTGAAGTGTTTTAGGGAGCATTTGACAGTGATGAGGGGTGGTCGTTTGACCGCAGACTCATTACGGATGCAGGCAATGAGGCAGTGATCGCTGAGATCTTGGTTGAAAAAAGCAAAGATGTATTTGGAGGGCAAGTTGGTTAGGATGATATCTATGAGGGTGCCCGTGTTTACGGATTTGGGGTTGTAGCTGGTGGGTTCATTGATCATTTGTGTGAGATTGAGGGCATCAAGCTTAGATTGTAGGATGGCCGGGGTGTTAAGCATGTCCCAGTTTAGGTCACCTAGCAGCACGAGCTCTGAAGCTAGATGGGGGGCAATCAATTCACATATGGTGTCCAGGGCACAGCTGGGGGGAGAGAGTGGTCTATAGCAAGCGGCAATGGTGAGAGACTTGTTTCTGGAAAGGTGGATTTTTAAAAGTAGGAGCTTGAATTGTTTGGGTACAGACTTGGATAGTAAGACAGAACTTTGCAGGCTATCTCTGCAGTAGATTGCAACACCGCCCCCCTTGGCAGTTCTATCTTGTCGGAAAATGTTGTAGTTAGGGATGGACATTTCAGGGGTTTTGGTGGTCTTCCTAAGCCAGGATTCAGACATGGCTAGGACATCTGGGTTGGCAGAGTGTGCTAAAGCAGTGAATAAAACAAACTTAGGGAGGAGGCTTCTAATGTTATCATGCATGAAACCAAGGCTTTTACGGTTACAGAAGTCAAGAAATGAGAGCACATGGGGAGTAGGAGTGGAGCTAGGCACTGCAGGGCCTGGATTAACTTCTACATCACCAGAGGAACAGAGGAGGAGTAGGATAAGGGTACAGCTAAAGGCTATCAGATCTGGTCGTCTAGTATGTTCGGAACAGAGAGTAAAAGGAGCATGTTTCTGGGCATGATAGAATAGATTCAAGGCATAATGTACAGAAAAAGGTATGGTAGGATGTGAGTACATTGGAGGTAAGCCTAGGCATTGAGTAATGATGAGAGAGATATTGTCTCTAGAGACGTTTAAACCAGGAGATGTCACCGCATATGTGGGAGGTGGAACTAAATGGTTGGTTAAGGCATATTGAGCAGGGCTAGAGGCTCTACAGTGAAATAAGACAATAATCACTAACCAGGACAATAATGGACAAGGCATATTGATATTAGGGAGAGGCATGCATAGCCGGGTGATCATAGGGGTGCAGAGAGTGGTTGGGCTGGCTGGAGAAATGGCGATTCAGACAGCTAGCAGGCCGGGGCTAGCAAGCTAGCAGAAGGGCCTTAGAGGGACGTCTCGACGGTGGAAAGTCTTTTTTAGCCTATGTGTGTGGTGACGTCGATAGACCAGTCGTGGTGGATCAGTAGGGTTCCGAGTAGCAGAGGGGTCCAAGTCCAATTGGCAAAATAGGTATAGCAGCCCAAGAAATTGGCCGATGGATCTATTCAGCTAACAGTCCAATATGCTCTAGACAGCTAGCGGGCCGCGGCTAGCAGGCTAACAGGCTAGCAGATGGGCATTCAGGGGACGTCGCGATGTAGGGGCCAGTTGAGTACCCTCTTGAGCAGATTACGTCGTAGTCCAGCCGTGAAGGATCAGCGGGGTTCCGTGCCCCGTACCGGCAGTAGAAGGGGTTCGGGTATTGTAGCCCAGGAGTGGCTGATGGGCCTCTTCAGCAAGCCGGGAGAATGGGCCTAGCATGGGCTAGCTCTAGGCTAATTGGTGCTTGCTTCAGGACAGACGTTTGCCAGGAGTAGTCACTCGGATAGCAGCTAGCTAGCTGTGAAGATCCAGGTGAAAAGGTTCAGAGCTTGCGGTAGGAATCTGGGGATATGGAGAGAAATAGGTCCGTTATGCTCTGGTTTGAGTCGCGTTGTACAAACTGGCGAGAGCTTTCCGAGCTAAAGGTTAGCTGATGACCGCTAGCGGTGGTTAGCTGACTACTAGCTGGTAGCAAGTGAGCTGGCTAGCTTCTGTTGTGGGATTCCGGTTCTGAGGTAAATAAAAATACTTTAGAAAAAACAGATCCACACCACATTGGGTGAGGCGGGTTGAAGGAGAGTATTTTGAAGTTGAGGTTTAGAAAAATATAAAAAGATATGTGAAGAAAAATATATAAAAAGGTATATACATGGGACACGACAAGACGAAGGACAAAGACGTCTGACTGCTACGCCATCTTGGATTTGTCTATGCATAGATGACAACAGAGAGTGACAGTGGTGTGGAGAGGGGAGGAGGGCAACGCAAATAGTCTGGGTTGCCATTTGACAAGATGTTCAGGAGCCTTATGGCTTGGGGGTAGAAGCTGTTTAGAAGCCTCTTGGACCTAGACTTGGTGCTCCGGTACCGCTTGCCTTGTGGTAGCAGAGAGAACAGCCTATGAGTAAGGTGGCTGAAGTCTTTGACAATTTTTATGGCCTTCCTCTGACAACGCCTAGTATAGAGGTCCTGGATGGCAGGAAGCTTGGCCGCAGTGATGTACTGGGCCGTTCGCACTACCCTCTGTAGTGCCTTGCGGTCGGAGGCCGAGCAGTTGCCATACCAGGCAGTGACGCAACCAGTCAGAATGCTCTCAATGGTGCAGCTGTAGAACCTTTTGAGGATCTGAGGACCCATAACAAATCTTTTCAGTCTCCTGAGGGGGAATAGGTTTTGTCGTGCCTGCTTCACAACTGTCATGATGTGCTTGGACCATGTTAGTTTGTTGGTGATGTGGACACCAAGGAACTTGAAGCTCTCAACCTGCTCCACTGCAGCCCTGTCGATGAGAATGGGGGAATGCTAGGTCCTCTATTTCCTGTAGTTCACAATCATCTCCTTTGTCTTGATCACATTGAGGGAGAGGTTGTTGTCCTAGCACCACAAAGCCAGGTCTCTGACCTCCTCACTATAGGCTGTCTCGTTGTTGTCGGTGATCAGCAAATTTAATGATGGTGTTGGAGTCGTGCCTGGCCGTGTAGTCATGAGTGAACAGGGAGTACAGGAGGGGGCTGAGCACACACCACTGAGAGGCCCCTGTGTTGAGGATTAGCATGGCGGAAGTGTTGTTACCTACCCTTACCACCTGGGGGCGGCCTGCCAGGAAGTCCAGAATCCAGTTGCAGAGGGAGTTGTTTAGTCTCAGGGTCCTTAGCTTATTGATGAGCTTTGAGGGCACTATGGTGTTGAACACTGAGCTGTAATCAATGAATAGCATTCTCACATAGGTGTTCCTTTTGTCCAGGTGGGAAAGGGCAGTGTGGAGTGCAATAGGGACTGCATCATCCGTGGATCTGTTGGGGCGGTATGCAAATTGGAGTGGGTCTAGGGTTTCTGGGATGATGATGTTAATGTGAGCCATGAACAGCCTTTCAAAGCACTTCATGGCTACAGACGTGAGTGCCATGGGTCAGTAGTCATTTAGGCAGGTTACCTTAGTGTTCTTGGGCACAGGCACTATGGTGGTCTGCTTAAAACATGTTGGTATTACACACGTGGTCAGGGAGAGGTTGAAAATGTCAGTGAAGACACTTGCTAGTTGGTCAGTGCATGCTCGCAGTACACGTCCTGGTAATCCGTCTGGCCTTGCGGACTTGTGAATGTTGACCTGTCTAAAGGTCTTACTCACATCGGCTGTGGAGAGCGTGATCACACAGTCTTCCGGTACAGCTGGTGCTCTCATGCATGTTTCAGTGTTATTTGCCTTGAAGCGAGCATAGAAGTAGTTTAGCTCGTCCGGTAGGCTTGTGTCACTGGGCAGCTCTCGACTGTGCTTCCCTTTGTAGTCTGTAATGGTTTGCAGGCCTTGAAACATCCTACGAGCGTCCGAGCTGGTGTAGTACGACTCGATCTTAGTCCTGTATTAATGCTTTGCCTGTTTGATGGTTCGTCGGAAGGCATAGCGAGATTTCTTATAAAGCTTCCGGGTTATAGTCCCGCTCCTTGAAAGCGGCAGTTCTAGCCTTTAACTCAGTGCGGATGCTGCCTGTAATCCATGGCTTCTTGTTGGGGCATGTACAGTATAAACTAAGCGTGGGTGTTTAGTGAGTCCGCCAGATTAGATGCAGTGAGGATGACCAGAGAATTGCCTGAATAGGACCATTTTCCTGTCCTGCTAACAATATAAAATGTACTTTTGGGTGTCAGGAAAAATGTATGGAGTAAAAAGTACATTATTTTCATTAGGAATGTAGTGAAGTAAAAGTAAAAGTTGTCAAAAATATACATACTAAAGTTAAGTACAGATACCCCCCAAAAGTATTTTGACTTAAGTACTTTACACCACTGCAAGTCTTCTAACTATTGACTTTTTTCACAACTGCCTCCAGTTTGGCAACAAAACATTTACAACAAAGAAATATTTAGACATAGTAAAATAACTAAAAGTTTGTAAAAAAAAGAAGGATATTTAATGTTTTTTTTCTATTTTGTTACTTAGATTGACGCACATAAGGATAAGGATAAAGGATAAAACACCAATGGTATTCACTAAGTTGATGGTTTATACTGTATTTAGGATAATGTTTTATGGCTTTGTCATTCATTTAAAAAAATATTATTATTTTATATATTTTATATGTGATAAGGAACCCAGAGGGCCAGAGATAATTACAGAGTTCAATTACCTGTGATAACCTGAAGTAACCAAAAAAGGCCACTGGATGTAATTTAGCAATATTCTAGTAGTTTACTTGTAAACTTTGAAAGTTACCAGTAATATACCCTCCCTTTGCAACCCTTCATTGACCCTAAACCTAACCCTAGTTTCAAATTCCAAAATGGTTTAGGTTACGATTAAAATGTTTGATTACCTTCACAAGTATATGGATGTGCTCTATTAGTGTTTATGTGTCGGGAGCAATTTGTAAACAAAAACACAGCCGTTTGATTGGTACGTCCTGAAAGGCATTTTCTTCTGTGACACGATGAAGTCCAATCTGTAATGGTGCCTATGGGCTTGTAACCCAGCCAACAGAGAGCTTAAAACAGTTACAGTACCAGTCACTCAATAATACTATTTTCTAATTTTACATCAGAAGAAAAGAGAAATGCAATGCCTTGTGGCTGCTTGGGGATCAAGCCGTTGTTGCTAAGAGACTGATGAAAGTCAATGGTTAGTGGAATGGTTTGAATGAGTCACTGACCGCGGAGTGTGTATGTCTGTGTGTGTGTTTGCACCCGTTTATGTAATACTAGAATAGCCAGGCCTTAAAAACACCAATTATTGCCAATTGGGGCGTCTATTTTAACAGTTTAATACATTAATCGGCTGTTCTAGTCATAACACCAAACGACTTGCCTGTACTCTATTACGGAGAGAGACAGAAGCCAACGGTGATAATATTGATCTCTCTGATGATGATGATGATGATGTAAACTCTATAATATGTCATCCACTCCGGGGTCTACAAAACATGCCTCCCCTTTCGTTTTGGATTGTGTGTGTGTGTGGTCTCCTTTACCACATGCCCACTATAATACCCAAACACAACCTCTGGCCAAAACGGGACTGGTTGGATTGAACCAATTCATCTAGTCTTCTCTTTCTCAGGGAGCAGTAAGAATAGCCCTCAACACTGGGCTTAAAATACAACAACTGGACTCCAAACTCAGGCACCATATTGTTAGATAGCTTGCCCTGAATAGAGAGAGTGGGAGCTGAGGAAAATAGAGTGTGCGTGTGGCTGAAAGGTATCAGCTGTATATTGAGAGGGTAATATAAATGCAGGGGCAGTAGCAGTCCTAATGAGCTCAGTGGAAGCTCCATCCATGCCTTTCAACCCAGATCGATCGGATCCATAAATAGAGTGTGAGACTAAGACTAGTAGGTTGGATAAGTCTGATACTCACTATTGGTCCTCCGGGCTCTATTAAAGATCCATTGGTGCTTTTCAGATCAGTGCTGTATTGTACCAAAATTCACCAGAGGGGCCTGGCTATGTCACTTGGCGACAGACTGGGACATTGTGTTGTGTGTAAGGCTGGGACAGGTTTTTGTTTTTTCATTCTTGACTTGTAATCAGATAATTAATTATTCTTGGGATACCAGTTCCTGGTATCATGTGTATACTAGAAAAAACAACCAGTTAGTGAGGGAGGGCTGAGGGTCAAACTTCCTCATCCACATAACTGAGACTCCCTTGCTTTTGAAATAATCTCATGGTCTGCTGAACCTATTCAGTCCATTGCCTTTTTCATTGCTACTCTAGGTATTTTTGACGTGCCTTAAATAGGATGTCCATTCAGCCAGCCACCTGTTGTACACAGTGACAGTTAGCCGTCATTAGGCGTGCTGTGTGTGGGAGAGGAGAACATGTGTTCTAGTCAGCCTTGGTGCAGAGCTCAGTTCATCTATCTCAGCAAGCTGTTTCCTTGACAAAGGTCAACCTGCCGCCCCGTGGGACCAGTGGTAATTTATCAGCTCTTCCCACGCCCACACATTGAACACACACACACACACACACACACACACACACACACACACACACACACACAGACACACACACAGACACACACACACACAAATAATCACATGCTCACGTGTGTGTACACAAATAATGCACATGTATATGCACACACGCACGCACCCTTTTGCCTTGAATTCTGATCATGATAATGGCACCAGAGGGGATGGCTGCTGTTTTACGGGCTCCTAGCAAGCTGAGCTATTTTTTTTCTTTTTTTTCGCATTGTTTGTAATTCATTTGTACATAATGTTGCTGCTTCCGTCTCTTATGACCGAAAAGTGCTGGACGAAGATTCTTTCTTTAATGAGTCTGACGTGAAGGATATACTGCTTTGTCGAGACGAGGGCCAAATCACTGTCATCCGTGTAAAGAAAAGAAAGAGAAAAAGGGGAGGAAGGTGGGGTGCCGGCAAGTAAGTAACTACCACAACCCACCGTATTATTGGCCAACGTGAAAGCATTAGAAAATAAACTGGACTATCTACGATTAAGACTATCCTACCAACGGGACATTAAAAACTGTAATATCTTGTGTTTTAACGAGACGTGGCTGAACGACCTTTAAACAGGTCAACATTCACAAAGCCGCAGGGCCAGATGGATTACCAGGATGTGTACTCAAAGCATGCGCAGACCAACTGCCGTTTTCAACCTCTCCCTGACCAACTATGTAATACCTACATGTTTCAAACAGACCACCATAGTCCCTGTGCCCAAGAAAGTGAAGGTAACTGGGTTAAATGATTACCGCCCTGTAAAACTCACGTTGGCAGCCATGAAGTGCTTTGAAAGGCTGGTCATGGCTCACATCAATACCATCATGCCGGAAACCCTAGACCCACTCCATTTCGCATACCGTCCCAACAGATCCACAGATGACGGAATCTCAATCGCACTCCACACTGCCCTTTCCCACCTAGACAAAAATAACACCTATGTGAGAATGCTGTTTGTTGACTACAACTCAGCTTTCAACACCATAGTGTCCTCAAAGCTCATCACTAAGCTAAGGACCCTGGCACTAAACACCTCCCTCTGCAACTGGATCCTGGACATCCTGACGGACCGCCCCCAGGTGGTAAGGGTAGGCAACAACACATCTGCTACACTGATCCTCAACACGGGGGCCCTTCAGGTGTGTGTGCTTAGTCCCCTCCTGCACTCCCTGTTCACCCACGACTGCGTGGCCAAGCACGACTACAACACCATCATTAAGTTTGCTTACGACACGACAGTGGTAGGCCTGATCACCGACAAAGATGAGACAGCCTATAGGGAGGAGGTCAGAGACCTGACCGTGTGGTGCCAGGACAACAACCTCTCCCTCAATGTGAGCAAGACAAAAGAGCTGATCGTGGACAATAAGAAAAGGAGGGCTGAACAGGCCCCCATTAACATCGACGGGACTGAAGTGGAGCGGGTCGAGAGTTTCAAGTTCCTTGGTGTCCACATCACCAATAAACTATTATGGTCCAAACACACCAAGACAGTTGTGAAGAGGGCACGACAACACCTTTTCCCCTTCAGGAGACTGAAAAGATTCGGCATGGGTCCTCAGATGCAAAAACATTATTTAGATGGACCGAGAGCATCCTTACCGGTTGCATCACCGCCTGGTATGGCAATTGCTCGGCATCTGACCGTAAGGCTCTACAAAGGGTAGTGCGTACGACCCAGTACATCACTGGGGTCAAGCTTCCTGCCATCCAGGACCTCTATACTAGGCGGTTTCAGAGGAAGGACCTACACAATTGTCAAAGACTCCAGTCACCCAAAGCATAGACTGTTCTCTCTGCTACTGCATGGCAAACGGTATCGGAGCGCCAAGTCTAGGTCCAATAGGCTCCTGAACAGCTTCTACCCCCAAGCCATAAGACTTTTGAACAATTAATCAAATGGCCATCTGGAGTATTTACATTGATTCCCCCCCCCCCCCCCCCCCCCTTTTGTTTTTACATCGCTGCTACTCACTGTTTATTATCACTTTACCCCTACCTACATATACAAATTACCTCGACTAACCTGTACCCCGCAAATTGACTCGGTACCGGTACCCCCTCTATATTGCCTCGTTATTGTTTTTCTTTCGTTTATTTAGTAAATATTTTCTTAACTCTATTTCTTGAACTGCATTGTTGGTTAATGGCTTGTAAGTAAGCATTGCCCGGTAAAGTCTACACCTGTTGTATTTGGCGCATTTGACAAATAACATTAGATTTGATTTGTACATCCACATGCGGTATGAACTACAGTTCGTCACTGTCAGGTCAAAGCAGGCTAAGAAAAACAGGCGTATCTGGTCACAGGGTGCGTGACCTTACTGGGTCACATGTGATGTATATCATGTATTAAACAAGCTTGCAGTACATAATCCTGTTAAAGTTCAAGTTAAAGAACAATCCAAGTAAGTTCATCCACACACAGTCATTTACAGCATGACCTGACATGATCATCATAACACCTAGAAAACTGTAACACAATTGGCTTGTTCATTTATGACATGTGACTAAATGTAGAGACAGAGCACCTTCTCATCTCCTATTCAGATCCTTGTCTCTTCACACCGCTCTGTTCCTCTGTCAGTCTCTAGGGCCATGGCCTTTCCATTCACTCTCACAGCGCTCTCTTAGAAACACTGTTGTCTAGCTGTCTCTCATGTTGAGTGGCTACGGTTTGATGCTTCAGCCGTGCATGCAGCCCACATGACTGTTTCTGATCAAAGGTCCATAGTGGACAGTGTGATCACAGACGACCGCAGAGCTATCGAACAAAGAACAGTGGGAGTTTTCAGATCACTACTGTCATCATAACACGCACATGCTAAAAACACACAGCACTCATGTACACGGTTGTTGTAGCACTCTCTACACACACCACACATGGCTATCACACACACCCACACACTCACACGTTATACACTCTGCAAACCAAGGGGTTATTAACAAATTGAGAGCAAAGGTGAAACTTCCATTTAGATTGTATGATTATGATATGAAATGACTTGAATACACATAACCAAACGATCATGTTGTAAAATAATAAAATATGTCTTAGACCTAGAACACTGCCACCCCACCATCTTAAACAAACACTATTCACACACTCACTTCTCACGCCACACACACACAAGGGCGCAAGCCCACACACACCTCTACTACTCCATTGACACATAGTGAAGCAGAAGGGTAGCCTTTCAGGGTGTGGAGGGGAGCAGTGTAGTCTAGCTGACCGACCCTGAGCCAAACAGCCAGGCTGCACAAAAGTGAATGAAGATGGGAAAACCAAGTGCCAGTCTCATGTCACCCCATACAAACAGGTGCAACAACATAGGAGTTTTCTCGTTTGGGAAAAAGACCCTCCTCCATCCTCTCTCCTCCATCCTCTCTCCTCTGTGATCGAGCGGTTAAGTGGTCGAGTGAACGAGGAGTGTGTCAATTCGTTGTTCTATCAGTTTGGTGGATCACGAGACAACCATCAGGCATTAGATGGGTCACACAGCACTGACCTTAAGAGCTACTGTTCTAGATGAGGAAGATCTGTCTTGGAGCAGGTTTGTGTATTGAGGGACGTAGAGTCATGTCTCCAAGTCACGTTTCCCTGTTTTGGCAAAGCTCTGCGTCAACTCAGTTTACCTTGGAATTGAACTTCACCTCTGAACTGTGACAGGGAGGTGAGAGAAAACACACGCATGAGAACCTTGTAGGCTCTACAAGTTGAATGCACACACACATGCACGCACATACACACACATCCCACTCACATTATGAACAAACACATTTTGTTTATGAGATCTAAGAGAGAATGAAGTTGGAGAATGAACACAATGAAAATATACACTGCAGCTAAAAAAAAAGGGAATGGCTGCTTCAAAAAAAAGCTTTGATATTATCAATGCACATAAACAATTATTTCTCTGTCCAGCCTGTATCACCTGTGTTTGTCTGTACGTGGTCAAAGTAGGGAAGGTATTTCAGGAGTTACAGCTGCAGTTTGCAACACTCCATTTTCCTTGGAGAGTGTGCAGTAGGTATACTGTATCTGGCCTGCCCTATTTCAGCTCAAACTGAGGAGAAAGGGGAACATCCTCGTTGTTTGCAGGTCAGTAAGGACAAGGACTTTGAAGTTAGGATGTAAGGCTATGTTATCGGGACATAGACCCTCCCATATGGACATAGACCCTCCTTCTTCCCCTATGCCTCCCTCACCCACCCCTAAACTCTGCTCTGCTTGTTGATTTTCTCTAAATGAGAGTTGTTGCTTTGATTCTAAAAGCAGCATGGATATTTCATGTATGGAGTGTGATCGCTTTTTTACATAGCTTTATTAATGCATGCTAACTGAGGTTTGGACCCTGAGCTTCAATCCCATATAGTCGCACTCATCTCTCTCTCTCTCTCTCTCTCTCTCCTCTCTCTCTCTCTCCTCTCTCTCTCTCTCTCTCTCTCTCTCTCTCGCTCTCTCATCTGCTCCATGTCGTAAATAACTGTGATCCATGGAGCTGCTTAAAACAGCATCTCCCATAGACCAGTGGTTCCCAAACTGTGGAACTCAGCCCAGCTTTCAACTTACTCTTGCAAGTTGTAATAATAGCATGCACAAGGTGCCGTTTCAAAATTGGGTAGTGTATCATCAGTTTTCCTGTTGACATGTCGGTCATTGCATACCTTAGAGAGCTATTTATAACTTGTCAGAAATACCAGATCAACTAGCCCATGTAAGCTAATGTTCTTTAGCTAGGTTTTTTGCACATTGATTTTAAGGTAAGATTTTACTAATTAATTATACTGTAACGTTACTGCATGATTGTAGCGGGTTTACTAACGCGTTAGTTCTATTAGCTATGTTGACTATGACGTTACTTTAGCTAATATGGTGACAACGATGTAGGTTGTTTGTAGCGGTTATGATATGGTTTGGCATGGAAAGGTTTAGTTGCCTGGTCACATACAGATGATGTGCTGTGCATTGAAGTCCACAAGCAAAGGGAAAAGGTGAGAGGAGGAGAGCGCATAGATGCAAGAAGGAATACAACGTGGCTACAATGAAAGTGAACTATGTAATTGCATGATCAGGGGTGTAGCATTCCGCCGATTCTGTTGAGAAATGTTTCTTAAATGGAAGCAAACAGAACAAAACGGGGATAAACATACCTGAATTTGTCCAATAGAAACTCTTGTTTGCATCTGTTGGACTAATGATTACACCCTGTCACCTTACATTTTTCTCTGGACCTGTGTGCACCTACGTGGTAAACTTTCCTTCATAGGCTAGGTTGTAGCAACCTCATGATGGGTACATGGAAAATTTGAGTATCATGTAGTAACCTAAACCTATCGCTGTTACGTTGAACTGGGTGAATGGAATATGAATGACAGTCATCCAATATTCTGTAATAGAAATAAGGCCATGCTCATGAAAAAATAAAATAGTACTCCCTCATCTTAAACAGCACACACGGCCACTGAAGGAAATGCCATACTCTACATTTTCTTTCATAATTAAAAAGCTTATATCCAGATATAGCTGCAAACTGCTTGTGAAGATCAGTCAACCCCACTCACCCCCTGTGCCATTGTCTGAGAGACACCAGTCTCAACCATCATTGATATGCAACCTTTAAAATCAGTGAACTATTATGTCTCTAAATGTGCCCTCTTCCCAACTCTATTCATTAAAATTCACACCATTGCTAAGTTGCTGTCTAATGTGATTGCATAAAGGTATACATACCTTTGAAAAACAGCAGAAGATGGCCAGGAGACTGAGTTCAGGAGCTATTTTAAACCTCTAAAATGAATCCCATTTTCTTTTCTCTGAGGGTTAAGAAGGCAAAGAAAATGGTAGGTTGGAGTAGGTCAGTTTATAACTGTAATCCATTGTTGGGTAGGTACGTTTCTAACTGTAATCTAACTGTAATCCATTACCTATCCAAAATTGTAATCCTTAAACTTCTCTAGGGTAGGGGACAGTATTTTGACGTCCGGATGAAAGGCGTGCCCGTAGTAAACTGCCTGCTACTCAAGCTCAGAAGGTAGGATATGTATATTATTAGTAGATTTGGATAGAAAACACTCAGAAATTTCTAAAACGGTTTGAATGATGTCTGTGAGTATAACAGAACTCATATGGCAGGCAAAAACCTGAGAAAAATCCAACCAGGAAGTGTGGAAATCTGAGGTTTGTAGTTTTTCAAGTGATTGCCTATACAGTATACAGTGACTTAGGGTTCATTTTGCACTTCCTAAGGCTTCCACTAGATGTCAACAGTCTTTAGAACATTGTTTCATGCTTCTACTGTGAATAGGGAGAGAATAAGAGCTCCTGGAAGTAGATGAGTGAGAAAAATACATGAGCTCAGTGACGCGCACTCACATGAGAGTTAGCTGTGTTCCTTTTCTTTTTTGAAGACAAAGGTCTTGTCTGGTTGCAATATTATGGAAGATTTATGATAAAAACATCCTAAAGATTGATTCTATACATCGTTTGACGTTTCTACGAACTGTAATATAACTTTTGACTTTTTGTCTGAACTTAATGCGCGAGCACAGCGCGTTTGGTGTACTCGACCGAATGCGTGAACAAAAAGGAGGTATTTGGACATATATATGGACTTTATCGAAACAAATTAACATTTATTGGGGAACTGGGATTCCTGGGAGTGCATTCCGACGAAGATCATCAAAGGTAAGTGAATATTTATAATATTATTTCTGAGTTTTGTTGACTCCACAAAATGGCGGTTTTGGTTTTGTGTCTAAACGCTGTACTCAGATTATTGCAAAGTGTGCTTTCGCCGTAAAGTTTTTTTGAAATCTGACACAGCGGTTGCATTAAAGAGAAGAGTATCTATAATTCTTTGAATACCAGTTTAATATTTTATCAATGTTTATGATGAGTATTTCTGTAAATTGATGTGCTCATTCACCGGAAGTTTTGGGAGGCAAAACATTTCTGAACATTACACGCCAATGTAAAATGGGGTTTTTGGATATAAATATGAACTTTATTGAGCAAAACATACATGTATTGTGTAACATGAAGTCCTATGAGTGCCATCTGATGAAGATCATCAAAGGTTAGTGATACATTTTTGCTGTATTTCTGGTTTTTGTGACGCCTCTCCTTGCTTGGAAAATGGCTGTGTGGTTTTTCTTGTCTAGGTGCTGTCCTATCATAATCTAATGCTATGCTTTCGCCGTAAAGCCTTTTTGAAATCGGACAATGTGGTTGGATTAACGAGAAGTTCATCTTTAAAATGGTGTAAAATAGTTGTATGTTTGAGAAATTTGAATTATGAGATTTTTGTTGTTTTGAATTTGGCGCCCTGCTATTTCACTGGCTGTTGGCAGTGTGTCCCACCGGTGGGACGCTAGCGTTCCACATACCCCAGACAGGTTAACATAATTCTTGGATTACCAACACCCAGTAACATAATCTGATTACTATTTACTTTTAGATTACTTTCCCCTTGAGGCATTAGAAGAAGACAAATGAATATTACCAAAGTCAACAACATCTACTGCAGGATAAATCAATGTTAGAGTGTACATAGCTGGCCATAAATGGATGTTTCATTTTAATTTATGGGTTGGTTATGTAGGTTTCTTATAACCTATTGATTTCTACTACAGATTGACTACAGATCAGCGTTCAACACCATAGTGCCCTCAAAGCTCATCACTAAGCTAAGGACTCTGTGACTAAACACCTCCCTTTGCAACTGGATCCTGGACTTCCTGACGGGCTGCCCCCAGGTAGTAAGGGTAGGTAACAACACATCCGCTACGCTGATCCTCAACACAGGGGCCCCTCAGGGGTGCATGCTCAATCCCCTCCTGCACTCCCTGTTCACTCATGACTGCACGGCCAGGCACAACTCCAACACCATCATTAGGTTTGCTGATGACACAACAGTGGTTGGCCTGATCACCGACAACATTTAGACAGCCTATAGGGAGGAGGTCAGAGACCTGACTGTGTGGTGCAAGGACAACAACCTCTCCTTCAATGTGATCAAGACACGGAGATGATTGTGGACTATAGGAAAAGGAGGACCGAGCACGCCCCAATTCTCATCAACGAGGCTGCAGTGGAGCAGGTTGAGAGCTTCAAGTTCCTTGGCGTCCACAACACCAACAAACTAACATGGTCCAAGCACACCAAGACAGTTGTGAAGAGGGCACGACAATACCTATTCCCCCTCAGGAGATTGAAAAGATTTGGCATGGGTCCTCAGATCCTCAAAAGGTTTTGCAGCTGCACCATCGAGAGCATCCTGACGGGTTGCATCACCGCCTGGTATGGCAACTGCTCGGCCTCTGACCGCAAGGCAATACCGGGGCCAAGCTTCCTGCCATCCAGGACCTCTATACCAGGCGGTGTCAGAGGAAGTCCCTAAAAATTGTCAAAGACTCCAGCCACCCTAGTCATCGACTGTTCTCTCTGCTACCGCATGGCAAGCAGTACCGGTGCGCCAAGTCTAGGTCCAAGAGGCTTCTAAACAGCTTCTTCCCCCAAGCCATAAGACTCCTGAACAGCTAATTAAATGGCTACCCAGACTATTTGCATCCCCCCACCCCCCACGCTGCTGCTACTCTCTGTTATTATCTATACATAGCCACTTTATTAGCTCTACCTACATGTACATAATTACCTCGACACCGGTGCCCTCGCACATTGATACATTGACTCGGTACAGGTACTCCCTGTACATAGCATATTGTTATTTTACTGCTGCTATTTAATTATTAGTTATTCTTATCTCTTACATTTTGGGGGGTATTTTCTTAAAACTGCATTGTTTGTTAAGACCTAGTAAGTAAGAATTTCACTGTAAGGTCTACACCTGTTGTATTTGGCACATGTGCCAAATAACATTTGTTTTGATGTGATAATCATGCTAAAAGGTTATATCTTTACATTAAAAAACGAAGTCTTTGATGGACAGCGATCAGTGATTGATGGACAGCTTAAACTTCTTCATTTCAACCATTATTGGGTTAAAATACATGTATGCATGTTTTAACAGCCATCCACAGCAACCACAATCTGTAAGGCGCAAATAGTTAAATGAGAGAGCAGCAGAGTGATTCACATCAATGTGCTATGTAGAAACTGTATCAATAAGGGACTATATGTTATTTATAATGAGGGGTACCTTGAGAAAATTGTACCTCTTTGAAATGAAAATGGATGGTCCTCCATTCAGTAATATATATTTTTACCTGACCCTCCCTGAATGCTTGAAAAAACAAAACAAGTGACACTCCCCTATACCCAAAATAATAATTCAAACATAAAGTGTATAGCAGAGAACATGCCTACCATTTGCCGTCACTCCTAAGACAGACCAGAGCCTTAGATATACAGTTTTAGAAACTATTCTTCGTTTTATAAGCATTACATGGCAAAGTAGACAGAAGATTGTGGATTCACAGAACACTGAGGACAATATTAGGGGTGAAAAGATATCCATTTAATCTTATTTAATATCACAACAGAGCATGACAACGAATGAGCACATGTTGCGGCACCAGAGACATTTTGATTTCTATACAGGCTATTGTTAAAAAAGAGGATAGTCTAAGTTTGGAAGAGTGCTAAAGTTGTCTATCAACTGTAAAAATGTAGCACTACAGAACCAGTTACAACTGAAGTAGTCCCATATGCACTCATTTGAGAAACTATGACTTTCTAATTTATTGTATTTTATTCCATGATATTGTTGTTACAAAATAGATTTGTGTTGACTGTGGCCATTGGAATACAAGAGTATCTGCTTGGCTAAATTAATAAACAATGCAAACATATCTCACTGCATGATCCTCAAACCAAAGACTGGCCAAACTCGTGTTTCTAAAAGTGAATTCAAAGGCACTGAAGTATGACTGTATAGCCAAATAAGGCATTTTTTTTGCTTAATTATGATTTAATTCTACATAATAATTTTTTACAGCCTAAATGCGAAATATACTGTATATGCATGTTGTTGCAGCGCTGGTTGTTGGTTTAAAAAAAGAAGACACCTATACCATGTCAGAAATTGTTTAAATGTACAAAATATTACACTTTATATACATAAAAGTAGACTGAAATATTACAAAACTGTTTGACATAGAAACACCGGATTTTCTGCATCATTTAAAAAAAAAATGTTTATTTATTATGAAATCATGAAACATATTAATAACGTTCCACCCATGAGGCCACTAGAGGGAAATTTGGACATTTGACTGCAGGAAATGTCTCCAAAAATCAGAATACCATCACATACCCCTCAATTCCTTCCTTGGTTGAACTTAACACACCAAGCTCTTCAATGACACTGAGATATCTAAGGAGTGCATGGTGACTGAAGGAATTGGCTGACAAAATCTATGGATAGTTGACTATAATTCTTGTCTGTCGAACAGATAGGCCTAACCTCATATTTCTTGAATAGGAAGAAATAGGCTCCAACACAAAGCCCTCTTGTGATTAGTAGCCTAATGTCAAATTAAAATAAAGGCTGTTTAAATGAATTAGGCCTTCTCAAATTAGCTTTCTTATAGCACCCATGTGCTGTCCATCTCCGCGGTTGCTGCTTCATAGTGATTTAAGTTATGTAAATTACTCAAATGGCTTATTTTGAGGTAAATAACTGATAAATAGCTTCATTACGGGCAACAAAACATATTGTTTTTATTAAAATAAATTATAGCAGTCCTCTTTCTCATCTTCGCCCTCTCCCTCTCAAACTGAACAGGACATCAGTAGGTGCTCAGAGATATGAAATGTTTTTGACATATACATATTTTTTTCTGAAGAAGCCTTTGACTCGCCTCCTGAAGTGCCACCGTACACAGCACAGTCATTGGTTAGGCAGCACAAAATAGTTTACATCAGAAAAAGCAGGGCAGGCTGGGGCTCTTGATTGTGAACGCCTACCCAATGCAGTGTGTAATGCAGTTTAGCCTAGTCTAATATACACCATCCCAGCAGTGCAAAACTCAGGAAGGAAGTACATTTTCTAAGAAATATAACTTTGCCCTGTGCTTCTCCCACCATGATCTTCGTATAGCATAGGCCTATAGCCTATAGTATCGGCTATGGATAATTTGATTAAGACCACTCTAGGTGCACTTGATATTTTTATTTGAACCTTTATTTAACTAGGCAAGTCACTAAGAACAAATTATTATTTACAATGACGGCCTACCCTGGCCAAACCCAGACGACGCTGGGCCAATTATTGAGTGCCCAACAGAGAACCAGGGATGAGGGGCATCATCGGGCACACATCAAGATACACATTTTCAAGATACCAAGCAACTAATTCTCAAACCCTGAGCAATATTTCATCGACAAAAAATTACATGACCCTCCTCTGGACTAAAAACAAAAATACTAATCCCTCCCCCTGATGAAATTGAAAAAGCATGAACCTCCCACATTTTTCCCAGGTTACAATTGTGTAAATTTCGACCACTCCCTAAGTGATATCCATGTCACCTGTAGGCTACACAACTGCTGTCCTCCTTACCTCCAAGAGTTTATTCAAGTTGGATAATCTTTGGATGCCAACAGCAGTCGCACCATTGAAAGACATAGCTTGGACTGTAGCCTACAAAAGCCTACTCCTGCTCTTGTCCTGCGATCCATCAAATGCAGGTGTGTCATTGTAGTGGTCTCTGACCTGTGATCATACTTGCTCAGGCAGGACACTTTTTTTTGCACGTTTTTTCAATGCTGATTTGAATGTCATTGAGAAAACAGTGTCTAAGATTTTTTTTGCAAACATCTTTTCTGAATTTAAAAGTAATCTAACAAGTAATCATCTAGTTTTTCAAAATGATCTGTAATCTGATTACAATAGTTTTGTTGGTAATGTAACGGATCAAAGTTACAATATTTTGTAATTCGTTACATGTAACGGATTACATGTAATCTGTTACTCGCTAACCCTGTTAGGTACAGTGACTTTAGAAATATTCACTCCCATTGACTTTTTCCACATTTTGTTGTGTTACAAAGTGGGATTAACATGGATTTCATTGTCATTTTTTGGTCAACGATTTACACAAAATACTCTGTAGTGTCAAAGTGGAAGAAAAATTCGAACATTTGTAAAACATGTATATAAAAAAACACTCATCTTGATTACATAAGTATTCAACCTCCTGAGTCAATACATCTTAGAATCACCTTTGGCACTGATTACAGCTGTGAGTCTTACTGGGTAAATCTCTAAGAGCTTTCTACACCTGGATTGTGCAACATTTGCCCATTATTCTTTTAAAAATTCTTCAAGCTCTTTCAAATTGGCTGTTGATCATTGCTAGACAACCATTTTCAGGTCTTGCCATATATTGTCAAGCAGATTTAGGTCAAAACTGTAACTCTGCCACTAAGGAACATTAACTTGGTAAGCAACTCCAGTGTAGATTTGGCCTTGTGTTTTAGGTTATTGTCCTGTTGAAAGGTGAATTCATCTCCCAGTGTCTGGTGGAAAAGCAGACTGAACCAAGTTTTCCTCTAGGATTTTGCCTGTGCATAACTCCATTCAGTTTATTTTTTATCCTAAAAAACTCCCCAGTCCTTAACGATTACAAGCATACCAATAACATGATGAGGCCACCACTATGCTTGAAAATATGGATGGCGGTACTCAGTAATGTGTTGCCCTGGATTTGCCCCAAACATAACACTTTGTATTCAGGGAAAAAAGTGTATTGCACATTTTTTGCAGTATTACTTTAGCTATCTGCCTCAGTCTGCATAGCCAGCATTAAGCTAATTGTCTGTGATAATATTCTTATTAACTTATCCACCAACAAAATGTGATCCAACAGTGGAAAACATAACACAGGACTACTACAAATAATCTGGATGGCCTTTGAAGTCTTATTTCCACCAAATTTGGCCAGGGTCTATTGGAAGTGGCAGTATGAGCTTGTTTTGAAGTGTTTTTATCTGAATTTTGTCTGTTTTACAGATACATTATTATTATCTAAGTCACCAGGTCTTGTTGTTGTTCTCCCATGCCCATCAATGATTAGCTATCACATGAATATGCACTTAGTTCAAGAGGTTCAACAGGTCTCCGATATGAATTTAGCAGCACATTAGTGGATGACTCGAGTGTTTGCTGAGATATTTATCTGCCATTGGTAGTGTACACACAACATCTACAAAGCTATTTTAGGTTCTTCAGAGAATTATTTCCACATATTTTTGGAATCTGCCACATTAGACATAAAGATTGTAACTTTCTGTTATTAAAGGTTGGTAACTTCAAAATTACAATTGATATACCAAATTAGCAACATACTGTATTATATTAGATGACACAAGGATAGTTCTGAGTATTATGGAATTCCGTGTAATGTTACTGGATAATTCCGTCAGGGTGATTTGGGGTGATGTGTCCTTGACTGCTGACATTCCAAATCCCACATGTTCTCTCTTGCTGTAACTGTTCCTCAGCTTCTCCCGGCTAAACATACAGAGAAAATAAACCACTTCAATGTGTTGGAGGCACCAGGACAATAAAATGAATTGCTTTACTGTTGTGCATTTCTGCCAACCACACCACTGTCACCATGGTTACAAAATATAGCTGGGAAAACATACATTTTCGTAAAAGGCCAGGGAATGAATAAACACAGAAATATGCTTTTTTACAACAAATCCATATTTTTTACTTTTCTGACCTTTAAGCAAAGTAATAGCTCAGGTCAAACTAATATAACATATAACACGCCTTTACAATTCAGACCCACCACACACATACCCCGCTCCTCCGCTCTCTCCACTGGCTTCCAGTTGAAGCTCGCATCCGCTACAAGACCATGGTGATTGCCTACGGAGCTGTGAAGGGAACGGCACCTCCGTACCTTCAGGCTCTAATCAGGCCCTACACCCAAACAAGGGCACTGCGTTCATCCACCTCTGGCCTGCTGGCCCCCCTACCTCTGCGGAAGCACAGTTCCCGCTCAGCCCAGTCAAAACTGTTCGCTGCTCTGGCACCCCAATGGTGGAACAAGCTCCCTCACGACGCCAGGACAGCGGAGTCAATCACCACCTTCCGGAGACACCTGAAACCCCACCTCTTTAAGGAATACCTAGGATAGGATAAAGTAATCCTTCTAACCCCCCCCCCCCCCTTAAAAGATTTAGATGCACTAATGTAAAGTGGTTGTTCCACTGGATATCATAAGGTGAATGCACCAATTTGTAAGTCGCTCTGGATAAGAGCGTCTGCTAAATGACTTAAATGTAATGTAAATGTAACATACAGTACATTATCATAGTACATCATCGCCATTCATGTCTAATTCTGTTATGGTTACATACCGTATATAACACAACACTCATTTCTTGGCTCTGAAGGCATTTTGGAGTAACCTATATTGGCTGTCTGGGTTTTGCAGGCGGGTCTTACCTCAGTGTGATTGTGTTGTGTTCTGGCTGTTTTGATTGCCATAGACAGGTTGAGCATGGACCTCTCTCAGACTGCCAAGGACAGGAATGATAACAGTGCGTAACAATGGAAACTGTGGAAATACAGAAGGTAACCTTTTTAGCAACCACTGGCTGGCAGGCTGGAAGATGACTCATTCACTGAGTGGCACAGTGATGTTTCACCTAACCAACACTGTGGTTGTTCATCTACCCAACACAGTGGTGACTCACCTACCCAACACTGTGGTGACTCACCTACCCAACACTGTGACGGCTCACCTACCCAACACTGTGGTTGTTCACCTACCCAACACTGTGATGACTCACCTACCCAACACAGTGGTGACTCACCTACCCAACACTGTGATGACTCACCTACCCAACCAACACTGTTGTGCCCGTGGAGAACTTCATAGAATATGAATATTATGTAGTAGGCTACTTTTTGTATGGAATGTGTCACAAAATGTTGTATAGAATGTTTATTGACAGCCTCACATGAGCTCACTGTTGGAAATGATGTGGAGTCCTCCCCTTGCAGAACATCATAGAAAATGAATCATATTATGCAGGCTACTTTTGTATAGAATGTGTCAAAAAAGTTTGTAGAAACTGTGTCACGTGTTCATTCCTTTGTTAGACCGCATCAAACAAACAATCACACACATTATCATTCATTTGTGTTGTATTTTTTTTGTGGTTAAATTACAATTTACATAGAACACCAGGATTGAAGAACTGAGCTACAACTATTTTGGCCCGAAAAGGAGTTGGCCCGAATGCTCTGGATTTTAAAACCACTAATATAATCTTTAAGATCAAATGGATAGAAAAGTGAGAAATAAGGATTTCATTTGGAATATAATCCCTAATTTAATATTCCAACATGTTGGTGGTCTAGAGTTCTTACTCAAGTGCAACTTTGATGTGGCTAAAATCCCTATTAAACTTGCCAACTTTCATAAACAAGAACTTCTGACTTGGAATATCATGTACAAACATAACTTTTCCCCACATAGATATACAATCTGGAATATTATCACTAATAGTCACTCCTGAGGAGTTTCAAATAATTGTTAGTGCTTCCCCTAGAAATCAGGTTCTTCGCTTAGGATAATATAGTGGTACTCCAACTGCAACTGTTGAGGAATTTGTAGCCTCAATTTAGCTTGAACAATTTGACATTTAAAACTGAATGTAATAACATGTGTATAATAAAGCTCTCTCAAGGTGTTACTATTCCCTCTGCTAGAATGTACTGGAATGCAGCCCTGAGACAAGTGAACTGGAACAACGTTTTGTTGTTGTCTAGCAAATATTGTATATCTAACAAGGTGAAAGAAGTATCATATAAACTCATTCACAGAGTGTTCCCTGTAAAGACCTTTATTGTACACAGATTCAACATTTCTATAGATGACAAATGTATGTTTTGTGCTTGTGATCCAGAAACTATCGACTGTTTATTTTGGGACTAATCTCATGTCAGAAATTTTGGAATTAAGTTACAATACTTTATTTGAAGGGAATCTACTGTTAATGTTTATTTGGAAGACTGATATTATGTTTTATTTTAACCCAACTGTTATGGACCCATATATAAATTTGAATAGTTCATTTGATAATTTTACTTGGAAGATTCTTTATTCAAAAGATGAAGTGGGCAGAAAACAAAACCCTCTTTAAATGGTTTAAGATAGAACTGAAACATTATTTAAAATGATCAGTAAATGTAAATGTTCTTTCAAAATTAAAAAACAGCTGAGAGAAACACTGAACAATGTCAACAAAGGCTGAGTTACAGTGGGAGAAGTTGTACTACAGACGATTAAAACCCCTCTCAGCTCTTAATGGGGCTGAAGGCTGCCTGTCTGCATGTACCTTTGATGGTTAAAATACAAAGCTAATAACAAATATTTCAGCCATGAGGTCTGCAGTGTTTTGGCAGGAAGAGTGCTGTGTAGCATCAACATCCACTCAACAGCCAGTAAATCCCCCAGCAGTCCCGGGCCACATCTGATGATGTCACCGCCAAAAGCTACTTCACAAGCGTCCCTTGTTCCCATGCTAAAAACGTCTGAAAGCAGTGTGGTGCCGATAGGGCTGTGACGATTATGGAATTTGGGGTAATGATTGATTGTCAAGAAAATTACTTTTTTTTTTGAACAATGTTTTCAGCATGTTATTTATCTTTGAAAATGACCTACGACATACCTAATGAAGACAACACAGCTTTGGTGACACCCTTGTCTAAAGAAATTGATGGTTCCGACCGCTTGAAACTTCTTGAAAAGAAGCTTCTCCCAACCATGCCGCTCTGCTCGTAAAATGATTACTAACTTTACCCACTTCATGTAAAAATGAAAAGCTGCTATTGGGTGAACTATTAACTACTTGAAAATAAAATTGAATCCCCCCTTCTCCTAAAATTAATATGTATTAAGATGATAAGGATTATTTCTTTATTTAGTTCACGTTTACTGTCCATACTTGTTGGTTACACGATATTACAATAATTGTGCCATCCCTAGGTGCAGACTGCTGGAAATTACACACCAGGAATCGTCGGAGACAGAGGATGACACTGACACAAAACATATACATGCATGCATGCTTGCACACATACACACACACACACACACACACACACACACACACACACGCACACGCACACAAAAAGCCATCACAAACCACAATTGGGAGCTTTTGGGAGCTTCCCATTTCTGAGAGAGTGATGGGAGGTCATAGTAGAGCTACTCTACAATTTTCCTCATCCTGACCAAGATTCTAAGCTGACATATGGAATTGTTATAAGATTTTCATACTTTGAATTTAATTTTAGGACCCCTTTAGGTATCAAAAAATAATCAGAAAAATTATTTGATCAAATATTGAATTTGGCCTTTTCTTCTATAGCCCAGAGAAACGCATTGAATAACACATTCATAAATGGCAAAAAAGACAGTCAAAAAATCAATAATAAGAAACAAGGTTTTGAAGTGTTTGTCCTATCTAGGAGATATAATAAAGCTCAGAACACAAACACACATATATATTATATATATATATATATATATATATATATAAAAGCACATTTTTTCACCATTAAAATAACATCCAATTGATCAGAAATACAGTGTAGACATTGTTAATATTGTAAATGACTATTGTAGCTGGAAACGACAGATATTTTATGGAATATCTCCATAGGCGAAGAGGCCCATTATGTGAGCTAATCCAAGATTATCATTTTAAAAAGGCCAATTGATTATTAGAAACCCTTTTGTAATTATGTTAGCACAACTGAAAACTGTTGTTCTGATTAAAGAAGCAATAAATCTGGCCTTCTTTAGACTAGGTGAGTATCTGGAGCATCAGCATTTGTGGGTTCGATTACAGGCTCAAAATGGCCAGAAACAAAGAACTTGCTTCTGAAACTCGTCAGTCTACTCTTGTTCTGAGAAATGAAGGCTATTCCATGTGAGAAATTGCCAAGAAACTGAAGAGCTCGTACAACGCTGTGTACTACTCCCTTCACAGAACAGCGCAAACTGCTCTAACCAGAATAGAAAGAGTGGGAGGTCCAAGTGCACAACTCAGCAAGAGGACAAGTACATTAGAGTGTCTAGTTTGAGAAACAGATGCCTCACAAGTCCTCAACTGGCAGCTTCATTAAATAGTACCCGCAAAACACCAATCTCAAATTCAACAGTGAAGAGGCGACTCCGGGATGCTGGCCTTCTAGGCAGAGTTCCTCTGTCCAGTGTCTTTGTTCTTTTCCCCATCTTAATCTTTTCTTTTTATTGGCCAGTCTGAGATATGGCTTTTTCTTTGCAACACTGCCTAGAAGGCCAGCATCCCGGAGTCGACTCTTCACTGTTGAATTTGAGATTGGTGTTTTGCGGGTACTATTTAATGAAGCTGTCAGTTGAGGACTTGTGAGGCGTTTTTTCTTTACATATATTTAAGCCTTGTTTTGTGTAGGCACAAAACTACTTTCATACAACTTTCCATTAACTACTTTCCATGAATGTTTTTAAACCTGTACCGGTTACACTTCTGGGGCTTGTAGAGCAAAACGGAGAATGCCACCTTGTTTGTGAGAATCTCCCCTTTCCACAGTGGTGTCACATTTGTTTATAGCCCAAAGGGTTCGGAAGCTACAAAGCGAAGTTGGCACATCGACGGTGCTGACTTCAGACGAGTCCCTTGGCACTTGTGGGGGTCATAGTGCAAAACAGAGAACACCATCCAGAGAGGTTTTTTTGGCAGAAAACTACCTCCATACTTCCATCCGTGACACTTGTGGGGGTCGTAGAGAGTCTCCCCTTTCCGTAGTGGGGTCAGTATAGTTTGTAGTCCAAACCGTTCGGACGCTACAGACGTTTTCGTGAGAAGACTGATTTTCGGGACGTCTCATGGTCTTACAAACACCGCTCTAGCTCTGCCACCTTTCACTGCAGATGCGGAAGCGCGACGTCGGCGGATGCGATGGATTGAGACGCGTCCAAGATTTTGATGGGGATTTTTTTATTATGTTACTTAGATTGACACGCTATCAACTCTAGGGGTTTAAAAATACAGATTCACAATGTGTTCCTGATTACTCTTCTCTGAGCATTTTGAACTGCTATAATCACAGACTAATATATCTTGTGTTGGTCAGTGTGGTACTCTTTGTAATGGATGCTCCTTGTCCTTTTCCATTCAGATCTATGTTCTTATCAGCTGATTTAGCTCTCCAGTAAAAGCACATGTACATGCAGACTTCACAGTTAACAAAAAGTAAGAGTGACCTTTCTGTCCATTATGTCATATAAAGTACAATATATTCTAAAACATGTATTCATTCAGACACACATTCTTCTAATTCTGATACACAAAACTCACATTATTGGCTCAGCCATGACTTGGTCCCTAAAGAGGAATTACCCATATTTATTAGGACCCAAATATTTCAGAGGTGATACAGACGCTAGGATTTGTGATTCCTCATAAGTCATGGATATAAGTAATTACACGTAAATTATCCTTGTGATAATCAGGGGATCCTATACAAAACCGCAACTCTCACATTATTGCCTGAGCCATGATGCTGTCCCTATGGAGACATAGTCACACACTTTGACATATACACTGCATTCGGAAAGTATTCAGACCCCTTCCACTTTTCTACATTTTGTTACGTTACAGCCTTATTCTAAAATGGATTAAATAAAAATCTTCAATCTTCAATCTACACACAATACCCATAATGACAAAGAAAAAACAGGGTTGTAGAAATGTTTGCAAATTTATTAAAAATAGAAATACATAATACTTATTTACATAAGTTCTCAGAACCTTTGCTATAAGACTCGAAATTGAGCTCAGGTGCATCTTGTTTTCATTGATCATCCTTGAGATGTTTCTACAACTTGATTGGAGTCCACCTGTGTTGAATTCAATTGATCGGACATTATTTGGAAAGGAACACACCTGTCTATAAGGTTCCACAGTTGACAGTGCATGTCAGAGCAAAAACCAAGCCATGAGGTCGAAAGAATTGTCCATAAAGCTCAGAGACAGGAATGTGTCGAGGAAAAGATCTGGAGAAGGGTACCAAAACATTTCTGAGAATTGACAGTCCCCAAGAACACAGTGGCCTCCATCATTTTTAAATGGAAAACATTTGGAACCACCAATCGGGGCGGAAGGCCTTTGGTCAGGGAGGTGACCAAGAACCCGATTGTCACTCTGACAGAGCTCTAGAGTTCCTCTGTGAAGATGGGAGAACCTTCCAGAAGGACAACCATCTCTGCAGCACTCCCCCAATCAGGCCTCTATGGTAGAGTGGCCAGACGGAAGCCACTTCTCAGTAAAATGCACGACAGCCCGCTTGGAGTTTGACAATAGGCACCTAAATGACTCTGCCCATGAGAAATTAGATTCTCTGGTCTTATGAAACCAAGATTGAACTCTTTGGCCTGAATGCCAAGCGTCATGTCTGGAGGAAACCTGGCACCATCCCGACAGTAAAGCATGGTGGTGGCATCATCATACAGTGGGGATGTTTTTCAGTGGCAGGGACTGCGAGACTAGTCAGGGTCGACGGAAAGACGAACGGAGCAAAGTACAAAGAGATCCGTAACAAAATTTGGACCAAGTCAAGGGGTCTGAATACTTCCCGAATGCTTGTATCATTAGTCTACCCCAGACAGAGACAGAAAGATACATGTTACAATTTGTATTACGTAATTACAGTCTCTGCTCCGAAGACCTTTCATCTCCTAGCAACACTGTGAGAGACAGTTAGCCATTTGGATTGGGCCTCTGGGGGAAGATGAGCCAATGACAGTACAGCCTCCTTGCCAGGTTAGACTCCGCTTTGAGCCCTCAGCACCGTCCAAAACCATCATTCACCACATTCTTAGTGATGGAAGATAAACTTTATACAATTGAGTAAAGATTGATTCTCGCTGGCACGCAGCTTCCAAATATTTATCTTTCTAAAAGGAGTTTTTTCTATCAGCGGGGTGGAGAGGGGGTGGTGGGCCAGATGTATTTCTGAGAAGTGTGAGTGCAATCCTGTATTCTCGGCAAAGCTCTGTCGGTGCAGATGTGCAACGCTTTGGATATCATTTTTTATTCCTGGTTGTGTTTGAAAACTCTTGTCCTTTTTCTTTGCAAACTGAAAGGATCATAAACACATTCTATTTTAGAGACTGTTATTTTTGCTCTGTTCTGTTCACTCTGTTTTGTACATATCAATTGGATAGGGTTAAATTAGATGACTAGCAGCCCTTCATATTATCTAACAGAAACATTTGTGAACAGCATATCAAACGCTGTGGAACATGCAGTAGCGGTGCGTGGGTAAAATCACTGGGGAAGTCAAGTAGAAAAACATGTTGACTCACCCTACTTGTAAAGAAACGGCAACGCCATCCTGCTCTCTTTCATGTTGACGAAATGGTCTATCACTCTATCATACAGTACACTATTTTATTTGTTGTTGTCCTAGGCTACCTGACTAAAATGTTTGGTCACTAGCCTAACTTCCATTCATGGGTAACGTTAGCGAGTTAACATCGACAGTACCTACATACTGAACTTCCATTCTCTCAGGCCAGGGGCATAACAATGTATGAATTAATGGTTGGATCCGAATCTCCGTTATAATCATTAGCCAGTCTCGGAGAATTAAGTAAAACCACAAGTCCAAATCCCTGTCTCCATCCATGGCTAATTGAGGAAAGGGCAAATTTTACCTAGCTGGCTAGCTAGCCACTGGAGGACAACAACACAGCGAGATGCAACAATTCTGTCAATGTCATATGCTGTCAACGGGATTTGATAGGATTGATGCCTAATACAAGCTGGTTCCTTGACAATTTTGTCAGGGGAGACCAGATGCTCGCTGGCTTCCCTTACCTTCAGTGCTACTTACGGCAACAACGTCATACTCGTTTGGACCAGACAGCATCAGATAGATGGCCTACACAAAGAAGGACAGAGGGGCGCTGTTTCGCTCACTTGGATGCTTTCTCCTGTGAGATACATTCAGCCTCCTGAGAATTTAAGGAAAATTATGAGACACAGAGAGACGAAAGATACATTTTTGGGGGAAGCCTTTTTTTTTTTACTATTTTCTACATTGTAGAATAATAGTGAAGACATCAAAACTATGAAATAACACATATGGAATCACGTAGTAACCCCAAAAAAGTGTTAAACAAATCAAAATATATTTTAGATTCTTCAAAGTAGCCACCTTTCGCCTTGATGACAACTTTGCACACTCTTGGCATTCACCAGGCTTCACCAGGAAACTTTTTCCTACAGTCTTGAAGGAGTTCCCACATATGCTGAGCACTTGTTGGCTACTTTTCTTTTGCTCTGCGGTCCAACTCATCCCAAACCATCATAATTGGGTTGAGGTTGGGTGATTGTGGAGGCCAGGAAATCTGATGCAGCACTCCATCACTCTCCTTCTTGGTGAAATAGCCCTTACACAGCCTGGAGGTGTGTTGGGTCATTGTCCTGTTGAAAAACAAATGATAGTCCCACTAAGCGCAAACCAGATGGGATGGTGTATCACTGCAGAATGCTGTGGTAGCCATGCTGATTAAGTGTGCCTTGAACTGGGGCCCCAAAAGGGTGCATGCTCAGCCCCCTCCTGTACTCCCTGTTCACCCAAGACTGTGTGGCCACGCACGCCTCCAACTCAATCATCAAGTTTGAAGACGACACAATAAAAGTAGGCTTGATTACCAGCAATGACAAGACTACAGGTAGGAGGTAAGGGCTCTGGGAGTGTGGTGCCAGGAAAATAACCTCTCACTCAACGTCAACAAAACAAAGGAGATGATCGTGGACTTCAGGAAACAGCAGAGGGAGCAGCCACCTATGCACATGGACAAGACCTCAGTGGAGGTTCATCGGTGTACACATCACTGATAAACTGAAATGGTCCACCCACACAGGCATTGTGGTGAAGAAGGCGCAACAGCGCATCTGCAACCTCAGGAGGCTGAAGAAATTTGGCTTCGCACCTAAAACCCTCGCAAACTTTTACAGATGCACAATTGAGAGCATCCTGTCGGGTTGTATCACCGCCTGGTACAGCAATTGCACCACCTGTAATCGCAGGGCTCTCCAGAGGGTGGTGCGGTCTGCCCAATGCATCACCGGGGTCACACTACCTGCCCTCCAGGACACCTCATGCACCCGATGTCACAGGAAGGCCAAAAAGATCATCAAGGACAACAACCACCCGAATCACTGCCTGTTCCCTCCGTTATCATCCAGAAGGCGAGTTCAGTACAGGTGCATCAAAGCTGGGACCGAGAGACTGAAAAACAGCTTCTCAAGGCCATCAGACTGTTAAATAGCCATCACTAGCACATTAGAGGCTGCTGCCTATTAAACATAGACTTAAAATCACTGGCAACTTTAATAAATAGAACACTAGTCACTTTAATAACGTTTACATATTTAGCATTACTCATCTCATATGTATATACTGTATTCTATTCTATTTTACTTTATCTTAGTCTATGCCGCTCTGACATTGCTCATCCGTATATTTATAAACTCAGCAAAAAAAGATACGTTCCTTTTTCAGGACCCTGTCTTTCAAAGATAATTCTTAAAAATCCAAATAACTTCACAGATCTTTATTGTTAAGGGTTTAAACGCTGTTTCCCATGCTTGTTCAATGAACCATAAACAATTAATGAACATACACCTGTGGAACGGTCGTTAAGACACTAACAGCTTACAGACGGTAGGCAATTAAGGTTACAGTTATGAAAACTTAGGACACTAAAGAGGCTGTTCTACTGACTCTGAAAAACACCAAAAAAAAGATGCCCGGGGTCCCTGCTCATCTGCGTTAACGTGCCTTAGGCATGCTGCAAGGAGGCATGAGGACTCCAGATGTGGCCAGGGCAATAAATTGCAATGCCCGTACTGTGAGACGCCTAAGACAGCGCCACAGGGAGACAGGACGGACAGCTGATCATCCTTGCAGTGGCAGACCACGTGTAACAACACCTGCACAGGATCGGTACATCCAAACATCACACCTGCAGGACAGGTACAGGATGGCAACAACAACAGCCCGAGTTACACCAGGAACGCACAATCCCTCCATCAGTGCTCAGACTAACCGCAATAAGCTGACTGAGACTGGACTGAGGCCTGTAGGCCTGTTGTAAGGCAGGTCCTCACCAGACATCACCGGCAACAACGTTTCCTATGGGCACAAACCCACCGTCGCTGGACCAGACAGGACTGGCAAAAAGTGCTCTTCACTGACGAGTCGCGGTTTTGTCTCACCAGGGGTGATGGTCGGATTTGCGTTTATCGTTGAAGGAATGAGTGTTACACCGAGGCATGTATTCTGTAGCAGGATCGATTTGGAGGTGGAGGGTCCATCATGGTCTGGGGCGGTGTGTTACAGCATCATCAGACTGAGCTTCTTGTCATTGCAGGCAATCTCAATGCTGTGCGTTACAGGGAAGACATCCTCCTCCCTCATGTGGTACCCTTCCGGCAGGCTCATCCTGACATGACCCTCCAGCATAACAATGCCACCAGCCATACTGCTCGCTCTGTGCATGATTTCCTGCAAGACAGGAATGTCAGTGTTCTGCCATGGCCAGCAAAGAGCCCGGATCTCAATCCCATTGAGCACGTCTGGGACCTGTTGGATCGGAGGGTCAGGGCTTGGGCAATTCCCCCCAGAAATGTCCAGGAACTTGCAGGTGCCTTGGTGGAGAGTGGGGTAACATCTCACAGCAAGAACTGGCAAATCTGGTGCAGTCCATGAGGAGGAGAAGCACTGCAGTACTTAACGCAGCTGCTGGCCACACGAGATACTGACTGTTCCTTTAGATTTTGACCCCCCTTTGTTCAGGGACACATTATTCCATTTCTGTTAGTCACATGTCTTTTGAACTTGTTCAGTTTATGTCTCAGTTGTTTAATCTTGTTATGTTCATGCAAATATTTACACATGTTAAGTTTGCTGAAAGTAAATGCAGTTGACAGTGAGAGGACGTTTCTTTTTTTGCTGAATTTATATTATTAATTCAATTTCTTTACTTAGATGTGTGTGTATTGGGTACATGTTGGAGCTAGAAACACAAGCATTTCGCTACACCCACAATAACATCTGCTAAACATGTGTATGTGACCAATACAATTTGATTTGATCTGAATTCTAAAAAAATCGCAGACAGTGTCACCGCTAAAGAACCCCCACACCATCCTCCTCCTCCATGATTCACGGTGGGAACCACACATGTGGAGATCATCAGTTCACCTATTCTGTTTCTCACAAAGACACGGTGGTTGGAACCAAAATTCTCAAGTTTGGACTCATCAGACCAAAGGACAGATTTCCACCAGTTTACCGTCCATTGCTCGGGTTTCTTGGCCAAAGCAAGTCCCTTCTTATTATTGGTGTGGTTTCTTTGCAGCAATTCGACCATGAAGGCCTGATTCACTCAGTCTCCTCTGAACAGTTGATGTTGAGATGTGTCAGTTTTTTACTTGGGCAGCAATTTCTGAGGATGGTAACTCTAATGAACTTATCCTCTGCAGCAGAGGTAACTCTGGGTCTTCCTTTCCTGTGGCGGTCGGAGCAAGTTTCATCATATCACTTGATTTTTTTTTGCGACTGCACTTGAAGAAACTTGAAAAGTTCTTGAAATTGTCTGGATTGATTGACCTTCATGTCTCAAAGTAATGATGGACTGTCATTTGAGCTGTTCTTGCCATAATATGGACTTGGTCTTTTACCAAATAGCCTCAATGGCGCTGTCCATCCACATATGCTATAATGGCACAGATATAATGATGAGTCCTCTATCTCTATGATCTGCTATTACTGACTCAGATGTTCCTTCCTGGTTGACTTTGTATGTTTGCACCGCCTACCTGCCTGCCTCCCTTTGCCTTTCTCCTCTTCACACAGTGGGTATTGAGGGCAGACAAAATGCTGTTACGTCTCCGTCTCCACGTCTAAAATGTACTGGGAGCACAAAGATGCATGATGTGTACACTGACTCAATAAGATATCAGAAAAGAGAGGGGAAAGTGAGAGGGAGAGATGGAGGACAAACAGAGTGGATGGAGAAGGGCTAGTGCTCTCTGGTTACATAACCGAGTGGCCCAGATAGGTAGGGTGGGGGGAAGTGAGTTCATTCATCTGGAATAACCACCTGCAGATGTGGTACAGTACATCTAATCCATGAGTAAACTCCTATTGATTGCTAGTTGGTGGGTCAGAGAGGGGACTGGACGCTTGGCTGCCCAGCTACACAGAGAAGAACGCATATATATTTACAGTTGAAGTCGGAAGTTTACATACATCTTAGCCAAATACATTTTAACTCAGTTTTTCACAATTCCTGACATTTAATCCTCATAAACATGACCTGTCTTAGGTCAGTTAGGATCCCCACTTCATTTTATGTATGTGAAATGTTAGAATAATAGCAGAGAGATTTATTTATTTATTTATTTCGCTTTCATCACATTCTCAGTGGGTCAGAAATTTACATACACTCAATTAGTATTTGGTAGCAATGCCTTTAAATTGTTTAACCTGGGTCAAATGTTTTAGGTAGCCTTCCACAAGCTTCCCACAATAAGTTGGGTGAATTTTGGCCCATTCCTCATGACAGAGCTGGTGTAACTGAGTCAGGTTTGTAGGCCTCCATGCTCATACACGCTTTTTAAGTTCTGCCCACAAATGTTCTATGGGATTGAGGTCAGGGCTTTGTGATGTCCACTCCAATACCTTGACTATGTTGTCCTTAAGCCATTTTGCCACAACTTTGGAAGTGCTTGGGGTCCTTGTCCATTTGGAAAATCCATTTGCGACCAAGCTTTAACTTCCCGACTGATGTCTTGAGATGTTGCTTCAATATATCCACATAATTTTCCTACCTCATGTTGCCATCTATTTTGTGAAGTGCATCAGTCCCTCCTGCAGCAAAGCATCCCCACAACATGATGCTGCCACCCCCGTGCTTCACGGTTGGGATGGTGTTCTTCGGCTTGCAAACCCCCCCTTTTTCCTCCAAACATAACGATGGTCATTATGGTCAAACAGTTCTATTTTTGTTTCATCAGACCAGAGGATATTTCTCCAAAAAGTATAATCTTTGTCTCCATGTGCAGTTGCAAACCGTAGTCTGGCTTTTTAATGGTGGTTTTGGAGCAGTGGCTTCATCCTTGCTGTCGATTAGGACTCGTTTTACAGTGGATATAGATACTTTTGTACCTGTTTCCTCCAGCATCTTCACAAGGTCCTTTGCTGTTGTTCTGGGATTGATTTGCACTTTTCGCACCAAAGTACGTTCATCTCTAGGAGACAGAACGCGTCTCCTTCCTGAGCGGTATGATTGCTGCGTGTTTATACTTGCGTACTATTGTTTGTACAGATGAACGTGGTGTCTTCAGGCATTTGGAAATTTCTCCCAAGAATGAACCAGACTTGTGGAGGTCTACAATATTTTTTCTGAGGTCTTGGCTGATTTCTTTTGATTTTCGCATGAAGTCAAGCAAAGAGGGACTGAGTTTGGAGGTAGGCCTTGAAATACATCCACAGGTACACCTCCAATTGACTCAAATGATGTCAATTAGCCTATCAGAAGCTTCTTAAAGCTATGACATAATTTTCTGGAATTTTCCAAGCTGTTTAAGGCACAGTCAACTTAGTGTATGTAAACTTCTGATTCATTGGAATTCTGATACAGTGAATTATAAATTAAATAATCTGTCTGTAAACAATTGTTGGAAAAATGATTTGTGTCATGCACAAAGTCGATGTCCTAACCGACTTGCCAAAACTATAGTTTGTTAACAAGAAATTTGTGGAGTGGTTGAAAATCGACTTTTAATGACTCTAACCTAAGTGTATGTAAACTTCCGACTTCAACTGTATATTCCAGATATTGACAGGTCATAGTTGAAATAGGTGTTTATTTATTATTAATTGGTCAAACTGAATTTCGAAGAGCACGACGTAACCCCGGAATAGACTGGGAGGGACATGGATGTTGAAATTGATTCACCGATATACAATGTAGGCTCAGGGGAGTGGGGACAGTGAAGAGGGCTGAAGTGCTGAGGAGTCCCATTGAAATGCTAGTTAGTTGCCGGTGAAGGTTTGTACTACACCATTCAAAGTCCATTAAGGGCTTATTAACTGGACGTGTAAGACAATACGTTTTGGATGGCCAGATCTATTTTTACGGTAACTCTAAGAGGTAGCTTCTGTATTTAACACCTGAAAATAAACATCATGTAGTTGTCCTATCCCACATCCTTAGTGATGCAACATTCAGACCCTCCACTTAAAGACCTTAACCTTATTCACATAAACAGCTGTACTGTATATTTATGGTCGTTGTCTTATATACAGCAGTGATTTGACTCACAAACCTAATCCAGACTACAGGAAATAACATCCCCATGTTGTTACACAGGAATAACACTTAACATTCAATTTATCAGCCACCATCTCAAACAGACAGAGAATACAGTTATCTCTGCCGGGAATAAAAGTCCCCGCTGAGGGCAGAGAAGTAGACTGCAGAAGTTTGACATATGTGGAGGTGGAACTGGGCTCACTTGGTCATGTCTGACTCACCACCAGTGAGTCAACTGAGTAGAAACTTGGGTGATGAGAGGTAAATCATTACTGGGGTGTTAGTATCAATGGACATCGTTGTAGGGCATACACCAAGAGGTGCTTCAGACAGAGGGACATGGAGGCTTTTTTCTGTAGGTCCTATTTTTGTCTGTATGTTTCCATGTTTGTCTCCCATTCACAGGTAGATGATACAGAAGTACATGGTGTGATGGGGTACGGTTGCACAGTATTACCGAGGCTCAAGGGACCGACGTCACGTGAACCAGCCACAAAACAGTAGCAGATGTTCTGTATTCCTATAGCTTCTTCCCTTGAGAAAGGTAGCAAGGCATAATTGGATTTAAAAGATGAGTACGAAAAATATATATAAATATATTGTATATGGCTTGTAGTTCTTCATGAAGTCTGTCCTCTCTCCCTGAGTTCTCTTTCTTCCAGCTGTGCAATCTACTCTGCTCCTTAAATATACTTCCTGAGTTTAGCTGCACTTGATGCCTCTTCTTAGTTAAACTGAAGTAGAAACTTGAATTTTCCTAATTTCATGTCACCAGATCTGAGATGTATTTTTATTTAATTTAAATCAAATGAATATTTTGCTATTGTTTATCACTGACCCCCCAGAAAATATATAATTAATGTTTAATTTACTACAATTTCAGATTTTAGATAAGTTGTCACTTGTTGAACTGTGTTCTTTGTGTGTTGTACGCTATACGTGCCCTGACAAAATTACCATAAGGAAGTGTTTATAAACACATGACAGCTGGGATGTGTTGCAAGAAACATCTGTTGAGAGAGAAAAACAGACTGTCGTGGCTAGTTATGGGCTCTACTGTGTGAAGTGCCATATTGCTCTTGCAATTACTGACATTAACCTGAGTGATTGCTGAATTCATGATGCCATAAAGATATTGAAGCAGTAAACAGGATAAAGAATTGCAATTCAAATTTGAATGAAATGAATTACAATTGAATTCAGTGAAATTTAAATGCCTGTAATTTTCTGTATTAGGTGTACTCTATACAAATACATTGCTATGAAAAAGTATTTGCCCCCTTTCTGATTTTCTCTATTTTGGGATTTTAAACCAAAATCTAATATTAGATAAAGGGAACCTGAGTTTACAAATCACAAAACAAATGGATACTTATTTTATGTATTTAATTAACAAAATCATGCAACAACCAATTTTCCTGTGTGAAAAAGTAATTGCCCCCTTACACTCAATAACTTGTTGTGCCACCTTTAGCTGCAACGCCTGCAACCAAATGCTTTCTGTAGCTGTTGATCAGTGTCTCTTAGATCGCTGTGGAGGAATTTTGGTCCACTCTTGCTTGCAGAACTGCTTTAACTCAGTGACATATGTGGGTTTTCAAGCATGAACTGCTCGTTTCAAGTCCTGCCACAACATCTCAATTGGGATTAGGTCTGGACTTTGACTAGGCCATTCCAGAATGTCTAATTTGTTGTTTTTAACCATTGTCATGTAGGCTTGATTGTGTGTTTTAGATCATTGTCTTGCTGCATGACCCAGCCGTGCTTCAGCTCACAGACGGATGGCCTGACATTCTCCTGTAGAATTCTCTGATACAGAGCAGAATTCATGGTTACTTTTATTAAAATGTCTTTGAATTGCACTGAATTAAATTCTACTTCCCGTCACTCAAAATGAAATAAAAATTCTACATCCTGTGGGGTGGGGCCAATTCAATTTGAATTTCAATTGAATTGAGCCCAACCCTGGTGTGTGTGTGTGTTTGTGTGCGCATGGTCACATGACTGTGAATGTATTTGTTGTGTATTAGTGGTCATTAAAATGCCTTTATTTGTATGGCATGTTCAATGGAAACAAAGTTTAAAAACTCTGACCCGTTTCGGCTGCATGGCCTTTGTCAGGGAGTACAACAATATGATAATACAATGTCCTCTTTTGAACAGCTTTTTCCAATCAACCGTGATTTGAAGAGGGAGTGGTTACAGAATTCATTGGACATTACCTAGTAAGCAATACTATACACATTCAAAAGGGAAATACTGTAATTATGTTATCAAAAATGCAACTCAAGGCTAGAATGATCAGAACCCATAGAAAGGTAGTTCTAACCTTGAATATGACTTGGAAAGTGCTAAGAATAGGAGAGCCATCTATTTTATAGTACACTAGAACACAGCAAACATGGACCACAACAGTCTAGACATAGCTGAAGGCAATAGAGCAAAAAGTTCACTAGATAACAGTAAATGGACCTCTCATGACCCTACAGGAAAGGTATCTTCATTTAAACCAGGGTACTTAGTGGCCTGTAGTTTGTAAATCCCAAAACTTTCCAGATGGTTTAGCTGTTTAACAAAGGTCACTGTAATGTATATGAATGTATATGTATATGGCTATGAAAAAGCCAACTGACACTTACTCTTGTGTTACTGACTTGTTGCACCCTCGACAACTACTATGATTATTATTATTTGACAATGCTGGTCATTTATGAACATTTGAACATCTAGGCCATGTGCTGTTATAATCTCCACCTGGCACAGCCAGAAGAGGACTGGCCACCCCTCATAGCCTGGTTCCTCTCTAGGTTTCTTCCTAGGTTTTGGCCTTTCTAGGGAGTTTTTCCTAGACACCGTGCTTCTACACCTGCATTGCTTGTTGTTTGGGGTTTTAGGCTGGGTTTCTGTACAGCACTTTGAGATATCAGCTGATGTAAGAAGGGCTATATAAATACATTTGATTTGAATACAAGACTGTACACACACACACACACACACACACACACACACACACACATTAACGCACACACACTACTTTTTTATGCCCTTGTAAAAGAGCCTTCTTCACAAGCGCACTCAGTTTGTTATTCTGAATGCATCAAATTGCCAATTTTGTCCATGTTTTGGATTCCAGCTTTCCTAATGGCAATCAATCCACAGTGACATATGTTCAAAGGCTGTTCTGTGTTTTTCCTGCTGCACTACGATTCCCCTCAGTCTTAGAAAAGCCACTCATAGCGATCCCCACTCACTCCACATGATCTATCCACAACACACAGAGCGCCAAAGGTAGGATTTACAGAGGACCTGGGAAAACAAATGAGAGAAGAAAAAACCCCAGAGAGAACCAATGAGTGAGAGGGACAGATGGAGCATGTCACTCTTTCTACCTCTGCCTATTTTGAAACAGCGTCATGTTCCTCTCTCGCAGTTCCCATGCTTCATTCACTAACCCAAGCACATCAGAGACCTCATGGAAGAACCTGTGAAGTATCAGTGTGTCACATCAAAGTATTGTAATACACAGACCTTCTCTCCATTGGCACAACCAATGGCCTTAATTTCACTCTTCAAAACAATTCCAGCAAACTATTTATCCAAGGGAGTATAGTTGCCATGGTTCTGAGTTCCATTACTAGTGCCTTCGTTTCCCCCATTCTCTTATACCCTTTGGCTGACACCACTGGTGATGAGGTCTTGGATTTGGATGCTGTAGCTAATACCAAGAAGAAACGTCAAAGGAAGATGAGATTCTTCAAGGACGGCCACCTGATTTCTTACAAAGCCAACGCATTTAATTGGAAATACTCTTCCCATGTCAACATAAATTATCTGGAAAGAGCATTACAGTACTTTTATTCGGTTCCTGGTTTTGGACCAACGTAACTCTGAGTTAAGTTGTTTCCTACAGAGCCCTTAACTAAAATAGTTTCACATGATTTGCAGTCAAACAGCACCAATAAGTCACTGTAATATAATAAGCAAGGCATCCCAGTAGTCAAAACTATAAACTGTATATGGCAACATGCTTTGCTTCTGTTTGTGTACGCTATCCAATGCAAAAGAAAAACACATGATTAGGAGTAAGAAAAAGTTTGTTTCCCTGAAGTGGAAGTAAGCATTGGCTCCTGCTGCCGACATTACGTGGTGTTTGGTCCTGTAGCTACGATACCATTTCTGGGCTGCTCCTGGGTTGTACGTGCTTCTGCATCCCCTCTTCAGACTGTTTTGTTGATACTAAACAGCAAATTCCCTGAAAGTGTTACATTTAACACTGTTCCCTTGTCTGTATGCGTCCACACTTTTCAGTGTTAAATTTACACACTGCTTAAAGTGCCTTGCCTTTCGAGTGAATTGTAGAGTTACCACCCATGACTGTGTTTGCTAGTGACAGAGACATGGGACTCTGTACAATCCATATTGTATTGAGTTCAACGTTACAGGGTGATTGAAATTCACGGTAAGTGCTTCATATGTAGGCTCAATTGAAATTACCTTTAACTTTCTATCACACAATCTTTAACGCTTCAGCGATACATTTTAAATAGAGCCCATGGTTGATGCATTAATTTATTTTCAGTCCTGTATTTGTATTTATTATGAATCCCCATTAGCTGCTGCCAAAGAAAAATTAAGGCAGTTATACAATTTCAAAAACAGAATTCACAACACAGTAAGTGTGTGTGCCCTCAGGATATATGATAATGATGGGTGTGGTTTTGGTTTAACTCTGGTTATTAGCACCAACACTATGGTTCTTTTACACCAATGATTGTTCATTTAACACTTACTGAGTTAATTTAACTCCTGAATCAACACTAGAAATTACGCTGTGAGAATGGCTGTTTGGGTAATGATCAGATTGTAGTTCTGACTCTGTGACATCAAGGCTGATTCATGCGCATTCATTTCCGTTCCCAACTAATTTCACAATTAGGACAAATAATGGTTTTACAGTAGAGTTAATGAGTGTCCATGTAAAGGGGCTATGGCTCAGCGGAAGGACCTTATATGGTGTAAAATGACTAAACGGCTGACAAAAAAAAAAGCTGCTCACAATGTTAGGCTGCTACTCTGTTGTGTAACGATATTGGGGCAGATAGGTGATAACAAATCGTGTGTATTGTTCTCATGTTGTTCTTTGCAGTCTACATCCGGTAGCGATGAGGTAATAATAACTCTGTTGGAAGCTGCATCCTTTCGCAGAGATAAGCTCATGCATAGGCAATGTATCAAACTGTTTTTCTGCTCAATATCTCTTATCTCAACTTTTTTTTACTGTTACTGATACAGTTTTGTACCATTCATTCTAGGACTTATTGCTTTCTATTTCCACCAATGACTCATTCATTGGATATTAATCAAGAGAGATCTCACTGTATCCATTAAAACCTAGTTTATTGCAACACAATGTACACATGCACACAAATGCACACTGAAGTTTAGAATAGAATAGAATAGAATATGGACTATACCATAGATTTTGGACTATATGCCCAACAACAGCTTCTCTCGTGTTGCATGTCTGTTTTTTGGGTTGTTAGGTCCTGGCTTATGGCAGCTCTGTTCATATTGCATCAGCTAGGTACAACTGGTGCACCATTGAACTCCTAAATGCATACAATGTACCCTGCCTCTGAGTTTGATCATCCTCACTTGGCCACACTGCTGACGCCAGTGACTCTTGTGCTTGATACAACTTCCAGCAAATGCACTCAGTTGTGACGGCAGAGTGAGAGAGAAAGAGGGGGATATATATAGAGAAGGGGAAGGCTAAGGGACAGAAAAGGAGAGACAGGAACCTGGTGTGTCCACATGGTGTTGATTATGTTGTGTCTGGAAAGAGAGAGGGGGGGATAGAGACCATGTGTAGATAAAGACCATGTGTAGATAAAGACCATGTGTTGATAGAGACCATGTGTAGATAGAGACCATGTGTAGATAAAGACCATGTGCTGATAGAGACCATGTGTAGATAAAGACCATGTGTAGATAGAGACCATGTGTAGATAGAGACCATGTGCTGATAGAGACCATGTGTAGATAGAGACCATGTGTAGATAGAGACCATGTGTAGATAAAGACTATGTGCTGATAGAGACCATGTGTAGATAGAGACCATGTGTAGATAAAGACCATGTGCTGATAGAGACCATGTGCTGATAGAGACCATGTGTAGATAGAGACCATGTGTAGATAGAGACCATGTGCTGATAGAGACCATGTGTAGATAAAGACCATGTGCTGATAGAGACCATGTGCTGATAGAGACCATGTGTAGATAGAGACCATGTGCTGATAGAGACCATGTGCTGATAGAGACCATGTGTAGGTAGAGACCATGTGCTGATAGAGACCATGTGCTGATAGAGGCCATGTGCTGATAGAGACCATGTGTAGATAGAGACCATGTGCTGATAGAGACCATGTGTAGATAAAGACCATGTGCTGATAGAGACCATGTGCTGATAGAGACCATGTGTAGATAGAGACCATGTGCTGATAGAGACCATGTGCTGATAGAGACCATGTGTAGGTAGAGACCATGTGCTGATAGAGACCATGTGCTGATAGAGGCCATGTGCTGATAGAGACCATGTGTAGATAGAGACCATGTGCTGATAGAGACCATGTGTAGATAGAGACTATGTGCTGATAGAGACCATGTGCTGATAGAGACCATGTGTAGATAAAGACCATGTGCTGATAGAGACCATGTGTAGATAAAGACCATGTGCTGATAGAGACCATGTGTAGATAGAGACCATGTGCTGATAGAGGCCATGTGTAGATAGAGACCATGTGCTGATAGAGACCATGTGTAGATAGAGACCATGTGTAGATAGAGACCATGTGTAGATAGAGACCATGTGTAGATAAAGACCATGTGCTGATAGAGACCATGTGTAGATAAAGACTATGTGTAGATAGAGACCATGTGTAGATAGAGACCATGTGCAGAAAGAGGCCATGTGTAGATAGAGACCATGTGCAGATAGAGACCATGTGTAGATAAAGACCATGTGCTGATAGAGACCATGTGTAGATAGAGACCATGTGTAGATAGAGACCATGTGTAGATAGAGACCATGTGTAGATAGAGACCATGTGCAGAAAGAGGCCATGTGCAGATAGAGGCCATGTGCAGATAGAGGCCATGTGCAATTCCGACCTGAGTTATGTGCCCGTATATGGAATGGAATAAGTTTTTATGCAATTTTCGCTCAGTGCGTATTCTGAGCTTTAACTTAATCATGAAAATAGCATGCTATTCACCCGCAATCCACTTGGGGTGGAGATTGAATAAATGAAGGTGTGGCAGAGGTGTGTCTACAGATACCCGTATTCTGACCTTGACTTAAGTCCCAAATAATTCCACCACCTTTATGCGCGACGAAAATATGAATTAAATCTAGCAAACCTACCGGTTCCAAGTGGAAAAAGCATCTACTTTATTTTTTCAGACTGAAGAACATTAACATATGAAATTTCCCGCTGTAAAAATGATGAAATGCTGTGCCATTATTCAGAATTTAAATTGTATGTATTTTTAACTTGCAGGGATGGGCACTCTCAAATGTCTTAATTATAAGTTACCCCGACTTTCTCTGTCTCCTATTTCTATCATATTAAAACTCTTTAAGGATAGGGGGCAGCATTGGGAAGTTTGGATGAAAAGCGTGCCCAGAGTAAACTGCCTGTTACTCAGGCCCAGAAGCTAGAATATGCATATAATTACTAGATTTGGATGGAAAACACTCTAAAGTTTCCAAAACTGTTAAAATACTGTCTGTGAGTATAACAGAACTCATATGGCAGGCGAAAACCTGAGAAAAATCCAACCAGGAAGTGGGAATTCTGAGTTTTGTAGTTTTCAAGTGAATGCCTATCGAATATCCAGTGTCTGTGGGGTCAGATTGCACTTCCTAAGGCTTCCACTAGATGTCAACAGTCTTCAGAACGTTGTTTCAGGCTTCTATTATAAAAGGGGAGCGAATAAGAGCTGTTGGAACCAGTGGTCAGGCTGAAAGCCTTTAGTTCCTTTCTCCGTTCCCTTTCATTTCTAAAGACAAAGGAATTGTCTGGTTGGAATATTATTGAAAATTTATGATAAAAACATCCTAAAGATTGATTCTATACATCGTTTGACATGTTTCTATAAACTGTAATGGAACTTTTTTGACTTTTCGTCTGGACTTAGTGCCCGCGCCTTGTGCATTTGGAATAGTGAACTAAACGCGTGAACAAAAAGGAGGTATTGGGACATAAAGATTGATTTTATCGAACAAAACAAACATTTATTGTCTAACATGGAGACCTGGGAGTGCCATCAGATGAAGATCATCAAAGGTTAGTGATTAATTGTAATGCTATTTCTGACTTTTGTGACACCTCTCCTTCTTTGGAAAATGGCTGTATGGTTTTTTGTGGCTAGGCGCTGACCACATAATTGCATGGTGTGCTTTCACCGTAAAGCCTTTTTGAAATCAGACACTGTGGTTGGATTAACGAGAAGTTTATCTTTAAAATGGTGTATAATACTAACAGGGTCCAAGCACACCAAGACAGTCGTGAAGAGAGCACGACAAAACCTATTCCCCCTCAGGAGACTGAAAAGATTTAGCATGGGTCCTCAGATCCTCAAAATGTTTTACAGCTGCACCATCGGGAGCATCCTGACGGGTTGCATCACTGCCTGGTATGGCAAGTGCTCGGCCTCCGACCGCAAGGCACTACAGAAGGTAGTGAGCACGGCCTAGTACATCACCGGGGCCAAGCTTCCTGCCATCCAGGACCTCTATACCAGGCGGTGTCAGAAGAAGGCCCTAAAAATTGTCAAAGACTCCAGCCACCCTAGTCATAGACTGTTCTCTCTGCTACCGCATGGCAAACGGTACCGGAGTGCCAAGTCTAGGTCCAAGAGGCTTCGAAACAGCTTCTTCCCCCAAGCCATAAGACTCCTGAACAGCTAATTAAATGGCTACCCAGACTATTTGCACCCCCCCACCCCCCACGCTGCTGCTACTCTCTATTATCATCTATGCATAGCCACTTTAAACACCCTACCCGCATGTACATAATTACCTCAACTACCTCGACACCAGTGCCCCCGCACATTGACACATTGACTCTGTACTGGTACCCCTGTATATTGCCCCACTTTTGTTATTTACTGCTGCTCTTTAATTATTGTTTTTCCTTTTTCTTACTTTAAAATGTTTTTTTTTAAATATTTTCTTAAAACTGCATTGTTTGTTAAGGGCTTGTAAGTAAGCATTTCACTGTAAGGTCTACACCTGTTATATTCGGCGAATGTGACAAATAAAATTGTATTTTATTTGATCTCTTGGACAAAATGGTGGAAATGAAAAACCAAAAATATCCACAGTATAGGCCCTTAAGTGAAGTGAGTGGTCATGGATGTGAAGACAAGATTGCCTAGTCACTAAGCTCTTCCAGTCAGTGGGTTTCTAGTTCAATTAAAATTGTGTCACCAGTGGACTGTGGCTTAGTAAAACTTTCATCAACTTCTACCCCCAAGCCATAAGACTACTGAACAATTAATTAAATGGCTACCTGGACTATTCGCATTTTACACTGCTGGTACTTGCTGTTTATTATCTATGTATAGTCACTTTACCCCTACCTACTGTACATGTACATATAACCTCAATTACCTCGTAACCCTGCACGTTGACTCGGTACCGGTACCCGTTTGTATATAGCCTAGTAATTGTTATTTCCTTGTGTTACTTTTTTAGTTATTTAGTAAATATTTTCTTAACTCTTATTTTCTTAAAACTGCATTGTTGGCTAAGGGCTTGTAAGTAAGCATTTCACGGTAAGGTCTACACCTGTTGTATTCGGCACATTGATCATCCACATTAATCTCCCAAAGTGTCTTGATGATAGCCCCCTTTGTGATTGTCCCTAGTTGCTACCCACATATTGCTTGTGATTACTCACCCTGATTACAGCCCTGAAGGCCTGATACATGATTAAACTCATAATCTCTTTTCAGTATACAGTATAATTATGGTCATAGAGTATGAATTAACAACGGGAATCACATATTGTAGAGGAGAGTGGGAAATCATTGACAGCATACGGGGATATTTTATTTTAAAAAGTGTTACACAATACCTTTGTGTAGGCAGGCATGTTGCTACAATTTAGCCCACTAACATTATTACCTAATTCCAGTATGCTCTGGTATGCCCAGCTAAGTACTGAGTGAACAAAACATTAGGAACACCTGCTCTTTCCATGACATAGACTGATCAGGTGAATCCAGGTGAAAGCTATGATCCCTTATCAATATAACTTGTTAAATCCACATCCATCAGTGTAGATGAAGGGGAGAAGACAGGTTAAAGAAGGATTTTTAAGACTTGTAACAATTGAGACGGATTGTATATGTGTGCCATTCAGAGAGTGAATGGGAAAGACAAAATATTGAAGTGCTTTTGAACTGGGTTTGGTAGTAGGTGCCAGGCTCACGAGTTTCCTATGTGTATGGTCCACCACCCAAATGACATCCAGCCAATTTGACACAACTTTGGGAAGCATTGGAGTCAACATGGGACAGCATCCTTGTGGAACGCTTTCGACACCTTGTAGTCCATGCCCCAATTAATTGAGTACTGTTCTGAGGACTAAAGAGGGTGCAACTCAATATTAGGAAGGTGTTCCTAATGAGTTGTACACTCAATGTATATCTTCCATTATAACTCATGCTAGCTTTTATCATACCCACTGGGCAAAAACTGGGTTAATCAACGTTGTTTCCATGCCATTTCAACCAAACATTTCAATGTGATGACTGAATCAACATGGAAAACTGATTGGATTTGCAAAAAGTCATCAACGTAAGGGAATTTCTTAATTTTCCCCCAACTTTTAACCTAAATCCAATAACATGGTCATTTTTTTTGGTTGATTTCACATTGAATTCACGTTCGTTGACAACTCAACCAAATGTAAATCAAAACTAGACGTTGAACTGAAGTCTGTGCCCAGGGGGTATCATGTAGAGAGGATGCCGCTGTGCTTTTATTCTTCGTATTGGAATACATAATGGGGTGTCTGGTATCTGTTGATTTGTAGACAGTATGATATTTGAGGAAGTAAACAATCCTCCCTCTAGGAATAGGAGCCCCGGAGAGACAGATGGACAGACACAACCAAAACAAAGGATTTCATGAGGACATGACCCCAACACACACACACACACACACACACATATACAAGTACATCAAACACACAAAATACGTTGTCCACACACAAACACAACACATGCTCTTCCTCCTCTCATCTCTCATCTCTGATTTATTTCCTTTATTGCCTCCCACGCTAACCTTGTATCCGCTTCTGGCACTGGAACATTGGTGACGCAACAACAGGATATTCGCTAGCGTCACTCAGCACGCTTATGAAGTTAACTTTATTGGTGTATGCTCCATGACAAATGTCCACACTGGAGTTTCTTCCTCTCAAGAGACAGTGGTCACGATGACTACTGGCCAAGCATAAACGTTGATGTCCGTTGAGCTGAATTAAGGTTGGCAGCCTGGATAGATCTATGACTTTATATCAACCATGACGTTTCCAGAAAGAGACAGAGTGTCACGACTTCTGCCCAAGTCGATGCCCCTCCTTGCTCGGGTGGTGCTCGGCGGTCGACGTCACCGGTCTTCTAGCCATCACTGATCCATTTTTCATTATCCATTGGTTTTGTCTTGTTTTCACACACACCTGGTTCCAATCCCATTCATTACCTGTTGTGTATTTAACCCTCTGTTTCCCCTCATGTCCTCGTCTGAGATTGTTTGTATGTTATTTTGTGTTGTGTATTTTGTAGTAGTGAGCTACGGGTATTGTTGCCCATGTTATTTTATGTACGTTTTGGTTTTGGAGTTCGTTGTTTGTATATTATTTTATTAAAACAACTCCAGTGATACCAAGTTGGTTTCTCCTGCGCCTGACTTCCCTGCCACCTACACACACAGCGATGATACAGAGACCTGGCCTGAAATGCGCTGCAACTTTGACCGGAGCACTGATCGTGATATTACTGTGATCATTATCATTCATTATTGCATTGAGACTATTTTAGACTCTCAGAGGGAAAGGCTATAGCTTGACTTAACCCTGAGATAACATTTACTTTAATAAGATTCTGACTATTAAGGCACTGTAAGGCATTTCCTATTTCCTGAAACTCATTAAACCACATGCGTCCTCTCTCTGAGTCAGCATTAACTAGATAAGACTTGTCTCTAAATGTGCTGGTCCTTAACCCCACAGAAAGAAAATGGTCCATTCATTTGAGCAACACGTTCAAATCCTAAAAGACATGTAGTGTACTCAGCACAGCTGGACAGGGCAGCTGCCGGCCTTGGACCTGGATCTTTATCCTGTAAACTTACCCCCAAACATACATGCACACGTGTGCACACCACACACACACACACACACACACACACACACACACACACACACACACACACACACACACACACACACACACACACACACACACACACACACACACACACACACACACACACACACACACACACACACACACACACACACACACACACACACACACACACACACACACACCCCCAGATACCCACCGAGGGAAAGCCGAACCCCAGCCACAAACGGATGAAATCCCAGCGGTTAAATTGAATACAATTGGATAGTGGGCCACAGCTGCAGGGGAATCAGCACAGCTTTTGACCTTTGACCCTCAGCAGTGTTTCCCATCCAGTTGTCCGTCTGTCAGTCAACCTGTGACCTACAAGTCAGTGGGAGCCGTGGTTCACATGGTGTACTTGTACTTCACCCAGGATAGGAGGTGGATATTAGTTTTATCCAGCGTGGTGCATTGACTCAAACCTTACATGAGGGAGAGATGTGGTCGATGTGTTACCTCTATGGTTTCCTTTCTCTCTTTACGTACACATTGTGCCTTTCTGGTCAAGACTGAAACACAAATAAAACTTTACAGGAGAGAGAGACAACATTATCCTTCAGTGGATTCCAGTCCTGCAGAATCAGCCGATTATGTATTTCTATTATTTTGAAATGCAACTGATCCATAACTTGGTAGTCAGGTGTTGAGACAAAGATAAGTTAATCAAATGTCATAGAGAGGTGCCAGCAGATACTGTGGCATTTGGTATTTTGGTATTTTATTAGGATCCCCATTAGCTGTTGCAAAAGCAGCAGCTACTCTTCCTGGGGTCCACACAAAACATGAAACATAATAGAGAATTACATAATACAGAACATCATTAGACAAGAACAGCTCAAGGACAGAAATACATACATTTTTAAAAAGGCACAAGTAGCCTACATATCAATGCATACACACAGACTATCTAGGTCAAATAGGGGAGCGGCGTTGTGCCGCGAGGTGTTGTTTTATCTGTTTTTTTAAACCAGATTTGCTGTTTATTTGAGAAATATGAGATGGAAGGAAGTTCCATGCAACAAGGGCTCTATATAAGCTCTATATAATACCGTACATTTTCTTGAATTTGTTCTAGATTTGGGGACTATGAAAAGACCCCTGGTGGCATGTCCTTATATGCCCCTAGACCTCTCTACGCTACCCCATAATCCAACCCACTCCTCCATCTACTTCCCACTCAGAGCCACATGCCCATCTGGGACCAGGATTGGTGACAACACACACATTATTACTCACAAACGTTTTTGACAACATTCACATCCATACAAATACACACACACCAATTCGCACAGGTGTGCAAAACACATCCATGCAATCCCCCACTAGCATCATGGTTCCCTAGAAATCTACCAGTCCTGAAAGAAAGACAAACAAACAAATAACATCGACTATCTCAGAACATCAACTGTGTATGTGCGTGTCTCAGAACATCGACTGTCTATGAGCGTGTCTCAGAACATCGACTGTCTATGAGCGTGTCTAAGAACATCGACTGTCTATGAGCGTGTCTAAGAACATCGACTGTGTATGTGCGTGTCTCAGAACATCAACTGTGTATGAGCGTGTCTAAGAACATCGACTGTGTATGAGCGTGTCCTGTTCTTCACGTTATGCTGAGCTGTCTGAATAGGGCTGGTCAGCGCTGACACACACACAAACACACAAACTCAGGGAGATAGAGACTTGATTAACAATGTGCTTAAGTGAGAAAAACAGAGCTGTCTTGACTCAATGTTGTCCTCTTTGTTCCATTAAGCTGCAGCTCATTCTGCACGGGCACTGAGAGGACACCTGCTGCTGGGTCCTTCCTGTGCTATGTGGGAGGGAATTGGGCTTCTTTGGCTGAGACTCAAGGGGGGGCAGCTGTTTTAGAGAGGCTGCTTCCCGACATTAACACACACACATACGCACACACATACACACATGCACAAACACACACTAATGCCCGCACACACAAACACACACACACAGTGCCACCACTCACCCCCAGTCACCCTGTTGCCATGCTGCTGTGAGGCCACTTCTCTCCAACAATTCCTCCCCCTCCCGGGCCAACCAGCATTCAGGGGGTCGCATGGTTAGGGTAATTGCAGCTGGGAGATGTGGCAGTTCCTAAGCAACTCACCAAGAGCCAGTGGGATTGCTGGTTTGAGTATTACAGATGAATCAAGTCTAAAGCCCCCTATTGATGGCACACACAGTATATGCATTCACACTGTGTGGGAGAGAAGATTTTGAGAGCAGTCAACAAGCACTCTGTTGAGTTGTGGACCAAAATGCATCTAGTCTGACTGCTTCTTAATGTCAAAGCAGAGCTTGTCAAAGGCTCAGTGAGGTTTAATTGTGGACTATAGGAGCACATGAACAATAAACATTCCACCACATGCACTCAGAATTATAATTGCTGTATTACAGTGAGTCAATGCCATGATTTATAAAACATGATACAATTACCTTATGGTGAGGAGGAATCAGATAGAAGACTGTAAATTCTTACATTAGGGAATTATACTGTAGATGGAACATTTATCTGAAACACGATGGTTAGGAACAGATCATGTCAGCATGATCAGAACCATAAATGACCGGTCATATGGTAACAGAGTGACTCCATCAAGAAGAGCATTCCATTTGAAATGATCCTAGGGGGATATGCATGTGAGACACAGCACTTTGGCCGGGATTCAATCAGAGGCGTATTTCAGACAAGCGGTCAAGAGCATTGCACACAAGCGGTCAAACGCATTGCGGAGCACGCTGCAAATGTCGGCTCAAGAGTTAATCAGCTTTAAAAGTCAAGTACAGTGCATTTGTATACAATGCGTATTTGATTGAATCCCGACCTAAGAAACTTAGTTGAGGTTCAGTTTCCATGTTCTGAGAGGATTTGTCATTGTTTGTTTGTAAAGTAAGGATGTTACATGGATACCATGACAATAAACACTCAAGATATGAAACACATTTCACATTTCTCCAAGTCTGTTGTTCCAGATGGCCAACGAAACAGCTTCTCCTTCACTGGGTAGAATATTTTCAGTTTTCAAGCATATGAAAATGTAATGTAAAGTCTATTTGTCACGTTCGTCGTACTGATTAGACCAAGGCGCAGCGGGACTGTGTATGCTCATCTTCTTTATTAAATGAGAAGAAAACGAAACAAAACACTTACTACAAAAAGCCACCAACGAGAACCAGTCCTGTAAGGAACACAACTACACAAGGAACAACCACCCACAAAAACCCCATGAAAAACACCCCTACTAAATAGGACCTTCAATTAGAGGCAACGAGGAACAGCTGCCTCCAATTGAAGGTCAAAACAATAAACTAAACATAGAAATAGAATAACTAGAAAATAGAACATAGAAATACAAAACGTAGAACACTACCCAAAAACCCCGACAACACAAAACAAACACACCCCTGCCACGTCCTGACCAAACTACAATAACAAATAACCCCTTATACTGGTCAGAACGTGACACTATTTACCAGGGGACGGTGGTAGACATTGTTGAATTGGGACAAAGGAGGCAATAAACAGGAAATGTGAAGTGCTCTGCTGTAGCTAAAACAACAGTCCGTTTTAGGGAATGACTGACGTGGGGATATGGCAGAAACAGATATCTGGGAGGAAGGAAGAGGATTTAGGATAAGAGGCTGGCTCGTGACTAGTGCCTCCATGGTGGGAGGAAAAAAAGACTGGAGATAGAAAGGAGTAGAATAAAGACAAGACAGACAAGGGGAGGAAACAAGAGCAATAGAGAGGTCGAGGGCAAGTGGTGTGTGTGTGCGTGCATGTTTCCGTGCGTGTGTGTGCGTATCTGCACGAGTGTGTATGTGTGTGTGTGAGCACATGTTCAAGTGCTTGTCTGCGTGAAAAACAGACGGCAGCTGGTGAAGGAGATTAAAGTTTCTATCTCTACAGTAACTGCCTCTTCAAACCCCCAACTGCTCAGATGCTAAAAACACCCTCCTCACCCCCCTTCCTTCCACAAGTCCTATACCACCCCTACTTACCCCCCACCCAACCCCCACCCTAAAACTCATCATAGACCACCGACCGTTTCCTCTGTCTTTCCCCTCTCCTTCCGTCTGTGAGCTGACAACAACAGAGGTCCATTTGGAAAGTGGGCACAAGATCTTTTTTCCACTGGGTGGACAGAAAGAGGCTACAGAAGCAGAATGTGGCTTTATTCAATACGTATTGCTGAAATTCAACATTGCAGAGTTATTGAAATTTAAAGGCAATATTCCCGCATTATCGGAGACTTCATTTACTGTTAACAATGCAGATGTCGGCTCAGTAGGAAATTACCTTTAAATCTCTAGCAAGCTATCTGTAAAGCTTCAGCAATACAGATTGAATAGTGCCCTTATTCTTAATTTTCCTCATAGTGTACGGTCATTAAATCAGTGATGTTTGTTGTTTTTCTCTGCACCAATAAAGGCTTTATTCAATCCGTGTCGCGGGAATTCAGCATTACAGAGTTACAGAAATTTAAAGGCAATGTTCCCGCATTAGTGAAGACTGCATCCATGTTTGTTCAATCGGAAATTACCTCTACATTTCTATTTTGCAATCTGTAACGCTTCCGGGATACAGATTGAATAGAGTCCTTAGTTAATATACTTTATTGTACATTTTCTTTGCAGATCAGGGAAATATGTCGGGAAACAGTCCGGGATTCAATCCGATCGCACTTTGTCGACTAGGCACCTTTTAAAGGCAACATTATTTTGTTCGCAGAGACTGCATTCAAGCTACATACAGTACCAGTCAAAACTTTGGACACACCTACTAATTCCAGGGTTCTTCTTTATTTGTACTATTTTAGAATTATATTGAAGACATAAAAACTATTAAATAACACGTGGAACCATGTAGTAACCAAAAAAGTGTTAAACAAATATTTTTTCGATTTGAGAATCTTCAAAATAGCCACCCTTTGCCTTGATTACAGCTTTGCACAGATGTTGGCATTCTCTCAACCAGCTTCATAAGGTAGTCACCTGGAATGCATTTCAATTAACAGGTGTGCCTTGTTAACCTGTTAGGGCTAGGGGGCAGTATTGACACGGCTGGATAAAAAACGTACCCGATTTAATCTGGTTACTACTCCTGCCCAGTAACTAGAATATGCATATAATTATTGGCTTTGGATAGAAAACACCCTAAAGTTTCTAAAACTGTTTGAATGGTGTCTGTGAGTATAACAGAACTCCTATGGCAGGCCAAAACCTGAGAAGATTTCAAGCAGGAAGTGGCCTGTCTGAGAAGTAGTGTTTCATCTTGGCTCTTTTTATTGAAGACTCAGGATCTGTGCAATAACGTGACACTTCCTACGTCTTCCATAGGGTCTCAGAGCCCGGGAAAACGTTGAACGATATCGAGGCAAGCTCTGGCTGAAACACTTTATCGCTTTTGGCAAGTGGCCACTCAGAGTACTATGGGCTTAGGCGCGTGCCCGCTTCGACCGAATGGTTTCTTTTCCTTTGTCTGTTTATCTAAACGCAGATTCCCGGTCGGAATATTATCGCTTTTTTATGAGAAAAATGGCATAAAAATGTATTTTAAACAGCGGTTGACATGCTTCGAAGTACGGTAATGGAATATTTAGAATTCTTTTGTCATGAATTGCGCCACGCTCGTCACCCTTATTTAGCCTTTAGGATAGTGTCTAGAACGCACGAACAAAACGCCGCTGTTTGGATATAACGATGGATTATTTTGGACCAAACCAACATTTGTTATTGAAGTAGAAGTCCCGGAAGTGCATTCTGACGAAGAGAACAAAGGTAATTACATTTTTCTTATAGTAAATCTGACTTTGATGAGTGCTAAACCTGCTGGGTGTCTAAATAGCTAGCCCTGTGATGCCGGGCTATCTACTGAGAATATTGCAAAATGTGCTTTCACCGAAACGCTATTTTAAAATCGGACATATCGAGTGCATAGAGGAGTTCTGTATCTATAATTCTTAAAATACTTGTTATGCTTTTTGTGAACGTTTATCGTGAGTAATTTAGTAAATTCACCGGCAGTGTTCAGTGGGAATGCTAGTCACATGCTAGTCACATGCTAATGTAAAAAGCTGTTTTTTGATATAAATATGAACTTGATTGAACAAAACATGCATGTATTGTATAACATAATGTCCTAGGGTTGTCATCTGATGAAGATCATCAAAGGTTAGTGCTACATTTAGCTGTGGTTTGGGTTTATGTGACATTATATGCTAGCTTGAAAAATGGGTGTCTGATGATTTCTGGCTCGGTACTCTGCTGACATAATCTAATGTTTTGCTTTCGTTGTAAAGCCTTTTTGAAATCGGACAGTGTGGTTAGATTAACGAGAGTCTTATCTTTAAAATGGTATAAAATAGTCATATTTTTGAAAAATTGAAGTAATATCATATCTAAGGTATTTGAATAACGTGCCACAGGATTCAACTGGCTGTTGAGTAGGTGGGACGCAAGCGTCCCACCTAGCCCATAGAGGTTAAAAGTTAATTTGAGGAATTTCTTTCCTACTTAATGCGTTTGAGCCAATCAGTTGTGTTGTGACAAGGTAGGGGGGTATACAGACGATAGCCCTATTTGGTAAAAGACCATGTCCATATTATGGCAAGAACAGCTCAAATAAGCAAAGAGAAATGACAGGCCATCATTTCTTTAAGACATGAAGGTCAGTCAATGCGGAAAATTTCAAGAACTTTGGAAGTTTCTTCAAGTGCAGTCAAAAAAAACATCAAGCGCTATGATGAAACTGGCTCTCACCACAAAGTTACCTCTGCTGCAGCAGATAGGTTCATTAGAGTTACCATCCTCAGAAATTGCAGCCCAAATAAATGCTTCACAGAGGTCATGTAACAGACACATCTCAACATCAACTGTTCAGAGGAGACTGCGTGAATCACGTCTTCATGGTCAATAGCTCCTGCAAAGAAACCACTACTAAGGGACACCAATAAGAAGAAGAGACTTGCTTGGGCCAAGATACACGAGCAACGGACATTAGACCGGTGGAAATCTGGACTTTGGTTTGATGAGTCCACATTTGAGGTTTGGTCTTTGTGAGATGCATAGTAGGTGAATGGATGATCTCACATGTGTGGTTCCCACCGTGAAGCATGGAGGAGGAGGTGTGATGGTATAGGGGTGCTTTGCTGGTATCACTTAGTGGGACTATCATTTGTTTTTCAACAGGACAATGACCCAACACACCTCCAGGCTGTGTAAGGGCTATTTGACTAAGAAGGAGAGTGATGGAGTGCTGCATCAGATGTCCTGGCCTCCACAATCACCCGAACTCAACCCAATTGATATGGTTTGGGATGAGTTAGACCGCAGAGTGAAGGAAAAGCAGCCAACAAGGGCTCAGCATGTGTGGGAACTCCTTCAAGACTGTTGGAAAAGCATTCCAGGTGAAGCTGGTTGAGAGAATGCCAAGAGTGTGCAAAGCTGTCATCAAGGCAAAGGGTGGCTACTATGAAGAATCTCAAATATAAAATATATTTGTTTAACACTTTTTTGGTTACTACATGATTCCATATTTGTTTTTTCATAGTTTTGTTGTCTTCACTTTTATTCTAAAATGTAGAAAATAAATAAAAACCCTTGAAGGAATAGCTGTGTCCAAACTTTTGACTGGTACTGTATATCGGCTCAATCAGAAATTAAGTGTCAAGCGCGGTATTATCTATTGCTGATTGGATTGAATCCTGTTAGGGGAGGGTTTGGCCGGGGTAGGCTGTCATTGTAAAATAAGAACTTGTTCTTAAATTTGTTCTTAAAACCTGTTGGGGCTAGGGGGCAGTATTTGCACGGCCGGATAAAAAACATACCGATTTAATCTGGTTACTACTCCTGCATATAATTAGTAGATTTGGATAGAAAACACTCTAAAGTTTCTAAAACTGTTTGAATGGTGTCTGTGAGTATAACAGAACTCATATGGCAGGCCAAAACCTGAGAAGATTCCATGCGGGAAGTGCCCTGTCTGACAATTTGTTGTCCTTCTAGGTTATCTCTATCAAAAATACAGCATCTCTGCTGTAACGTGACATTTTCTAAGGCTTCCATTGGCTCTCAGAAGGCGCCAGAAAGTGGAATGAGAGCTCTGCAGTCTCTGCGCGAAAAACAGCAGCAGAGTTTGTTATTGGCCTGCCTGGGGACAGTGACACTGGAGATGCGCGTTCATGTGAATTCTCCATTTTGTTCTTTCAGTCTTTGAACGAATACAACGTTACCCGGTTGGAATATTATCGCTATTTTACGAGAAAAATCGCATAAAAATTGATTTTAAACAGCGTTTGACATGCTTCGAAGTACGGTAATGGAATATTTAGAATTTAGAATACCCTTCGGATAGTTACCTGAACGCATGAACAAAATGGAGCTATTTCAATATAACAATGGATTATTTCGAACCAAAACAACATTTGTTGTTGAAGTAGAAGTCCTGGGAGTGCATTCTGACGAAGAACAGCAAAGGTAATCCAATTTTTCTTATAGTAAATCTGAGTTTGGTGAGGGCCAAACTTGGTGGGTGTCAAATTAGCTAGCCGTGATGGCCGGGCTATCTACTCAGAATATTGCAAAATGTGCTTTCGCTGAAAAGCTATTTTAAAATCTGACACCGCGATTGCATAAAGGAGTTCTGTATCTATAATTCTTAAAATAATTGTTATGTATTTTGTAAACGTTTATCGTGAGTAATTTAGTAAATTCACCGGAAGTTTGCGGTGAGTATGCTAGTTCTGAACATCACATGCTAATGTGAAAAGCTGGTTTTTGATATAACTATGAACTTGATTGAACAAAACATGCATGTATTGTATAACATAATGTCCTAGGAGTGTCATCTGATGAAGATCATCAAAGGTTAGTGCTGCATTTAGCTGTGGTTTTGGTTTTTGTGACATATATGCATGCTTTGAAAATGGCTGTGTGATTATTTTTGGCAGGGTACTCTCCTGACATAATCTAATGTTTTCCTTTCGCTGTAAAGCCTTTTGGAAATCGGACAGTGTGGTTAGATTAACGAGTCTTGTCTTTAAAATGGTGTAAAATAGTCATATGTTTGAGAAATTGAAGTTATAGCATTTATGAGGTATTTGTATTTTGCGCCACACGATTCCACTGGCTGTTGAGTAGGTGGGACGCAAGCGTCCTGCCTTGCCCAGGGAGGTTAACTGACTTGCCTAGTTAAATAAAAAAATTAAAGAAGGGATTGCCTCCTCCTCCATTGATGTTTATTTTTGCAGTCTTTTTGTACACACTGTACTGTATGTGCACAATATACAGAGCCCAGGTACCCAGGCTATCTTTTAATACTGTTGTGTAGTATGTGGTTAGTACATTGGCGCTCATACTGTAATAGATGTTGGATATGCATATGTATTTCTTCTCCAGCTAATTGTTTTGGATTAGCAACATGTAACAAAGTGGACATACTGATATGACATACAATTCACAGCGAATTAAAATTCAGAGACATTATTTATTATTTCACCAGCTGGTTGTTTTATTTATTTTCAGCAATAACACCAAATGTATTTCTATTGTCTTTTTCGCTTGCTATCTTGGGAGATGCGTTTGAATTGTAAACAATGAAAATGATCAAATACATTTCAGAAAACTCCTGACAAGCAGTGTATGACCAGGAAAGGGCAGACCGTAGCCACCCTTCCTCATTTTTATAACAATACATGTCATCTTATAGCTTTGAGTCTCTCATATTTACATAGATACAGCCAGGTTCCAGCTCAATACAAGTGAAACCTCTTGTTTTTTTCTTGTTTTTTCTTTATTTTCTTAAAGAATTATATGTACATCCTTAACCCCTAGCTGCCTGCTGCCAGGGTACACAGTTAGAATGACTTGCTTAATTCATGTATCTATTCTTGATTAATTACTTAAACTGTAAATCAACTTTATAGCAGAATTTTGCAACACAACTCTTACAAATAAAGTGTATAATACAGAGCTCAAGACATTGTCTTTCTGATAAAAATGGAAAAAAAGGAAAATAAACAAAAACATATTGCACTTAAAGTCAGGACAGCGGTGGACCTGGTTTGTGGTTAGGGGAAGGGAGAGCTTTCATCTGAGTGCAATGGGTGAAGCATCCAGCAAGATATCTAAATAAATAGGCAGACCTTTGTACAGGTGAAGCATTTATTACATTTTTTATGTCTATGAAAAGAGCAACCTCCCAACAGTATTGCTCAGTATACTTATGGAGTGCAGGTTTGAACTTAAAACGATAAAAAAAAGACATTTTCTGTGTAAAAACAAAAATGAATAACAATAAAATCAAGCTTGGAAGCTTCATAGTCAAGTGCCTTAATGTCCTGAGAATGCTGCCTCGTTGAGTCTAGGTGGCGCTACAATGAATTGCTTATCAGAACACAGTCAAGTGTTACTTCTCTTTTTTCGACGGTCTTTGGAGACAGGCAGCAAGTCTTTTTGAGTGAGAGTGGCACATCTCTGCTTTTGCAGTTTTGGTCCGTTCCATTGTTGGTATTTTTCCATCTTTCTCTCTCTCTTTTCCCTCTGTCTCGCAGTGTCTTTTGCTGTATTATTTGGATGAATGCGATAAGGTGAGACCCTCTGAGAGAGTGCTGAACAGAACAGATGCTGACTGTGCTTGAGAGAGTTGTGTACACCTTGAACAGAAAAAAAGATACAAAACCGGACAAAAAGCGGCTTTTCGTCCAGTCATCCAGACATTGATCCAGCTATCACGTTTCTCCTTTTTCTCGCAAGCCCGTTTGGAAATGGTCATGAATGCATTGTGAGACATTGAGAATCTAGGACAAAACAAACCTTTGCGTCGTACCAACAGCATTTGAACTGGCTCTAAAGGAGGAGGAGGATGGGGGGGTGTAAAAAAAAAAGAAGGAAAATATCAACAAAAGCGCCAAAACAGTACCGGACTGTCTTCATGTCTGCGGAGGTTTCAGCACCCCATCCTTTCTACAGTACGTCCGGACAAACCAACATATATCGTTATGAACCACAGACAGTGATCAATTATCAATGAGAGTGATCAGAGAAGCGTCCAGCCGTCACATGACTTGACCAGCTGTCCTGACTGGGCTCTCCTCTCCATCCCTTCATCCATCCACCATCGGCCCGTCATTATGGTCGTTGTGTAAACAACATCCCCTCAATGCCACAGCCTAGTTTGCTGTCTCTCTCACACCCAAATTATAGTCGGACAGGAAGATGGCAGAAACAAAACAGCGAACGTATAAGAAAATCAACCTCCCCCTGCTTTCAAGTCAATGTCTTCTCTCTTTCGTCATCGTCTCTCACTTTCTCTCTCGATCTCTGTGTGTTTACGACGATGAGGAGGTGGACGTGGTGCTGGCCTTCTTCTGGTTGACTAAGTCCATGTAGAGTTCTGAGCGGAGGAAGCGGGGGTACGAGTCCTTCTCCATCAGGCCATATATCCTGCGCTGGGCCAAGTCAAAGCAGGAGCGCGTCACATTCTGAAGGTTGTCCTTGGTGTGCTCTCGGGTGTACGAGTCCAAGTTCACCTGAGAAAGGGAACGAGAGAAGGGAATAAGCAGCAGAACAGGTTAGTTTCAGTGCTACTGATAACTGGTTCAAGCTGTTGGGGCTGATTTGTGATTTGAAGTTTCTACCCAGCTCTCCAGGTTTGAAACAAAAAGGGAAAGGAGAAAAGTGAGGGAGTCTATTTGGTGCATGTCAGGCGGCCAAAGAAAGCCAGTTTGTCTGGAATGATCTCACGTCCTCTCCAGCTCACTCGTTCCCTTGTGGGAGCACCTTCTGACAGGCATTACACATTCATCACCTAACATCTTTAGCAGGGGAACAATGCTGAGGGGGCCTGCCAAAATCACAGCTTTTTCTATTTACAGCAGGAACAAGTTCATTCATGGCCTAGTTTCTGTCAGGCAGGAGTTAGAAGCGGACATTCGTATAAAGGCTGAATCAAGATGAGTGAGGTTGGGATTAGAGAACACTATCTTAATTGAGGGGCCGCTGACTAAGTCTTTTCCAGTAAGTCAAAGTAAACAATTTGGAAAATGGAAATGGAGAGCTCATTTAGGTATAAACATTGCCTAATGGCTGGAGAGGGTAAATGACTGTTTAATGGTATTTTCCACCATCCCTTGTGGGTACGGGTCTGTGTTTGTATGGGGATTGCTGCTCACCTCTTTACAAGACTGGATGGCGATGTATTCAGCAAATACTTTCTTGGCTTTGGACGCCATCTTGGATTGCGACTTAATCTTTTTGTAATCCTCGCATGCTAGCCAGAATTCCAGATTCTCTTCGCTGAACTCTGTTCGCAGGAAAGCTCTGAATGCTGCCAGACCATCTGAAAGGAAGATGAAAGACAGAGGTGTGGGTTAGTGGATGTGACTGGAGAGCCATGGCAACACAGCGGCATCTCTCTCAATGTGGGAGACTACCTAAAATAGCACAGTAGCCAAGTCCATTGAATCACGCTGTTAAAAAGGGGACTAAAGCCAGCATGCAGTCACCTCCGAGACACCTATCCAGTCACCTCCCATATGCAACAATTATCCAGCATCACCCCACTGACCCTACACTATACTCTGTTACTTTTTCCTGTCATCGACACCAGTAATTGGAAAGCCTTTTTCAATGTCGTCTCTGAACAAAGAGAAGCCTTTCTTGTTCTAGGTGGGGTCAGTTTGCTTGTCAATACATTTCTGTTGCTTTGGCTATTGGGATTGGTGTTTTTAATTACTTAAGGAAAAGCCATCAGCAGGATATGAATAGCAGGAAGCAGATTCCCACCCTGCCTGGTTGCACACACCTTTCCGTTCACATGAACCCCCCTGGGCTGATTACATTACACTAAGAGCAAAGGGAGGAAAAGAATGGGATTCAAGTGTTGTCTCACTAAAGTGTTGTTCCGCTAAGAGAGGGAGTTGAATAGGGATTTTAACAACCAACCCCACAGCACTCAGACCAAGGCTATGAATTATGGAAGCATATAAATATAGTAACACTACTCTGAAGCATTCTCTCTCCCTCTCTCTATCAGCCACCTAGCCTATAATCTGGTCGCTCTCCCCATACACTAATGCATGGTTCTATTCATCCACTGGGATTAGTGGGAGAGCTGCAGCAGAGTGCCTCAACAGACTGCCCATTCACTCCAGGCGTGCAACAACGCACACACACACTGAATTCACTTCGCAAAAGCAACAAGCACAAGCAAGGCATGCATGCTTAATGCACGTCAATATGAGCATATTTACAACCCGTACCAGACACCCCCCCCCCCCAAAAACACATGCACATTGTTCCTTATTCATAATCAATGCAATTGTTCCCCATGTTTCAGTTCAACTTAAACCAGACCCACATTGGACCATATGGCAATCAACCCAGATGGGCATTAGTCATTTCCTTTATGCCCCTGGGTTAGATTGATTACATGGATGGAGAGAATAAAGAAGGAGAAGATAAGAAGGAAAGGCAAACTTACATTTATGGGCCAGCAGCTTGTCCAGAGATTCCCCCCATTTGAGTGCCTCCTCCGGGGTGGGCCTGCAAATGAAAGCGGAGCGGTTCTTTAGCAAGCCCATCTCTGCCAGGTTTCTCATAGTGTGACCCATCCGAAGCTCTGTGCTCCACTGTACTGGTAAGGGGCGTCAGTGGGGTCCTTCGGCTAGTCCTCTGTTCAATTACTATTCCTTTCTTCTTATTCTCTCTTTCTTTGTTTTTCTCTCTTTCACACTCTGGCGCTCTGGGGCTGTGTGTGAGCGAGCGTGTGTGAGTCGGTATGAGTGTGTGTGCCTAAAACTGTCTAACTTCCTCCACTAGACTACTCATCTTATACTCCCTCTCACTGCAGCTCAGGAGGCAGGGAGGGGAGGGACTAAGCCGGCCAATGGGGAGAGGGTTTGAACCTGAGGGTCCACCCCCCAGCTTTTATGCCCGCCCCTTGCTTCCCTCATTCGCTCTGCTCTCTGATACAGGATAAACTTCTTCTCCTTCAACACATATGCAGCCTTATTGAAATGGCAACAGAGGAATATAGGACCCAACCATTTGAATCCATTCTAATAACACTACATGCAGAGACACTACTGGTTCCTTGTTTCCATTTTCTACCTTATTTACATTTTTATCAGTTACTGTTGCAACTGGTTCTGTGAATTAATTAAATCTCTCTCTCTCTCTCTCTCTCTCTCTCTCTCTCTCTCTCTCTCTCTCTCTCTCTCTCTCTCTCTCTCTCTCTCTCTCTCTCTCTCTGTCTGTGGACAAAACATGTATGTCTCTCTCTACAACATTGCATAATGCAGTATAATGTATGACTGACTACTTTCACATATGCAAACAAATGGACCTCCTGCTCGCTCTGTTACAGTTGCTGGGCGATATTTATTACATTATGCACGCTTGAATTTATTTTAAATAGCAGTTGAGTAGATGCAGCTTGTGTTCAAGCGAGCATACTCTAAAGACGTAATGGCAGACTATACATTAGACATACATTAGCCATTGAACAGGACCAGGATCAGTTTTGTCAATCAAACTAGCCATATAGCTACAGTATAGAAATAGACATGTAACCATGGATGTTGTTGTAGTCTGACTGGACCTATCGCTCTGTTACAAGAGTTGACCCATCACTGATCCATCAATATTTCACAGTGTTACAACTCAAAATCAACCACCAGAACACATACATCAAATCTAATAGAGATACACTCTCTGAAACATTCTCTATTTAAACAGGTAGAAATAGGAACATAAAAGAACTATATGGCTGCCTTAACCAAAGCCATAACATCTGCCTAACCTGTAACGGCTATCACATCCGTCTTAGCTTACGGATCAACCAGAGATCGTTAAACACATTGAGACGTAATTAATCAGTTAGCACTCCTCCTTTCTTCCCTCCTTCACTTCTGTCTTTCTCTCAGTGGCTTTACAAGCACTTCTTCACAGTGCTAAATAGTCTGTCTCTCTGAGCCAAGTCATCACCAGCTGGGGTGAGACCCAGAAAGCGGGCATGTGACAAACACACACGACAAACACACTGACAAACACACATAGTTGCAAACAAAAAAACTCACTTTACTGACTTCAAGGACTTGTCGAATTTTCCAGCAGGGTTGCTTCCGGGAGACTCATTCCTCCTCCTCAGGAAAGCAAGCCGGTTCTTCATGTCTTTGGCCCTGAGTATTGGAAGGACAGAGAGAAAGAAAGAAAGAAAGAAATGGAGAGAGAAAAACAGAGAGAATGAAGAAAGGGATGTGGAGAGACCAACTGGGGAGAAGGGGGTTGAGTCTTCCAGAAATTAAAAACAAAACAATTCAATCCAAGTCATGGTAAACACAGCTCAAGTTTAAAGACAAACTCCAGTGGTTCAGATCAGTTCCGTATGCTCAAAATCAGAAAAGGGAAAAAGTGCCAGGGCTGTATACATTTCAGACTTCAGCAGGATATTCAAGTGCAGTAGAGTAGAGTGGTGTCCAGTGGAAGTTACAGCACAGTGACAGCTAGTATCTCTCCCTCTCCGTTGTCAATGTCTTCTTTCAATATATCTCTCCTCTAGTTCTATCCCTGGCAGGTCCTTATGCAGGGAGTGAGTGAATCTGGCAGTGAAGGAGGAGAGACTCACTCCTCTGCGCGATCACACCATTCTCCAGGTGCCGAAAGGGACCCTGAGAGGGAGATAACCCAGGGCCGGGGCCCTCGGGATGGGACACGGTGCACAGCTGCACCCCCATCACCCAAACTATACCCCCCACCATCAACAACACCCTGCAACTCCGTTTCCCATCACCATCTCCCCAGAGACCCTAGTCTTCCATGCTTTCCAACAATCCCTGGCTGGCTCCTGGCTCCTCCCTCTGACCTCACATGCTTCCTCAAAGGGACACGACCCCACACGATTCCCATTTCCTGGTTGATTTCCACTGTGTATTAGCTATTAGCTCACGCGCTAACACGCCGCTGTCCTAGTCACTGTCAGCTGGCCTAATGCCACCAAGAGCCCCAGTGAGACCACCAAACCAAAAAAAAGCATTTAATATTTGGAGCCTGAAAACACACACACATTCAGTATAAACGCTAACACACACACATTTAAACACACACATGCATACTGTACATATGTACACCCTCACCCTCTCTGCCAGTATCCAAAGGCCCTCTCTGTGCACCTGATCATGTGGGGTTTCCAGCCATAAAAAAAAGTATATATATATATATATATATATATATATATATATATATATATACATGTCCTCAAGCTGGGGCTGGTTAGAGGGTTATTGTCTCCTCGTGGCGAATCTTCTGGAAGTGGCTCTGAAGGCTACAAGACAGAACTTCTTCTCTCCTCTCCTATCTCTTCAGCAGGATGGGAGAGAGAGGGTGATCCTCCAGCCAGAGAGAGAGATAGAGAGAGAATGGACCATGTGCAAACCCCTCCATCCCGTCCCCCTGACACCGGATGTCTCTGCATTTCTCACTGAGCGAGATCAGGAAATTGATTGTAAAAAATAAAAAAAGGCGGACCTCCAGGAATGTGAACAATCTTTTTCTAAAATCCTGTCCCTGATTAGTGTGTATTTTTTTAGGGCTATCTGGGTGACAGGCTTAGCAGCCATTGTGATTCATCTAAAAACAGAAGGTGATCTTTAACACGGCACCATAAAAGGTTATAGGTGTTGCAATGGGCATGATTTTAATATTCCAGAGTAGGGCTGTATTAAACCATGCTCTATCCAGATGAGGAGCTAGCTCTAGTGTGGAGTAAAATTGGGTTGTTGATGTGGTGAAAAACATTAAAAACATTACACTCTACCTCTGGCACAGTTTTTCTCTCAACAACCCACAGTCACCAGTCTGAAGTGATCACTACCTCAAATAAAAAGCTGTTTTAGAAAGGCATAAAATCATCATAGAGAAGTGGAATGTATTTGATTGCTCTATATTTTGTGTCCATCGCCGTTTGGCTTATAACTATGTGAGGTTAAAGCCGAATAGGGGTGCCATGCCAACGTATGTGAGAAAAGGGACTCGTTTTTTATGAGCCCTGGAAAAAATTTGCAAGCTTAATGATACCATTTATTATGCAGGTCTGGTTTCAATACAACTTGAGTGAACTCCGCTGGTCCGGGCTGGGTGGAAATATATCACAGGGCTGTGAACACTGGTCAGTGAGAACTGGGAGAGGGATCTGAATTCACAACTCTACATCGCCACTTTCTGGCTGGATTAGTGTACTACAGAGATATGGCCCTCCATTCTCAACATTTTAATGTACTGTAGCAGAATAATAACTAATAACATTCAATTGTTTGGTATTAAAAGATGATGATAGTAAAAAATCCCCTTCGGATTTACAAATCTCACCGTTTTTGCAGGGGAATAAACTACACTATAGTGATGAAAACTACAGTAAAATGTAATTTTGCTTAACAGACCATCCTACAATCCATTCAAACCATCTCAAAGTTTCAGTAGTTGAATACCCTACTTGTTTGTGTTAATGCCATTCTATAAACCTATGCCATGAGTCTATACGTGTTATCGAGAGCCAAGCACATGTGAGGCTGCTGAAACGCGTCTTAGGCTGAGGCAGTGATAAGGAGGTTACGCACATGGCAGCTCTCTGGCCACGGCCATCCATCACGTTGCTTCTGTGATTATTAGCTCATACACTGGGCCTGAGGGCCTGAGGGCTACAGCAAAGGCCAGTATCAGAGTTCCCATTCGGCACAGGGAAGACACCACAGCCACACATCCACAAAGGGCAGGCAGGGGACACATTCTACACAGCTCAGTTAGCTTGTTCACCACACGGCTGGGTGTCGTCAGGCCCCCTGCCCCCAGGCTAGCTACCCCAAGAAAACAAACAACCTGCTGGGAGAACAACTGGTAATGCAAAGAGGTGAAGGGGCAAGAGGAGAGGGGATCAATGGAATGTGAGGAGAGAGAGAGAGAGAGAGAGAGAGCCCAGCATTGTCTGCTCTCCTTGTCTCATCTCTTTGTCTCCTGCATTTAACCCTCAACCCCTCTCCCACCACTCCTAACTCTGCATAACATACCCCGGCTACAGAGCTAATCGCCCACCCACCAGCAGCAGTGGAAGACATTCTGTGTGTTCCTCTCTTCGTTAAACATAGCCCTAACCCTGACAGGGTAATCTGCTTTAAAAATGGCCACATCCCTCTATGGGAGATGCTCTCTAATCCCATCCATCCAGAAAATACTTCTGTTACCTCCCATGTTCCCTATCTGCCGGGCAGAGACGTGTGTGTGTGTGTGTGCGTGCTTGTGTCCGTGTAGAGTGGGCTGGAGGGTCTTTGGCGCTGCAATTATCTCAGGTCTCTGTGTTATTCCCACTTCTCCTGGCTCACATTAGAGACAGTAATAGCCTCTCTCCAAGCTAATACTGGTACCGTGAAACTGGGCCACGCTCCCAGGGATCTCTAGCTAGCTAAGCACTAAGAACTCAAGGGGAGAGCTGGAGCGCTGGGGAGGTGCAGAGAGACACACTGCAAATGCACTGTAGATGTGCTAGACTGTGACTGCCTGACTGACTGACTGACTAACAATCACGGGGGCTACAGGGGGGCATGTCAACACCAACATTAGATCACATAGAGAGATAAAGCACTGCATTGATGTACTAGAAATGTGCAACAACAAAGTAATAACATAGTATAGTACCCATGTGTAAAGCACTTAAGTACTACTTTAAAGTATTTTTACTGAAGTATTTGGGGGTATCTGTACTACAATTGAAAGTTTTGACAACTTTTACTTTTCAGTACATTCCTAAAGAAAATAACAAACTTTTTACTCCATACACTTTCCTTAGCACCCAGGACAGGAAAGGATAGGAAAATGGTCCAGTTCACGCACTTATCAAGAGAACGTCCCTGGTCATCCATACTGCCTCTGATCTGGCGGACTCACTAAACACACATGCTTCATTTGTAAATTATGTCTGCGTGTTGGAGTGTGCTCCTGGCTATCCGTAAATAAATAAAAACAAGAAAAGGGTGCCGTCTGGTTTGATTAAAATAAGGAATTTGTAATTATTTATATTTTTACTTTTGATACAGGATTAGACATTTTTTTTCAATTTTCGCCTAAAATGACATACCCAAATCTAACTGCCTGTAGCTCAGGCCCTGAAGCAAGGATATGCATATTCTTGGTACCATTTGAAAGGAAAGAACTTTAAGTATATGGAAATGTGAAAGGAATGTAGTAGAATATAACACAAAAGATCTAGTAAAATATAATACAAAGAAAAAACCAACCATTCTTTTGTATTTTTTTTGTACCATCATCTTTGAAATGCAAGAGAAAGGCCATAATGTATTATTCCAGCCCAGGTGCAATTTAGATTTTGGCCACTAGATGGCATCAGTGTATGTGCACAGTTTTAGACTGATCCAATGGAACCATTGCATTTCTCTTCAAATGTTGTATCAAGACTGCCCAAATGTGCCTAATTTGTTTATTAATAACTTTCATGTTCAAAATTGTGCACTCTCCTCAAACAATAGCATGGTATTCTTTCACTGTAATAGCTACCGTAAATTGGACAGTGAAGTTAGATTAACAAGAATTTAAGCTTTCTGCCAATATCAGATATGTCTATGTCCTGGGAAATGTTCTTGTTACTTACAACCTCATGCTAATCGCATTAGCCTACGTTTGCTCAACCGTCCCGTGGACGGGACACCAATCCCGTTGAAGTCAAGTATATTTCAGCAATTAGATTTACTTTTGATACTTAAAGCTGCAATATGTAACTTTTTGGGCTACGGACCAAATTCACATAGAAATATCAGTTATAGGTCTGTCATTCTCATTGAAAGCAAGTCTAAGAAGCAGTATGTGCGCTATTTCTATGCTCCCCATTCTTAAATTTCATTTTTGCATATTTTATGTCCGGTTTTGTACACCAGCTTCAAACAGCTGAAAACAATATTTTTGGTAATTGAAAATAAATTTCACAGCGGTTAGGATGGTACAATGATTCTCTACACTATAATTGCTGTCACGTAAACTGAAATTAGGCTAACTATTAGAATTTTAGCAATGAGGATATGGCGAAGTGATTTCTGCAAAGTGCACATTTAAATATATATTAAACCAAATACTTTAAGACTTTTACTCAACTAATATTTTACTGGGTGACTTTCACCAATGTACTACACAGTTATACATGTATAGGAGCATGAAAGATGCACAAATGCATATTACTGTCAAGTCCCACTAAAGAATCAAAGAAAACGCCTGCCTATCAGCACCCATTGTCTGGTGCCTACAGTCAGTCCTGCTCTGACCTACTGTACTAGATGTTTCCACCATGTCAGTTCGTCAGGCTTGTTAAAACACAGCTGCTGTTGCTTTGAAGTGGATCCCTTATACATCCCACCTTCCTGTTCCACCCGGTGGCTCTGTTTCCCACGGTGTACTGGATCCCCTCTCGACACCTCCAGGCAGCCCCCATCCACCTACAGCCAGGGGAGGGCGTAGAGGGTAGAGGGATAGGAGGTAGCCTTTGGGCTTGTTTTTGCCCCGTCTGCCACTCTGGCTGTTTGCAGTAGATTATGTGCCTGGCCCTGCACCGTGTACACAGAACACACACATACCTCGCCTCTGTGTGTCTGTGTGTTTGTTTCAAGTTTCAAGTTTTAATGTGTGTGTGTCTGTGTGTCTGTGTGTCTGTGTATGTGTAGGTGTGTGTGTGTCTGTGTAGGGTGTGTGTGTGTGTGTGTGTGTGTGTGTGTGTGTGTGTGTGTGTGTGTGTGTGTGTGTGTGTGTGTGTGTGTCTGCATAACATGGCATAGCTGCACATGTCCCTGTTATTCCCCACTATGAGTCACAACAACAACAACAACAACATGAGGATATCACGGAGCAAGAGACAGTAGGCTCCTGACGTTCTTTTACCACAGAGTAAATAAGAATGTGGGTTTCCAGAGTCGTTCTATGGCATAGAGGTAGGCTGTTTAAAAACAGAGCAGGCAAACACACTGGGACAGAAATGTGCCTTTGCATGAGCGCCTGAGAGCATCTGAATTCTGTCTGGAAATACAGTAGTACGTTCTTTTCTAACCAAAGCAAATGCTGAACATAGGAATTGTCCTACATTGTTCAGTATGTATAAATCAACACTGCACGGACCCGTCCCCCCTTAACTGAGCCATCTGCCAAATGTAAATCTAAATTATCAACATTACCCACCTAACAAACCACAGAGACCACATAAGAAATCCAGGCCGATTATTAAAAGACAAGGCCAATCTTTAGCTACAAGTTGAGGTCTCCTCAAAATAGTTTTAATCACACGGGAGTCCTCTCACCCAGCGACTGGCAAATGAGATTCAGAAGAGAGGTCAGCTGGCCTCCTAACAGCTTTTCAGTAGTACCCCACAGAGCCTAAAACATCATCTCCCTCCTTCTCTCCCTCCCTCTCCCTACTTCTTCCTAATGCAGCAGAGAGCACACAGAGCATACCACCCATGGGTTCCAACTTCTTACCTTTCCAGGTACTTCTCCGAGAAGTCAACCATAGCAGGGAACATGGGCACAAGTCTTTAGGGTCCTGTGTGTAGTCCTGTGTGTACAGTGTGTGTGTCAGAGCGTCAGAGCGCTGTGCTCGGGGCAGGGGTAATTCAGTTGTCACATTCCTCTAACCCGGAGAGGTTCTGCTGTAGCTTTATATAGTCCAGGGGCCAGGGGAGGCGGGCTCAAGGCTCACCCAATCACAAGGTGTTATTCTGAGAGGATGGAGCTGCATTCTGTCTAAGCCCGGACAAGCCTGGGTTTTATGGGGTAGGAAATGCTTTCGCTTTCACAAATATATAACCACTTAATAGCTACTACTGTTACAACTACACCTGTTACTGCTATTACCTCTGCAACAGCAAGTAGTAAACCCTCTAATACTAGACTATTACAAATGCTGCAACAACTACTATTGACCTGGTAGAACAAGCTATTACTACTACTACAGCAATATGACAACCATCTTCACTATCACTAGCAGACATAACTAGAGATGACTCAAAAATCAATTTCCACCGTTTCATTTTGTTTCTGTCATGTAGCACAACAACAGGTGGATTTTATACTAGCACATCTAGTGAAATGTTATCCTTTCTTCGGGTGGTGTGTGTGTGTGTGTAAGTGTGTGTGTATGGAGAGGAGGGAAGGAGAGAAAGAGGGAGAGGGGGCTAGGTGAGGAGAGAGAGTGGCCTGTCTAGTAGCCTGTCTGGATAAAGGCCATACCTACTCAGCATTAAACTCAGGTTCCCTCTTACAAACTTTGTCTGGAATTCAATCAAATATGCTCTTCAAAAACCTACACATTCTGCTTCCGGAGGCTCCTAACGTTTCGGCTACAACAGACTCTCGCTATAGGCCATCCAAAAACCGGGTGTCACCACTGCGTAAACTTAACACAGGTACAGTATGACTGATGACTTCTGCTCCCTCCCCACTTATAATCCCCTACTGGCCATTATCTAGCACGGTCAACCGGTGCGAGCTACAACAACCACCTCAAAGCAGACACTAAGGCCACAGTCACGTTAGCCCTTACCCAGGACTATTCATTAATACTTATTAGCTAATTAACAGTCCAAGCTTAATGTCCATTATAGTCTTGAATAGCAGAGTATTAAATACCAGTAAACATTGTTGCAATTGTTTTCCATTCCACAAGGAGTTACTGGTTTATTCCTACTCAGGACCGGTCGATTTGGAATGTGAGATACGAATGCACAACTCAAACATGTCCAGCAACATCAATGCACAATTTATGCAAAACATCAAGTTGCAGTCGCATTGAGCCCATATTGCATAGTTTTCCTAACAATCTCATGTGTTGATTTTCTCCCTACGTACGTAAGTGGAAATGTGTGTTAAACATGGGGCTTAAGGGGTCTACAGACCTACGCATATCACAAAATGGGCGGCTCCTTGTAGAACATAGTCCTGCTTACATCACAGTGTTGCTATATCAACAGATTTTTGCACAGCTCCAAATCTGTGACTCTAGGGAAAGTTCATTATGCTGTTTTGGGGGCAGTATTGTGGAGGCAATGAAGCTGTTGCTTGGAAAAAAGTATGTGAACCCTTTAGAATTACCTGGACATCTGCATAAATTGGTCATAAAATGTTATCTGATCTTAATCTAACTCACAACAATAGACAAACACAGTCTGCTTAAACTAATAACACAGAGACAATTATAATTGTTCATGTCTCAATTGAACACACCGTGTAAACATTCACAGTGCAAGTTGGGAAAGTATGTGAACCCTTGGATTTAGTAACAGGTTGACCCTCCTTTGGCAGCAATAAATTCAACCAAACGTTTTCTGTAGTTGTGGATCAGACCTGCACAACGGTCAGGAGGAATTTTGAACCGTTTCTCTTTACAAACTGTTTCACTTCCACAATAGTCTTGGGATGTCTGGTGTGAACGTCTCTCTTGAGGTCATGCCACAGCATCTCAATTGGGTTGAGGTCAGGACTGACTGGGCCACTCCAGAAGGCATATTTTCTTCTGTTCAAGACATTCTGTTGTTGATTTACTTCTGTGTTTTGGGTTGTTGTCCTGTTGCAACACCTAACTTCTGTTGAGTTTCAATTGGCGGAAAGATAGCCTTACATCCTCCTGCAAAATGTCCTGATAAACTTGGGAATTCATTTTCCCGTCGATGATATCAAGTTGTCCAGTCCCTGAGGCAACAAAGCAGCCCCAAACCATGATGCTCCCTCCACCATAGTTCACAGTTGGGATGAGGTTTTGATGTTGGTGTGCTGTGCATTTTTTTCTCCACACATAGTGTTGTGTGTTCCTTCCAAATGACAAATTTAGTTTCATCTGTCCACAGAATATTTTGCCAGTAGCGCTGTGGAACATCCAGGTGCTCTTTTGCAAACTTCAGACGTACAGCAATGTTTGTTTTGGACAGCAGTGGCTTCTTCCGTGGTGTCCTCCCATGTACACCATTCTTGTTTAGTGTTTTAGGTATTGTAGACTCGTCAACAGAGATGTTAGCATCTTCCAGAGATTTTTGGAAGTCTTTAGCAGACACTAGGATTCTTCTTAACCTCATTGAGCATTCTGCGCTGTGCTCTTGCAGTCATCTTTGCAGGACGGCCACTCCTAGGGAGAGTAGCAACAGTGCTGAAATTTCTCCATTTATAGACAATTTGTCTTACCGTGGACTGACTACTTTTGTAACCCTTTCCAGCTTTATGCAAGGCAACAATTCTTAATCGTAGGTCTTCTGAGATCTCTTTTGTTCGAGGCATGGTTCTTCTCAGGCAATGCTTCTTGTGAATAGCAAACTCAAACTTTGTTTTTTATGGGGCAGGGCAGCTCTAACCAAATTCTCCATTCTCGTCTCATTGATTCGACTCCAGTTTAGTTGACTCCTGACTCCAATTAGCTTTTGGAGAAGTCATTAGCCTAGGGGTTCACATACTTTTTCCAACCTACACTGTGAATGTTTAAATTATGTATTCAATATAGACAAGAAAAATACAATAATTTGTGTGTTATTAGTTTAAGCACACTGTGTTTGTCTATTGTTGTGACTTAGACGAAGATCAGATCAAATTTTATGTCAAATTTATGCAGAAATCCAGGTAATTCCAAAGGGTTCACATAATTTTTTCTTGCCATAGGCTGCTGTGCATTTAAAGTAGAATTTTGCATTGATAACTAAATATAATCTCAGCGACTGTTTAAACAATGAAAGGTATTTTGTTGAGGAGTAAAATTGTAAAAATGCTGGTAGCCATGTGCCTTCTCCTGATATGAAGTTCTATTTTTATCTGATGGAACTGAACACATTGAAGCAGCATATTAAACTGGGATAATACTGTAAGTCACACTGGCAAGTATAACAATATTGCTAGGGCATATTATTTAATTATAAATCTGATTGTTTCACATGGATGTGTGGAAAACTAAAGGCTAGCTAACTTGCTATGTTTTTGTCAGGCTCAAGTCAGTTAGCTACTGCTAGCAAGGGATGACGACTCTTCCTTGCTTTCACCCCAAATGAGAAGACAATAAAAAAAACACAGACCATGTTACCAAAAGGCGTGCATTGCTCAAAAAAATCTGACTCCATCCAAGTACACACACACGGTAAATGACTGCCTTTCGGGGGTCTTTGAGCCACAGGAATGATCTACAGCTTTGTATCCTGACCTGGCCTCCTACGTATGTATGGGGGGCCTCTGAGAAGACTGAAGGTTGCATAGCGTATACACTCTTTGGTGATTGGACCAGGAGTAAGATCATGAGGAGATTAAGTCTGGAAAGGCTCAAGACACATACGGAGGCCCAGAGGGAAGGTTGAGAGGTCTTCACCAAGGAAGGGGGGAGGGATGAAAGACAGAGCCAGGGGGGAAAGAAGGGGCATAATTTACAAAGACAAGGCTTCAGGTTTCAGACTGAACTCAGTCTCCTGGTAAAAGAAAACAATGGAGAGAGTGAAATCTGATGGATGGATGAGAAAAGGAGAGAAAAAGAATACCTGTTAAAGAAGAGGTAATGGGGTAGTAGGGACAGGTGCAGTTTACAGCTACATAGTTGAGTAACTCAGTAGATTGTCACGGGTTCGAATAAAGGACATTGTAGATTCATCTTGAGCAAAGTGCTTAATCAAGGTAGTATATGTAGCACACACTAACTGGAAACATGTAAGAGATATAAATGTGATTACCCTAAAGGAAATACTCCTGTAACCCCAACCAAACGCAATTAAATTGTAATCCAACCGTTGTACACGTCAATCCCCAGGTTCAGCAATATCCTCCCTACCTATGCTTTTGGGAAATTACTCAAAAGCAACAACTCTATTTTACGTTCTTGTAACCCGCAGCGCTGTAACGCACATATGCCTGATGGTGTAAGTGACTGCATATACTGTTTTAGATGATTATTCCCCACATCTGGCATGTCACGTTTTAACTTCCTGGAGCTCCATCTCACAGTGAATAGGCTGGGGTATCAGCCTGTAGAGAGGACCAGATTCCCGAGACAGCATACACAGGTACTGTATCACCAGGGGGATGGATGCGGTAGCAACACAAGCACTTAGCTACAAGGTCTTTGATGTTAGAGCTCTGGTGTGTTTCAGTGACTCAGTGTGTGTGTGTGTGTGTGTGTGTGTGTGTGTGTGTGTGTGTGTGTGTGTGTGTGTGTGTGTGTGTGTGTGTGTGTGTGTGTGTGTGTGTGTGTGTGTGTGTGTGTGTGTGTGTGTGTGTGTGTTCCATAATTGGGCGTCTGTGTATGTGTGAGTGCTAAAGGAAAATACCACTCAAAAACAATATTTTGGTATTTGTTTCGTAAGTCTGTAGATTTTTGAGTGGTATGTTTCTTTAAAACCTCTCTGGGATAGAATCTAGTTTCCTGAATTGAGATGCCCAAAGTAAACTGCCTGTTACTCAGGCCCAGAAGCCATGATATGCATATAATTGGTAGTATTGGATAGAAAACACTTGGAAGTTTCTATAACTGTTAAAATAATGTCTGAGACAATAGCAGAATAGATATGGCAGGCGAAAATCCGAAGAAAATCCAACTGGAACATTTCTTTTTTTTGAGCTCCCAGGCTCTTATAATGGGAACCTATTGTTTCTATGTAAATCTGTCTCCCACATTGCAATTCCTATGGCTTCCACTAGATGTCAACAGTCTTTATTCAAGGTTTCAGGCTTGTTTTTATCTTTCGGCGCGCAAGGGAGAGGGCGCACACTTACTCATTTTCCTTTCCTATTATTATAGTTTATTTTTCATTTTAGTGTACCTGAGGATTAAAAAGAAACGTTGTTTGACTTGTTTGGACAAAGTTTAGCGGTAGCTTTTAGGACTTTTTGGGATATAAAGAAGGATTTTATCTAACAAAATGACCATTCATGTTGTAGCTGGGACCCTTGGGATTGCAAACAGAGAAAGATCTTCAAAAGTAAGTGATTTAATAAATCGCTATTTGTGACTTTATGAAGCCTGTGCTGGTTGAAAAACATGTTGATGTGGGGTGCCGTCCTCAGATAATCGCATGGTATGCTTTCGCCGTAAAGCCTTTTTGAAATCAGACAATGCAGTTAGATTAACAAGAATTTAAGCTTTAAAATGATATAAGATACTTGAATGTTCATGAATGTTTAATATTAAGATTATTTACTTGAATTGCGCACCCTCCAATTTCACCGGATGTTGTCGACTGGTGTCCCGACTGGTGTCCCGCTATCCCTATTAACTAGGTGTAAATATCGAGAACATACATTGGAATTGGGTCAGTCACATTATGCTCAATTGAGACTAGACAGAAAATTCTAATCGGAAAAACCTCCAAGAGAAGACAACAATACACATCCACTCAACATGTACATATGTAGGATTTAAATTGATCCGTCTTTTGTTGCTGAGACTTTTCCTGCAATGCAAGAAATGCAAACTTGTAATGTATTTGAGTTTTAAAAAGGCTTCTAAATTCTGTAATTTCCACTTTGACATTTCAGGCTTGATTTGCCCTATTGAAAAATGTATCAACCCTTACAAAAAGGTCCATTAATTATAATTCACATTTCCTGATGCTGCAGGGTTATTTTCCTACTATAGCAATCTGGCTCAAATTAAGATCCTACATCTGTAGACTCACTTCAGAGGAAGTGTGACATTGAGGTGACACTTAAGGACTTGGAAACAGACACTTTAGTCACACACACACACACACACACACACACACACACACACACACACACACACACGCACACGCACACGCACGCACGCAAACTCACTCACTCCTCATAGGAGGTGTGGTACATCCCTCTCAACAACTGCACATTTACATTCTCAGACTCTCAGCTCTATAAACAGACTATCCAGGGGCATTCAAAAAGTGGCGAGGGATACCATTGTGAGGGGGAGGGGGGATCATGACAGGTAAACCCACACATGGCCTAGGGGCGTCACCTTTATCTGAATGTAAACTCAAAAACATATGTCAAGTAGTGACACGTCATTAACATCTAAACTGAAAATACATATTGTATTTACTTAATGATTATGCTAAAATGTGGCTTTTGACGCTTCTGATTTCAATTTTCATCAGCTGTTGATTTGCTGAGTAGCTATCAGCATTCAGGCTGAGCAGCCACTTTAAATGGACATTGTCCTCTGGCTGTGAATTCTCCTTTCATCTCCATGTGATAGTGTGAAGAAGGCTCAATCAACAGCTGATGAATCACTGAGGCGATAACGGAACAGGAATCCCCGTCAACACACACATTTGACAACACATATAGTGCATTCGGAAAGTATTCAGACCCCTTGACTTTTTACACATTTTGTTACGTTACAGCCTTATTCTAAAAATGATAAAATAGTTGTTTCCCCTCATCAATCTACACACAATACCCAATAATGGCAAGGTGAAAACAGGTTTCTATAATTTTTTGCAAATATAATACAGAAAAGCAGAAATACCTTATTTACATAAGTATTCAGAGCTCAGGTGGAGCCTGTTTCCATTGATCATCCTTGAGATGTTTCTACAACTTGATTGGAGTCCACCTGTGGTAAATTGATTGGACATGATTTGGACAGGCACACACCTGTCTACTGTATATAAGGTCCCACAGTTGACAGTGCATGTCAGAGCAAAAACCAATCCATGAGGTTGAAGGAATTGTCCGTAGAGCTCCGAGACAGGATTGTGTCGCAGCACAGATCAGGGGAAGGGTACCAAAAGATTTCTGCAGCAATGAAGGTCCCCAAGAACACCGTGGCCTCCATTATTCTTAAATGGAAGAAGTTTGAAACCACCAAGACTCTTCCTAGAGCTGACTGAGCAATCTTCCTAGGCCAAACTGAGCAATTGGGAGAGAAGGGCCTTGGTCAGGGAGGTGACCAAGAACCCAACGATCACTTCGGGACAAGTCTCTGAATGTCTTTGAGTGGCCCAGCCAGAGCCCGGACTTGAACCTGATTGATAATCTCTGGAGAGAACTGAAAATAGCTGTGCAGCAACGCTCCCCATCCAACCTGACAGAGCTTGAGAGAATCTGCAGAGAAGAATGTGTGAAACTCCCCAAATACAGGTGTGCCAAGCTTGTAGCGTCCTACCCAAGAAGACTCAAGGCTGTAATCGCTGCCAAAGGTGCTTCAACCAAGTACTGAGTAAAGAGTCTGAATACTTATGTAAATGGGATATTTCCGTTTTGAATTTTTAATACATTTGCAAAAATGTTATTATGGGGTATTGTGTGTAGATTGATGAGGAAAAATAGCTATATAATCTGTTTTCGAATAAGGCTGTAACTTAACAAAATTTGGAAAAAGACAAAGGGTCTGAATACTTTACGAATGCACTGCACACGCACCATTTTACATCTAATTCAAAACAGGCCGTTAGCTATTTTATTGAGAACGCTTGTCTAAAATTAAATGACCTATGTGACATTGAAACATACAATGATAGAACATGACATTAAACATTTCAATTAAACAACAGTTTTATGACAGTTTTTATGCGTGCCACCCATAAAAAAGACATACCGGTACCCTAGACACTTTTCACATGTAGCTTGTTATTGTCAGTCAATCGAAGCAGCAGCACCGTCAGAGGCTCCATGTGTCGCATGTGAAGTGGGAGATTTCTAATCAATGCAAATGGATTTACAATTACAGAATTAAGTTGGCTAAAATGAGAAGCAGTAGGCTACAATGGTCTCCCAACAGGTAGGCTGTTTAAATATGAACAGCCTACCTGTGCTGAAACAACAGATTACACCACCTCTCCTGAGTCCCGACTCCCCATTGAAGTTGAAAAAAAAAGAATGTTTCTTTAAAACACTTGTATTTCGACTAGCTGGATAGATATTGATTCTATTATTCAAATTGTGAAATAATTTCAAATGCCTATCCCTAGATCTGACACCTCTGTTAAAAGTCTGTGGGAGAGTGAATGGCAAGTATGGGCTTGTGGCTTCAGCCATGTTTGATTGCCATGAGGCCATAGAATTAAGGCTAAAGACATTGACATGAGGAGACACTGTACTGTATGCTGCAAGGTCATCCATGTGCAGTATAAGAAAAACAATTATTGCATTACGCCACACTACTCCTACAATGAACAAAAAACTCTTTATCTTTGGATTATAAAGGTTAGCATAATAGAGCTACAGCAAATGAAACTGTGTATTTAGAGTTCATAGCAGCCACAGCCAAGAATGGGAAACAAAAGAATCCCACATTTTTGAGACATTCTCTTATTCAACAGTGTTCATGGATCCAATTTACGTAAAATAGGGAAACTCCATAAAGCAGCATTACTAATGCTAGTTTGACCAAATGTCTGCACTGCTAGAACACATGACATGGGATTCCCCATTCACAACACAAAGACATTCTCAATATTAACTACAAAGATGAGAAGAGAGAGGGTAAAAAACAAAGACAGGAAACAGTAAATCAAAGGTTGTTTGGTTACTTACAGGTTCTTGGATTTCTTAGACTTCTTGGACCCGTCGGGGCCAACGTCACAGCTGCATGGGGATCCGGCACTGAGCTGAAGGGAGAGTAGGGAGAGCACACACTGCATCATCCAGTCTCCCCAGTCACAGTAGAGATGGGCCCCTAGAGCCTCACACTGGGCCCCTAAAGCCACTAGTCCCTCCTGTGCCACTATCTCCTAGGCTTAAGTATGCAGTGTGATAGAGGTAAAGGGTATCTAGTCCAGTCTGTAACACACACAGCCAGCCCCCTCTCTGGCTAATTCTCAACAGCACCTCAGCACATACTCCTACCGCCTCCTGGCCTGTCTCTGTGTGTGAATGTGTGGCTGACCGAGAGTGAATGCATGTGTGTGTGTGAGTGAGTGAGGGTGGCCTACGCTGTGTATGTGTGAGTATGTGTGAGAGAGCCAAGTTGTGTTTGTGTGTGAGTTTGTGTGTGAAAAGAGTGTGACAGCAGTCTGGTAGCCCTGGCCCCAATTAAGCCTAAGCCTAAGCCTATAGGCTCCAGTGTCACATTACACTTCCTGAGTCCCTCTGTCTCTGATTGGCTGAGAAAGAAAAGAGGGGGAGGAGTGGATGAAGGGGTCATTCTCCGGTAATCTGCTGGTCCGAAACTGTCCTGGGGGAGGTGGAGATTTCTGTGTGTGTGTGTGTGTGGTGTGTGTGTGTGTGTGTGTGTGTGTGTGTGTGTGTGTGTGTGTGTGTGTGTGTGTGTGTGTGTGTGGCTGTTATTGCACTGAAACAATTGAAAAGCAGAGAAACAAGTGCTTCTCTCTGCAATGGTCTCATTGGGAACCCATTTCCCCATACATTAGGTACAGTAGTTGCTTTCCTCTGCCTGTGTCTCAAAGTGACAAATGAGAATAACAGCACAGACACTGACTTAAAAAGCACTTAATTGTGCTATTGAACCAAGAGTTGTGTACATAGTCGAGGTCAGTGCCATGTTAAAACAAAATCAAAGTCAAACTGAAGCTGTAATGCCTCCTATCCACCTATTCAACAAATCCCAGTCTAAAGCACACATAATCTGTTTGCTTGTACCCTGTGTAGTGTTTTGATCATAGCCAGAGTTCAGATACTGAGCTGGCGAGTTCCCTTGACACTGCTAAAGGTGTGACTGAAAGTAGAGCTACTGGGATGCCTACCAAAACAACAGATGCTGTAAACTAGCATCTAAAGATTAACGTTATCTGCGTACACAGAAAATGACACAAGTACTAACTACTCTGGCCTAAAGTATGATTACAGACAATGAGAAACTGCTGTATGACTGGCTCCCCTAAGCTCAGTGTATGTATCTAAACTGAACAAAAATATAAACGCGACATGTAAAGTGTTGGTCCCATGTTTCATGAGCTGAAATAAAAAGCCCCAGATATTTTCCATACGCACAAAACACATATTAATCAAAAATTTGGAGCACAAATTTCTTTGCATCCCTGTTAGTGAGCATTTGTCCTTTGCTAAGATAATCCATTCACCTGACGGGTGTGGCATATCAAGAAGCTGATTAAACAACATGATCATTACACAGGTGCACTTTGTGCTGGGGACAATGAAAGGCTACTCTAAAATGTGCACTTTGTCACCCAACACATTGCCTCAGATATCTCAAGTTGAGGGAGCGTACAATTGGCATGCTTATGCAGGAATGTCCACCAGAGCTGTTGCCAGAGAATTTAATGTTAATTTCTCTACCATAAGCCACCTCCAACGTTGTTTTAGAGAATTTGGCAACACGTCCAAACGGACTCACAACTGCAGACCACTTGTATGGCGTCGAGGGGGTGAGTGGTTTGCTGATGTCAACATTGTGAACAGAGTTTCCCAAGGTTGCGGTGGGGTTATGGTATTGGCAGGCATAAACTACGGACAACGATCACCATTGCATTTATTGAAGGCAATTTGAATGCACAGAAATACCGTTGCGAGATCCTGAGGCCCATTGTGAGGCCCATTTTTTATAAGGTATCTGCGATCAACAGATGTATATCTATATTCCCTGTCGTGAAATCCATAGATTAGGCCCAGATTCATTTATTTCAATTGACTGATTTCCTCATACTGTATGAACTGTAACTCAGTAAAATTGTTGAAATTGTTGCGTTTATATTTTTGTTCAATGTACATGTGTATGTCTGTGTAGGTCATTAGTAGCCTCCTGTCCACCTCCAAGCCCCAGACGCTCAAGGCTGACAAACATACACAAATGCACAGCCCCACACACACACACACACACACACACACACACACACACACACACACACACACACACACACACACACACACACACACACACACACACACACACACACACACACACACACACACACACACACACACACACACACACACACACACTTGTGCAACGACCAGATCCCATTGAGGTCAGTAGGGTCAGCAGCAACATCAAAATAAAGTGTTCAATCTTAGTGTGGGAACATGAGAACCAGGGTGCCCCAAACCCCTGGGAGCTGTCTGCCAGGCTTTGCCCCAGTAACCAGAGAGGATGAGGGGAAGTCAGGCCAGCCCAGGCCTCCTGCTATTTACCGACAGGGTTTACTGTAGGAATAGCTAATCCAGAGGTCATAACTCCACATTACTGACCACAGACACAGGGGAATATGGTTTGCATCTGTCCGCCTGCCTTTCTCTCCCCCCACACACACACACACACACACACACACACACACACACACACACACACACACACGCTATAGTCTTCAGCGGGGATCTCCAAATGAAGACACACGATGAGGTTCTAGCCATTGAGAGGAGGTCCTCATGTTACAGGCCCCTTCATACCATAAAGCACTCAACGCCAGGCTCATGTGACGCTTTGAAACAACCCTCCAACTGCAATTAAGACCCATTACAACCTACAGGAACACATGGACTCCCTTCTATTGTGTCTCTTAAAGGGAATGTTTATGGGTTTCCTACTACATGTAACATAATAATTTGTTATCATAAGAACAGAGCTTTCCAATTTTCCGAACTTCCTGTACCCTGATGATAAAGGGGAATTTTTCACGGAATGTAGGATGCTGTCTGGTGACGTGATGCAGACCTAGTTTAGGGCTGTAATTTCTTGCTGCCTTGAAGGTGCGTTGTTTTTCATAAGAGGAACATAGCAACATAACCTAAAACTACTTACTGACTGAATAGCTATAGACAGAGTAAATACAATAGCATGTTAAACTACCAGCCCTCACATTCTCATGTCAGATTTAGATGTTCATCCATGTTGCTCAAACATCAAACTTCGAAGTTGTTCCAAATGTCAAATTACAGACTGTTTAAGGATAAGTTTAGGCATTAACTGTACATTTTTAAGGTAAGTGTTAAGGTTTGGGATAGGATTACAAAAATATCAAAAACGTTCTATTGCTGGATTCAAACTTGCAACTTTTGAAATCAGAGGCAGATGCTTAAGCCCATCCACCATGTCCTAGCAAAACCAAAATCAAGTTAACTGCGTTCACTGTTGCCCCTAGTGGCTGGGTTCCACATAATCTCCCAACGTCTTCAGACATGGATGGACGTCAAATACTGACTTGTATCACGGGTGATAAGATACTGTATACAGTACATTCGGAAAGTACTCAGACCTCTTGACTTTTATCACATTTTGTTACGTTACAGCCTTATTCTAAAATGGATTAAAAAGCTTTTTTCCCTCATCAATCCACACTCACAATACCCCATAATGACAAAGAAAATGTATAAAAAAAACAACAACTGAAAGATCACATTTACATAAGTATTCAGACCCTTTACCCAGAACTCAGTGTTGAAGCACCTTTGGCAGCGATTACAGCCTCGAGTCTTAGGTATGACGCTACAAGCTTGGCACACCTGCATTTGTGGAGTTTCTCCCATTCTTTTCTGCAGATCCTCTCAAGCTCTGTCAGGTTAGATGGGGAGCATTGGTGCACATCTATTTTCAGGTAGCTCCAAAGTTGTTCGATCCGTTTCAAGTCCGGGCTCTGGCTGGGCCACTCAAGGATATTCAGAGACTTGTCTCAAAGCCACTCCTGTGTTGTCTTGGTTGTATGCTTAGGGTCCTTGTCCTGTTGGAATGTAAGCCCAGTCTGAGGTCCTGAGCACTCTGTACTTTGCTCCGTTCATCTTTCCCTTGATCCTGACTAGTCTCCCAGTCCCTGCCGCTGAAAAACATCCCCACAGCATGATGCTGCCATCCCCATGCTTCACCGTAGGGATGGTGCCAGGTTGCATCCAGGCCTGACACTTGGCATTCAGGCCAAAGAGTTCAATCTTGGTTTCATCAGACCAGAGAATCTTGTTTCTCATGGTCTAAGAGTCCTTTAGGTGACTTTTGGTAAACTCCAATTGGGCTGTCATGTGCCTTTTACTGAGGAGCCACTTCTGTCTGACCACTCTACCATAAAGGCCTGATTGGTGAAGTGCTGCAGAGATGTTTGTCCGACTGGAAGGTTCTCCCATCTCCAGAGAGGAACTCTGGAGCTCTGTCAGAGTGACAATTGGGTTCTTGGTCACCTCCTTGACCAAGGCCCTTCTCCCCCGATCACTCAGTTTGGAAGAGGAATTGTCTTGGTGGTTGCAAACTTCTTCCATTTAAGAATGATGGAGGCCACTGTGTTCTTGGGGACCTTCAATGCTGCAGACATTGTTTTTGTACTCTTCCCCAGATCTGTGCCTCGACACAATCCTGTCTCGGAGCTCTACGGCAATTCCTTCGACCTCATGGCTTGGTTTTTGCTCTGACATGCATTGTTAACAGTGGGACCATATATTGACTGGTGTGTGCCTGTCCAAATCATGTCCAATCAATTAAATTTACCACAGGTGGACTCTAATCAAGTTGTAGAAACATCTCAAGGATGATTAATGGAAACAAGATGCACCTGAGCTCAATTTCGAGTGTCATAGCAAAGGGTCTGAATACTTATGTAAATAAGGTATTTATCTTTTTACATTTGCAAAAAATATTTTCACTGTCATTATGGGGTTTTGTGTGTAGATTGATGAGGAAAAATATTATTTAATCCATTTTAGAATAAGGCTGTAACGTAACAAAATGTGGAAAATATCCAATCGTCTGAATACTTTCTGATTGCACTGTATTTAACCTTTGTCGCACATACCTACGTATAACCTGAATGCCTACTACATAATAATGTTTTATATGACATAAGAAGAAATTAACCATATGCAAACAATGAAAGTATTGGTTTTAAGATTGAAATACAGGTATAACAATTGGAATAAGTGATCAATTGTTCATGTTAAAGTGTTAAAATAGTGAATCTCTGGCGTTCTCCATCACTTTCATTTCTGAAGTCTGTGAAGCCTGAACCCCTCCCCAACCCCTCACACAGTGGCATAGCAGTCTGCTCAGGACAGAGGAACAACAGCAGGGCCAGATCCACTATATATACTGTAACCCTGAGCCCCAATGTCTACACAGCAGTGGTCCACAGCAGAAACAAACTCTCACGTGCTCCACTGAGGACAGACACCAGTGGGCCTGCACCTCCAGGCCAAGGGGCTTAGAGCCAGAAACACACTTAAGGGCTGTGGGCAAGAGGTCTGATGGGTTGGGTCGATGGGGGGCTGATCGGTCGCAAACAATGCATATACAGCTGAAGTCGGAAGTTTACATACACCTTAGCCAAATACATTTCAACTCAGTTTTTCACAATTCCTGACATTTAATTCTAGTAAAAATTCCCTGTCTTAGGTCAGATAGGATCACCACTTTATTTTATGAATGTGAAATGTCAGAATAATAGTAGAGAGAATGATTTATTTCAGCTTTTATTTATTTCATCGCATTCCCAGTGGGTCAAACATTTACATATACTCACTTAGTATTTGGTAGCATTGCCTTTAAATTGTTAAACTTGGATGAAATGTTTTGTGTATCCTTCAACAACGTTCCCACAATAAGTTGAGTGAATTTTGTCCCATGCCTCCTGACAGAGCTGGTGTAACTGAGTCAGGTTTGTAGGCCTCCTTGCTCGCACACGCTTTTTCAGTTCTTCCCACACATTTTCTATAGGATTGAGGTCAGGGCTTTGTGATGGCCACTCCAATACCTTGACTTTGTTGTCCTTAAGCCATTGTGCCACAACTTTGGAAGTATGCTTGGGGTCACTGTCCATTTGGAAGACCCCTTTGCGACCAAGCTTTAACTTCCCGACTGATGTCTTGAGATGTTGCTTCAAAATATCCACATAGTTTTCCCTCCTCATGATGCCATCTATTTTGTGAAGTGCACCAGTCCCTCCTACAGCAAAGCACCCCCACAACATGATGCTGCCACCCCCGTGCTTCACGGTTGGGATGGTGTTCTTCGGCTTGCAAGCCTCCCCCTTTTTCCTCCAAACATAACGATGGTCATTATGGCCAAACAGTTCTATTTTTGTTTCATCAGACCAGAGGACATTTCTCCAAAAAGTACGATCTTTGTCCCCATGTGCAGTTGCAAACTGGCTTTTTTTATGGTGGTTTTGGAATAGTGGCTTCATCTTTGCTGAGCGGCCTTTCAGGTTATGTCGATATAGGACTCGTTTTACTGTGGATATAGATACTTTTGTACCTGTTTCCTCCAGCATCTTCACAAAGTCCTTTGCTGTTGTTCTGGGATTGATTTGCACTTTTCACACCAAAGAATGTTCATCTCTAGGAGACAGAAACACGTCTCCTTCCTGAGTGGTATGACGGCTGCATGAACCCATGATGTTTATACTTGCGTACTATTGTTTGTACACATGAACATGGTACTTCAGGTGTTTGGAAATTGCTCCCAAGGATGAACCAGACTTGTGGAGGTCTACATTTTTTTCTCTGAGGTCTTGGCTGATTTCTTTTGATTTTCCCATGATGTCAAGCAAAGAGGCACTGAGTTTGAAGGTAGGTCTTGAAATACATCCACAGGTACAATTCCAATTGACTCAAATTATGTCAATTAGCCTATCAGAAGCTTCTAAAGCCATGACATCCTTTTCTGGAATGTTCCAAGCTGTTTAAAGGCACAGTCAACTTAGTGTATGTAAACTTCTGACCCACCGGAATTGTGATACAGTGAATTATAAGTGAAATAATCTGTCTGTAAACAATTGTTGGAAAAATTACTTGTGTCATGCACAAAGTATATGTACTAACCGACTTGCCAAAACTATAGTTTGTTAACAAGAAATTTGTGGAGTGGTTGAAAAACAGGTCTTAATGACTCCAACCTAAGTGTATGTAAACTTCCGACTTCAACTGTACATACCCACACTCATTTATGAACACATCACATACACACAAGATGGCACTAACAGGGAAGGTCGACATCTTACGAGTTCCAAACTGACTTTGCTATTTAGTGACTTTTTTAGGTTTATTGAGAAAAAAAATACATCGGTAATGCTATTATCACATTTGACCGCCTAGCACTTTGGACATCAGATCGACAGTTACTAACTTCGATTTCAACAACAATTCCGACTCTGACTCAGCTGTTGTTTCATGGGCTGGCGTCCTGGTGAGACTGAGACGAAGGGTAAATCGACCAACACACCCCTCCGTTTTATTGGCAAATGTCCAGTCACTTGAGAATAAGATGGATGAGCTTCGTTTGAGAGTCTCCTATCAGAAAACAACAATATTATATGCTTTGAAGATACTTGGCTGGCTAAATCTATGAACATAGAACAAAGTAGTTTCTCCATGTAGCGACACGATCGAACGACAGCTTTCTCGGGCAAGTCCAAAGGGGGAGGGTTGTGCGTCTTCATAAACAACAACTGGTGCTCTGATTTCAGTGTGAAAGAAATCTCGAGCTTTTGCTCACCTGATATAGAATATCTCATGGTAAGCTACACAGCTTTTTATCTACAAAGAGAGTTCTCATCCATAATTATCACAACTTTCTACATCCCACCACAAGCCAACACCACTTTGGCACTTACAAACTATATGGGGCATAAACAAACAAGAAACCGCACATCCAGAGGCAGCGTTTTTTGTGGGCGGAGACTTTAACACCAGGGGACTTAATACCATGCTAAATTAATTCTACCAACATGTCTCCTGCACCACAAGGGGTGCTAAAACTCTAGACCACTTTTATTCTACCCACAGAAATGCATATAAGGCACTCCCTCGCACTCCCTTCGGCAAATCAGACCACAACTCTATCCTCCTGTTTCCACAACTCTATCCTCCTGTACCAGTGATGCACTCAATAAGGAAGTGGTCTGATGAAGCAGATACAAGGCTACAAGACTGTTTTGCAGGTACAGACTGGGACATGTTCCGGGATTCACCCATTGGAATTGAGGAGTTTACCACAGTCACGGGCTTCATCAATAAATGCATAGAAGATGTCTTCCCCACAGTGACCATATGAACGTATCCAAACCAAAAACCATGTATTACAGGCAGTAACCACACTGGGATAAAGGCTAGAGCTACCGCTTACAAGGAACAGGACTCAGACATAGACACATACAAGAAAGCACGCTACGACCGCCGATGAGACAAAAAAACATGAAAAAGAACGATAAAGGAGGAAGTTGGAATCCTATTACACCGGTTCCGACACTCGTCAGATGTGGGAGGGCTTGCAGTTGATAATGGACTACAAAGGGAAACCCAGCTATGAGATGCCCAGTGACACAGAACTCCAAACGAGCTAAATGCCTTTTATGCTCACTTTGAAGAAAACAACACAGAGTCTTACATGAAAGCTCGTGTTGTCCAGATGACTGTGTGATCTCACTCTCTGTGGCCGATGTGAATAAAACTTTGAAACAGGTAAACACTCGCAAGGCCACCGGGCCAGAAAGAATAGCGTTCTCAGAGCATGTGCAGACCAGCTGGCAAGTGTCTTGATAGACATTTAGAATCTCTCCTTGTCCCAGTCTGTAATTATTATAGTCATTTTTAGCAGACGCTCTTATCCAGAGCGACTTACAGTAGTGAATGCATACATTTCATACAATTTCATACATTTTTTTTTATTTTATTTTTTTCTGTGCTGGCCCCCCGTGGGAATCGAACCCACAACCCTGGCGTTGCAAACACCATGCTCTACCAACTGAGCTACAGGGAAGGCTAATCCCAACATGCTTCAAGATGACCACCATTGTCCCTGTTCCCAAGAACTCCAAGGTAACATGCCTAAATTACTATTATCGCATAGCACTCACATCTGTATGAAGTGCTTTGAAAGGCTGGTCATGACACACATCAACACCATCATCCTAGACACCCTAGACCAACTCCAATTTGCATTCTGCCCCAACATATCAATTTCATTTCACACTGCTCTTTCCCACCTGGACAAGAGCGGAAAGAACTATGAGAGAATGCTGTTCATAGACTACAGCTCAGCGTTCAACACCATTGTCACCTCCAAGCCCATCAGCAAGCTCGGGACCCTGGGACTGAACACTTCCATCTGAAACTGGATCCGGGAGTACAGGGATTACAGGAGAGTTTAATACCCTCAACACGGGGGCCCCTCAGTGGTGTGCTTAGTCCCCTCCTGTACTCCCTGTTCACCCACGACTGTGTGGCCACGCACAACTCCAACACCATCATCAAGTTTGCTGATGACACGCCGGTGGTAGGCCTGATCACCGACGGCCATGAGATAACCTACAAGGAGGAGCTCAGAGACATGGCAGTGTGGTGCCAATGTCAACATCCTCTCCCTCAATGTCAGAAAAACCAAGGAGCTGATCGTGGACTACAAGAAAAAGAGGGGAGAGCACACCCCCATCCACATCGGCGAGGCTGTAGTGGAGCGGGTCGAGAGCATCAAGTTCCTTGGTGTCCACATCACTAAGGACTTAGCAGGGTCCATACACATCTGCACAGTTGTGAAGAGGGCAAGATAGCATCTCTTCCCCCAGGAGACTAAAAATATTTGGCATTGACCCACAGATTCTCAAAAAGTTCTACAGCTGCACCATCGAGAGCATCTTGACTCACTGCATCACCAATTGGCATGGCAAATGCACCTGACCTCGACTGCAGCCATCCAAGACATCTATATCTGGTGGTATCAGAGGAAGGCACAAAAAAATTGGCAAAGACTTCAGCCACCCAACCCATAGACTGTTCACTGTGCTACCGTCTCGCAAACTGACTAACAGGCTCAGAGACAGCTTCTCCCCCCAAGCCATAAGACTTCTAAATAGCCATAAGATTGCTAAATAGATAATTAAATGGTTACCCAGACTATCTGCATTGACCCTATCTATGCACACTTACAAGACTATATATACACTCACTCACTCTCACACACTACACTGACACTCTCACACACTACACTGACACTCTCACACAAACCCACACACAGACATAACACACACACACCCCCACATATACTTTCACACTCATCACATGCTGATGCTACTCTGTTTTTTATTTGACTCTTATTATCTATTCTGATGCCTATTCACTTTACCCTGCCTTTATGTACAGATCTACTTCAAATACCTTGTATCCCTGCACAATGATATGGTACTGGTACTCCCTGTATATAGCTTCATTCTTGTATTACTATATTTTTCTTATGTTTAACTCTGCATCATTGGGAACGGCTCGTAAGCAAGCATATCACAGTAAAGTCTACCTGCTCCTGCTGTATTCGGCGCATGTGACAAATAACATTTGATTGATTGACACACGCATGATGTAGTTCAGAACATCAGCTGGCAGTCACACCACTGCCTTGTTGTTCCCTGATAACAGAGAGCTGGGATATGGCATGAGAGGAAACAGAGAAGGGGAACGTACATACACACATTCACTCACTCACATGTGCTCACGTTTCTCGCAAACAGTGAAAGCAAATAAACACTACACACCCAGACACAGAAATACAGTCGTGGCCAAAAGTTTTGAGAATGACACAAATATTAATTTTCACAAAGTCTGCTGCCTCAGTTTGTATGATGGCAATTTGCATATACTCCAGAATGTTATGAAGGGTGATCAGATGAATTGCAATTAATTGCAAAGTCCCTCTTTGCCATGCAAATGAATTGAATCCCCCAAAAACATTTCCACTGCATTTCAGCCCTGCCACAAAAGGACCAGCTAACATCATGTCAGTGATTCTCTCGTTAACACAGGTGTGAGTGTTGACGAGGACAAGGCTGGAGATCACTCTGTCATACTGATTGAGTTCGAATAACAGACTGGAAGCTTCAAAAGGAGGGTGGTGCTTGGAATCATTGTTCTTCCTCTGTCAACCATGGCTACCTGCAAGGAAACACGTGCCGTCATCATTGCTTTGCAAAAAAAGGGCTTCACAGGCAAGGATATTGCAGCCAGTAAGATTGCACCTAAATCAACCATTTATCGGATCATCAAGAACTTCAAGGAGAGCGGTTCAATTGTTGTGAAGAAGGTTTCAGGGTGCCCAAGAAAGTCCAGCAAGAGCCAGGACCGTCTCCTAAAGTTGATTCAGCTGCAGGATCGTGCACCACCAGTACAGAGCTTGCTCAGGAATGGCAGCAGGCAGGTGTGAGTACATCTGCACGCACGGTGAGGCGAAGACTTTTGGAGGATGGCCTGGTGTCAAGAAGGGCAGCAAAGAAGCCACTTCTCTCCAGGAAAAACATCAGGGACAGACTGATATTCTGCAAAAGCTACAGGGATTGGACTGCTGAGGACTAGGGTAAAGTCATTTTCTCTGATGAATCCCCTTTCCAATTGTCTGGGGCATCTGGAAAAAAGCTTGTCCGGAGAAGATAAGGTGAGCGCTACCATCAGTCCTGTGTCATGTCAACAATAACGCATCCTGAGACCATTCATGTGTTGGGTTGCTTCTCAGACAAGGTTGTGGGCTCACTCACAATTTTGCCTAAGAACACAGCCATGAATAAAGAATGGTACCAACACATACTCCGAGAGCAACTTCTCCCAACCATCCAGGAACAGTTTGGTGACGAACAATGCCTTTTCCAGCATGATGGAGCACCTTCCATATGTAACGGTTGTCGTCGGGAATGGAGGACCAAAACGCAGCAGGAATGTGGATGCTCATCTTATCATTTATTTTAAATCAAGGGAACACCAAAAACAACAAAATGAAGAACGCACGAACAACAAAACAGTCTTGTCAGGCACACTCAGCAAAACAAGAAACAACCTCCCACAAATCACAAACACACCCTAATATATAGGATTCTCAATCAAAGGCAACTAGACAACCCCTGCCTTCAATTGAGAGTCCACACCCCAATTAACTACACATAGAAACGGACTAACTAGAAAGAACATAGAAATAGACTAACATATAGCAGTGACCAAAAAACCCGGAAATAATAAATCAAACACCCCACTACATAAACCATCACCCCGACACACATAAACAAAATACCCTCTGCCACGTCCTGACCAAACTACAATAGCAAATAATCTTATTACTGGTCAGGACGTGACACCATAAGGCAAAAGTGATAACTAAGTGGCTCGGGGAACAAAACACCGATATTTTGGGTCCATGGCCAGGACCTTAATCTCATTCTGACAAACTCCAAGCATTGATTATGCAAGAATGGGCTGCCCTCAGTCAGGATGTGGCCCAGACGTTAATTGACAGCATGCCAGGGCGGATTGCAGAGGTCTTGAAAAAGAAGGGTCAACACTGCAAATATTGACTCTTTGCATCAACTTCATGTAATTGTCAATAAAAGCCTTTGACACTTATGAAATGCTTGTAATTATACTTCAGTATTCCATAGTAACATCTGACAAAAATATCTAAAGACACTGAAGCAGCAAACTTTGTGGAAATTAATATTTGTGTCATTCTCAAAACTTTTGGCCATGACTGTACAGTACATATTCACGCACACAGCACTTACAAACACTAACCCACACATACAGTGCACACAAATAAAAATTGTACTCACACATCCAGTAAAACACCCCCAAAAGACAACTTTATTCACACATCCAGTACACCTAAACAAACCACTGCTGCTAAAAACACCCCAATCAATTCACACTGCAGCACAGCCCACAGTAAATCCCCCAAGGTGAAGGGTTGGCCTCCATCATTTTAGTCTTTGTATAGCTAACCTCCATTCAGCATTTCGATCCTGCTGCTGCCCGGCTGCTACAGCCTGCTGCCCTAGCCTGACCTTCTTCATGCCTCCCCAAGGACACTTCCTTCCTTTTCATTGGTCTTCCGACTCTCCTCCTTCGAAAAACAACTTGACTATTCACCATGGGACAATGTAGGGCTGGCCTTTTCCTTCTTTCCTTCAGGCCTGCTTTCTTTCCCTTCCTCCATCTGAGCAGGTTTGGGTTTGTGTGAACCGTTTAGACCCGGTTTCCTGACATTGAGAGGAGAAGGGTGGAATGGGAGGAGGACAAAAAGCAGAGGATAAGGCTTCTCTGAGTTCTCTCCTGGGGGTATGGGAGAAACAATGGGTCTTGGTGAAGAATGGAAAAAAAGATGGGAATAGAAGAAAACGGGTCTAATGGAGGCCATGAGACGTTTTCTTGGGCGGAGGTTAGACGAGAAGGGAGAGACACGGTCAAATGCAAACGCTAACCTCAATGAGTGAACTTGAACCGTAATGCTCTAAAATTTGAACCCAATGGCACAGTTTGAGTCCCTTATTGTGTAAGGGAAGGACAGGAGGAAGATGAAGTGCACGTTCACTACAACATAAAGGCGAGTTTTGACTTTCTTTTCAACATGGCCGACTTGTTCTTTTCTTTAACCCCCTAAGGTTGATGTACGCGCCCCCGTGGAATTCTAATTCACATAATACAAAAATCCCCAAAACATTCTGTCAGTTTAAGGTAGAGATATCTGTTTTTTTGCATTGGATGTGTCTGGGCTACACACTAATATGACACCTCGGAACGGCGAGAATCTCACGGACACGTATATGTTGGTTGTTTTGTTCTAGGATGCCCACAGGCCTCACAAGACTTGTCTGAAAGTCCCCCGGTACCAGTTGAAAGAAATTTGCTGAAGTATATATGGAGACTGTTTAGTGCCAAAAATAAGGGGTAAATAGATGTAAAATAATAATGTTTCCTTATCTCTCTCAGATATACAGGGCCTTCGGAAAGTATTCAAACCCCTTGACTTTTTCCACATTTTGTTAGGTTACAGCCTCAATCTACACACAATAGCCCATAACAACAAAGTTGTTTTTTTGTGCTAATTTATTAAAAATAATAAAAACAGAAATATCACATTTACATAAGTATTCAGACCCTTTACTCAGTACTTTGTTGAAGCACCTTTGTCAGCGATTACAGCCTCGATTCTTCTTGGGTATGACATTACAAGCTTCTCTGCAGATCCTCTCCAGCGCTATCAGGTTCGATAGGGAGCGTTGCTGCACAGCTATTTTCAGGTCTCTCAAGAGATGTTCGATTGGGTTCAAGTCCAGGCTCTGGCTGGGTCACTCAAGGACATTCGGAGACTTGTCCCGATGCCAATCCTGTGTTGTCTTGGTTGAATGCTTAGGGTCGTAATCCTGTTGGAAGGTGAACCTTCACCCCAGTCTGAGGTCCTGTGCACTCTGGGGCAGGTTTTCATCAAAGATCTATCGGTAATTTGCTCCGTTCATCTTTTCCTCGATCCTAACTAGTCTCCCAGTCCCTGGGCTGAAAAACATCCCCACAGCATGATGCTGCCACCCCCATGCTTCACCATAGGGATGGAGCCAGGCTTCCTCCAGACATGACGCTTGGCATTCAGGCCAAAGAGATCCATCTTGGTTGCATCAAACCAAACCTTTTAGGTGCCTTTTGGCAAACTCCAAGCGGGCTGTCATGTTACTTTTACTGGAGGAGTGGCTTCCGTCTGGCCACTCTACCATAAAGGCCTGATTTGTGGAGTGCTGCAGAGATGGTTGTCCTTCGGGTTTTTGGTCACATCCCTGACCAAGGCCCTTCTCACCCGATTGCTCAGTTTGGCCGGGCGACCAGCTCTAGGAAGAGTCTTGGTGGTTCCAAACTTCTTCCATTTACGAATGATGGAGGCCACTGTGTTCTTGGGGACCTTCAATGTTGCAGACATTTTTTGGTACCCTTCCCCAGATCTGTGCCTGGACACAATCCTGTCTCAGAGCTCTGTGGACAATTCTTTCAACCTCATGGCTTTTTTACTTGACATGCACTGTCAACTGTGGGACCTTATGTAGACAGGTGTGTGCCTTTCCAAACCATGTCCAATCAATTTAATTTACCACAGGTGGACTCCAATCAAGTTGTAGAAACATCTCAAGGATCAATGGAAGCAGGATGCACCTGAGCTCAATCTCGAGTCTCATAGCAAAGGATTTGAATACTTATGTAAATACGATATTTCTGGTTTTTGTTTTTAATAAATTAGCAAAAAAAAAAAATATTGTTATTCAATGCGCTTGTATAGGCTAATAACATCAAGGCCAAATAACATTTTTTATCAAATAGACTTTTATGGGTTAATGCGAGCGCTTTGACGTCACTGACTTGTTAGCACATTCCTGATGCACATTGTTCACTTCTCATTTCTTTGATATCCTATCCTTCATGACATAATTGTTTAAGTGTCTGGTAAATCTTGCTGTCTGTCTCTCTGACATTTGCAACATTGTTTCAATATTGAAATCCGATCTCCAGGTGTCCCATAGTAATGAACGTGTTGGGAGGCGGGACGAGACAGACAGGCAGGCAGCGTTTCTCAGTCAGTCGAGCATCACTACTTCACGGGAGAGCAATTTAAAATTAAAATGCATTTAGATTTTTTTTTAAATAACAGAAATGCTTCTGTGCTTTAATAACAAACTTGTATGCCATCTGTAAAAACGAATACAATTGTTAAATTTGGAGCCTAGTTGGTTTAGCCATGGAAAAAGGTAGGAACCCTCCCGATAGCCATGATTGGCTGAAATAATGGCTTGGCTGGTCATGCCGAGAGATGAGCTCAGATTGGTCTTCCATGTAGCCCGCTTCTGTCTATAACATGAGCTGGTCAGTATGTGTAGGTTATCCTTTCTAACGTGGCTTTTTGAAAGATATCACGTAGTAGGACCGAGTTTTGAAATCAGTGGAATTAGAGTATGATAGCTAAGGAGATTGAGAAATTCTGACGTTTGATTGCACATATGCTTAGTGAGTCGAAAAGAGAACACACAGAAGGCTATTGTATAAAACACCTGTCTCCGGATTACATCTTCAAACTAAGGGAAACCATGGCATCCGTCACAGAGAGGGAGAAGCGTCCATCCATGTATATGGGTAAGATAGTCTAGCTCGTGATATTTTCAGATATTACACATTTCTAATTTTGTCAGAAAGTCATTTTCATTTCAAGTTAAAGAGTACTGTTAGCTATCTAGCTAACATTAGCTGGCTGGCTCGCTAACTAACGTTACATATAGGATCTATGTAGTAATATTATTCGTATCTCAGAGACATTTGCATTACTAGTTATTGACTAATGTTATCAACTAGCTAACATTGAACCTGGTTGGTTAGCTACATGCAGATTCATGCAGGGTACTAATGTTATTAGTTGGTTCATTGTTTAGCTAGCTACTGTAGCTACATGTTTAAACAAAATATTCCACTATCTATGCAAGTAACCATTTCAATAGAATGTTCATGATTTCATTGCGACAACTGTCAATAGATGTAGTTGGTAAATTCGTTCTGGCTATCTACAGCGATTTCAGAGCACTCTCTTCTGAGTGTGCCAGAATGCAGAATAACTGACGAATTTACGAACGCTCAACACCAGTTGAATATGGCCAGTGTCAGTAAACGTTGACAAAAAAGCGTAATTAAATTGTTGCCAGCCACACAGTTACAGTCACCGACGCTATTGATAATGTAAAAATAGCCTAACTAGCTCTGGTAGGGCGAGTAAAATGGTCAGAGTGAGTTGTTCTCTCATTTGCATCTGGAAGTAGCTAGCAAGCTAGCCAACCTCAGCCAATTAGCTTGGGTGCTTGCCTGCTGTTGTTAAGTCAGAACCTTCGGATCAACCCTACTCCTCAGCCAGAGCGTCCAGTGTGCGCTCTGAATGCTCCGAGGCAAAACGCTCTGAATTTACGAACAGACAATCTGACAATGCTCTGAGTTTACAAAAGCCCAGAGCGCACTCTGCGCACACTCTGGCACTCCAGACTGAATTTATGAACACACCCCTAGTATAAACTAGCCTTTAGTCTTGAAATCTTTGGTTGTTAAGGTCATGGCCTCACATGTAAATACTTAAAGAGATGGGTGGGGCTAAGGCTTAAGAGGTTGTGAACGATGCTGAATGGGTGTAGACAAAGAAAAGCTCTCCAGTAGGTTTACCAAAACATTCAAAGGGTCATTTTCTCAAAAGTGGAGGTTACAAGTTTATCAACTTTCAAAGCAGAATTACTTTCCCATTGTTTTTCAACTGTAGCGTATGATATACAATTTTCTAGTTCTGAGTCTCTACTTTTATCCAATATAAAAATATACCATGTCCCAATTCCCGACGGTCACAAATGAAAAATGTCAAACGAAACGAAGTGCAGCTAGTTTGCAGTCTTTCCAGCTTCTGTTTGAAGTGACTGTGTTAGCTGTGTTGTTGAATAGCTCCTCTGAACAACATTGTGCTGACGAGAGAGCACATTTTCTATGCCAGGCAAAATCGTGCCTTATTAACTAATTGTTATGGATGTGTCCAAATAAATGCCACTAGAAAACAGTTCAAACAAATGCAAATGCAAATGCAGCTACTGTTGTTATTCTGGCTGCACTGTTTGACATGACTGTATGTTAGCCGTAATTGGCTAGCTAGCAAGTAAGGGATAAGAACGTTGCCAGCCAGTATGGCAATGGAACATTTAGAACGAACGATAATTGTATTCTGTCTGTAACTGTAGAATCCTCCTCCTAGGACCCTCCATTGTTAGTCAGAAAGCACCCTCAGATATCACTCAACACTCACTGGAGGAGAAGAGGACAGGGCAAGAAAGCTGGAGCCATGGGTCCTCTGTGCAGTGTTTTGTGGGCACACACATTGATACACACACAAACAAATTGATATACACACCCACGCAAACACACAAACAAGCATGCACACATTGATAAAGACACGTATACACACATTCTGAAAAGTCCAATACAGTCTCACACAATCAACCAGTGTGTCTAATGACAATCTCAATAAACCACAGCCAGGAAACAGAACCATAAGTCACTCCTCACTCTGTAAAGTAAATGTTTGTGTGTGTGTGGCTTCTTTTTAATCTGACCCCAGCCCCCCCCCCCCCCCCCCCCCCCCGCCCACCCAGTCTCTTCCTGCTGTTATTCAGCACTTGCAGGACATGGCTGCTTCCTGTCTGAGTAAGAACTTCCTGTGGTGTACAGGATGTTGTGGAACAATGTGGATCTCTTCACATAGACCAACCAGGCTTCCTTAGACTTCAAAAGCCCCAACGTTAGCGACATTCCCAAAAGGCCACAGATCAGCCTTGGTAAGCAATTTCGTCTACAACTTTGGCATGCCTTCCAGTCCCCAATTCTGAGCGGCCTATACCCTTTTCCATAGGTCCTTGGAAAGGACGACATTCCTGAAGCATTGTTAAAGAAACAACAACAGAAGGTATTTTTGAGGGGGGTGCTTCCATCTGACTATTATTAGCTATAGGAATTCTTCTTCATTCCCGGCCTCCCTGTCAAAGGTAGCAGTGAGACATTCATCACAGCCAGCGCAGCGCTGATGAGAAATTCCTTTGACAGCGAAGGGAGAGGGAAGAAAAAAGGAAAGGGGGAGACAGGGGAGAGGGGGAGACCTGACCCCTCATCTGACAGCGACAGGAGAAGAAAAAGAGGAGAAGGGGAGAGGGAGGGGGAGACCCGAAGACCTGACCCTAAATCTAACCTAGGGTATTTACCCTGAAGGGAATCTCAGAGGTGGAGTTCAGCCATCAGCAAGACAAAAGGGCAGTTTTTGGAAAGCTGTAGCAGGAAAATAGGGAAGAGGGGGACCTGGGAGGAATGGTGTAAACGGCATTCCACTTGAGGATGGCAGAGGGAGAGAGAGAGAGCATCTGGGGAATGATTCGGGTCAGACATGGTCACTGCGGGTCACACTCCACCTCTCAGCTGAGGTAAACACCTAGATCCTCACATGGTCTTCTCTGGAGACTGTGTGCGAGATACATCCCTACACCATGTATCACAACAGGGGAAAACAACACCTAGCTCGTCATAAGATAACACAAGGATATTTTGCAAGTGGTTTCCCCATTAACACTGTGCATGAGTTACTGTATATACATTACAACAGAGCTACACACCAGCTAGCACGTCATGGAAGAACAGTGTAACATTGTAGCAGGCTTATAGGCTACATATTATAACCAGTAATAATCCTCGTTTTTTTCATGTACATCATTTCAAAGCGTAGAAATGTTTAAAATGTGGAATAGAATATACTATTACCTTGCTCTCCATAGAAGAAACCTATTGAACAGAATAGCATGGAGCCCAACTCCAAAGCAGTATCGGTCGACTGGTTTCCAGGCACTGAGTTTATCTGAGCAGTAAATTGCTCTGTCTTTATCATCTCCACACAGAAGTTCCTGTGTCTACTTTGCTGTCTAAGCCAGAGATATATCAGTACAACGTCAGGACATGAGAATAGAGTGGTACATGATAGGCAGGACTGTCCCAATTCACAGGCTAATGCATGCCCTCAACTCAATGCCAATCAAAAGTTAGTTTGTTACTGTATTCATTGGTGAAAAACCACATATACCAAAGTGGAAAGCTCAAGCTCCTGGACATCAATGTAACGATGTAAGCTGAAAGTCTGGAAGCAAGGTCAGGAAGTAAATACATTTAATAAATTAAAGAACAAAACAAGAAACAAACAGCGCACCGACATAGAACAGGAACAATGACAACTGGAGAAGAAACCAAAGGGAGTGACATAAATAGGGCAGGTAATCAAGGAGTGTCATTATGCGCCTAACGCTGGTGACAGGTGTGCTCCCTAACGAGCAGCCTGCTGACCTAGAGGCCGGAGAGGGAGCACACGTGACAGTACTCCCTCCCCAACGCGCAGCTCCAGCCTCAGGACGCCGACCAAGATGACGATCCCGGGGTTCAGGAGCAGACCGGTCACCTCTGCTAAGGCTCGGGAACCTGTCCATCTGGCTGAGGCACGGGAGCATGACGACCTAGAGCACCGGAGAGACAGCATACGTGACAGTGCCCCCCGGCGCGTTCGGGTCCAGCCGCAGGACGCCAACCACAGGGACGATCCTGAGGCGCAGAAACCTGATGAACCGGCAGAGGAGTGAACCTGATGAGCCGGCTGAGACCTCCCTGGTTACCCCGGCTGAGGCATGGGAACCTGTTCACCCAAATTCGTCATGGGAGCCTATCGAACGCGCTGAAGCATGGGAGCCTACAAACCGGCTGAGGCCTCCCAGATAGCTCCGGCTCCAACACCCGGTCCCGACATTACCCCAAACACAACAACAAAAAAACACTCCCTTTGATGAGTCGTCATTCTGTAACGACGTACGCTGAAAGTCGGGAAGCAAGGTCAGGGAGTGAATACATTCATTAAATAAAATAACAAGAACCACGAACAGGGCACCGACATAGAACAGGAACAATGACGACTAGGAATGAAACCAAAGGGAGTGACATAAATAGGGCAGGGTATCAAGGAGGTGATGTAGTCCACGTGAGTCATTATGCGTCTAACGCTGGTGACAGGTGTGCACCCTAATGAGCAGCCTGGTGACCTAGAGGCCGGAGAGGGAGCACACGTGACAATCAACTACTGTGGAAATATTATTTATGGCTATAAATTCAAAAATTATATTAAAATACCTCATCAGAAGCTTATTTAATAGACGTTTTTATATCAATATCAAATACTTTTACATTTACTGACACAGGCCATAATAAGTAAGTACCTTACTGTAATAGAGTTCCATGAAAATGGGCAAAAATAGCTTTTTAGCAAAAAACTATTTTTCAAGCAAGAATTTTGTAGGACAGTCTGGGAGTGGTCTGAGTGGGGAGGGGAAAACTGAAAACTAGCTGTTATTGGCAGAGGTCTGGAACTCTCTTTGTTATTGGTCTATTAACCAATTTACCGCATGGCGATGTCACCACGGAAAGCCGAAACTCCCGCCCATGCAAACCTGCTGATTAGAAGGTCTTGTGTAGATTGTATTTTCAACCAGCAACTATCAGGAATTAACAGTGGTAAAACAAAATCCCACTTTTACAGTGTTAGTTTTAACAGCTGTTGTACAATATGATACAAAACACAGGCAAAAACATAATTTTGACTGCACTGGGCCTTTAAACATTGGCATTCCTGAAATGAGATTTGGAAGATGAAGTAAGCGCTGGATAATGTGGTTCTTGTTGGGTCAGTAGCACATGGCTAGAGAACAATATCCTTTTCTCTGTAGCACAGACCGTGTTGTGTTACCATTGGATATGGAGACATGACCGCGGGTACATTATGGTCATATAAAGTTCAGATGAGTTATGAAACTTGGTTAACGTCATGTACTCCATGAGGTACTTATGAGCATGAACAGGTCAGATAAAGGGTCAAATAGATAGTGAGTAAACAAGGAGATGAATATGACATAGACGTTGTACTATTTGACCATCAACATGATCTATTGGCTGTATCGTGCCTGTGGGAAAAGGACTGGGCTTTCTGTTGTTGTTCAAGGTGCTTTGGTGTGCATCCTAAATGGAACCCTACTCTCTATGTAGTCATATAGAGCCTTATGGGTCCTGGTCAAAAGTAGTGCACTAAATAAGGAATTGGGTTCTATTTGGGAAGAAGCCGTGTTCTCTCTGTGGGATCAATGTGCTACACACAGAGATAGAGAGAGCAGGGTGTTCTCTCAGCTAATGTCAGCGATGAAGACTCCCCAACTGGCTCTCTACCACCTCCAAAACACAACACCACCACACACACTCTCTAACACAGTTGTTAGGAGTCAGGGTGACATAGGGATGGAATTACCTGACATCTCCCCAGGCAGGGAACAGGGTTACAGAACAGGCTGTACTGAAGAAGATGATGGAGGGAGATACAGAACAGGGAGTGAGAAAGAAGGAGATGGACCTCTGGGCAGTGGAGGGTGGGACTGAGGGATGAGAGAGAAAGAGAGAGACGATGAGAGAGAGAAAAAGAGGAAGGGAGAATGAGTGATGAACATTATCAAGTTCCATCTCCAGCCCCAACTAACCTCACACCTTAACTATGAGCTTGTGGAACCTGGCAACGGAGTATGGAGAGAAAGATCTGCCTTGAAACTCCCTGCGTAGAAGTGTGTCGAGTGTGTCTGAGTCAGTGTGTGTTTATCGACTGGTGAAAGGCTTGTTCACTGACATAGTGAGTGTGTCTCCTCTCTACACAATACTTGCCAAAGCACTGCTATGGCAACCGGTGCCACTAACGCACCCAACAGGCAGTCACTACCTACACAAACACACGTGCACGCACACACACACATACACGCCCCACACACACACACACCACACACACACACACACACACACACACACACACACACACACACACACACACACACACACACACACACACACACACACACACACACACACACACACACACACACACACACACACACACACACACACACATTCACACATTCACACACTGCATGGAGGATGAAGAGAGGGGCCTGCTGGATGTTCTCCACATAGCCAGACGTCAAGGGCTAGTTTGTTGTGGATGTCTTGTTGTGGACACCACACAACCTCCTATGCCAACCCACGCCTGTACACTACACACAGAGGGAAATTAGGTAGGTAGTGACAAGAGGTTTGTCGGGAAGAGAGGAGCTGGACAGAGAAGCTACATCCCTCCCTCACTTGGCAATGGCAGTCCTGTCAACCTTTTCAAGTCTCTTGTGAACTTTGGGCCTGGGTGACTGTTAAGTTGAGCACTTAAGGACAGAAAAAGCTGTATGCAAATAAAACATGATTGATCTGAGGGCACTGTCCACCTCTCCCTCAGTCTCTCAGCTCTCCTGCACTTTATAAGGCCTTAGAAGCAAATCCCCACTCACCAATGTTCCTCCACACTGTTCCTGAATCAGTGCCAAGCAACATTTCGTTCTAAATGGATGAAGGCAGACTGTTCCCATAGCCCATTCCCACTGTGTCTCATAATGCTGCTTCTAAGACCCCAGCACGCTAAAGCCTCAGAGGAAGCAGCCACACAATCACCGCCACACAAACAAACAAAAGAGCTTCTCTTCATTAGCTGGGGATTACCAAGCCATTGTGGCAGGGATTTAAGAAAACATTTCATTTTAGACTGAGGAACTGAGCTCCTGTAGAGAGAGAGGGAGCTAACGCAAGGCTGACCTTATGGCAGGGTCAAGTCTAGAGGTTTGGTTAGTGGGGTGTGGGTTGGTACGATAAGTTATGAAAATATATGCACTCACTACTGTAAGTCGCTCTGGATAAGAGCATCTGCTATATGACTAAAATGTCAAAATGTTAAATGGCTGGCCCACTTGGTAGCAACACCACCTGATGGGGATTGGAGCTGGGAACTTTGGACAGACCGCCTGGCTGCATTCTGCAGACTACTGAGCGTGGGCATTCTGAATGGCAACTTATCATGGCTACGTCCCAAGGAAAAAGGGTGCCATTCATGACGTTTATAACTTGGTGTTCTGATACTGAAACCTAAGTTGGCCTTCAGCTCCTAGGTATTTGTGCAGATCTGAAATGATTCTATTTTAGGACAGGTACAACACATTAGGAACACCCTCCTAACATTGAGTTGAACTCCCCCCCTTTTGCCCTCAGAACAGCCTCAATTCGTCAGGGCATGGACTCTAGGAGTCGAATGCCTTCCACAGGGATGTTGACTCCAATGCTGCCCACACTTGTGTCAGGTTGACTGGATGTCCTTTGGGTGGTGGACCATTCTTGACACACTCAAACCGGTGTGCCTGGCAGCTACTACCATATTCCATTCAAAGGCACTTACATTTTTTGTGTTGGCCATTCAGCCTCTGAATGGCACACATACACAATCCATGTCTCAATTGTCTCAAGGCTTAAAAATCCTTATTTAATCGGCCTCCTCCCCTTCATCTACACTGATTGAAGTAGATTTAACAAGTTACATCAATAAGGGATCATAGCTTTCACCTGGATTCACCTGGTCAGTCTATCTCATGGAATGAGAAATGTTTTGTATAGTCAGTGCATATCCTATACTCTGAACTTGGTCAGCCAGAGGAGGATGCTCTTTGTGGGTTTAGGGAGGGTAATCAACATACTGATAAAGTATTTTGTGCATAAGCACCGATCTTTCATTAATACACTATATATACAAAGTATGTGGGCACCCCTTCAAATTAGTGGATTTGGCTATTTCAGCCACGCCCGTTGCTGACTGGTGTATAAAATAGAGCACCCAGCCATGCAATCTCCATAGACAAACATTGGCAGTAGAATGGCCTTACTGAAGAGCTCAATGACTTTCAACATGGCACCGTCATAGGATGTCACCTTCCCAACAAGTCAGTTGGTCAAATGTCTGCACTGCTAGAGCTGCCTCGTTCAACTTTAGGGGCTGTTATTGTGAAGTGGAAACGTCTAGGAGCAACAACGTCTCAGTCGCGAAGTGGTAGGCCACACAAGCTCACAGAATGGGTCTGCCGAGTGCTGAAATGAGTAGTGCGTAAAAATTGTCTGTCCTCTGTTGCAACACTTCCGAACTGCCTCTGGAAGCAAAGTCAGCACAACAACTGTTCGTTAGGAGCGTCATGAAATGGGTTTCCATGGCCGAGCAGCCGTACTCAAGCCTAAGATCACCATGCGCAATGCCAAGCGTCAGCTGGAGTGGTGTAAAGCTCGCCGCCATTGGACTCTGGAGCAGTGGAAATGCATTCTCTGTAGTGATGAATCACGCTTCACCATCTGGCAGTCCGATGGACTAATCTGTGTTTGGAGGATGCCAGGAAAATGTTACCTGCCTGAATGCATAGTGCCAACTGTAAAGTTTAGTGGAGGAGGAATAATGGTCTGGAGCTGTTTTTCCACTGCTAGGTCTCTTAGTTCCATTGAAGGGAAATCTTAACTCTACAGCATACAATGACATTCTAAATGATTCTGTGTTTCCAACTTTGTGGTAACAGTTTGGGGTAGGCCCTTTGCTGTTTCAGCATGACAATGACCCTGTGCACAAAGCAAGGTCCATACAGAAATGTTTTGTCAAGATCGGTGTGGAAGAACTTGACTGACCTGCACAAAGCTCTGACCTCAACCCCATCGAACACCTTTGGGATGAATTGGAACGCCGACTGCAAGCCAGACCTAATACCCAACATCAGTGCCCAACCTTACTAATCCTCCCACAGCAATGTTCCAACATCTAGTGGAAAGCCTTCCCAGAAGAGTGGAGGCTGTTATAGCAGCAAAGGGGAGACCAACTCCATATTAATGCCCAAGATTTTGGAATGAGATGTTCGACGAGCAGGTGTCCACATACCTTTGGTAATGTAGTGTACTTGGCAATGGCAGATCTCGGATCGCATTTCTAAATTTGTAGTGGCTACAGAACTTGTCTAAGTTGTCAACGTAAATTTAACCATTAAGAATGATAATGAATGTAATGTTAATACTAATAAGTATGACTGTGAATAAATGTCTCCTTAAAAGGTTGAATAGTTTGTTTGACATTGAGCTGTTCAACAAAGGGAGTCTCCGATTAGATTAGAGAAGAGAGACTTAACCTCTCTCTCTCTCTCTCTCTCTCTCTCTCTCTCTCTCTCTCTCTCTCTCTCTCTCTCTCTCTCTCTCTCTCTCTCTCTCTCTCTCTCTCTCTCTCTCTCACATATTAATAATATTTGGCACTTCGTAGTTGTGAAGTGTATAAAATACTGAAGACTGTTTGTCAGGGTGCAGGGACAATGTCTACCATTTTGAAATGAAATGACGTATAAAAACATAGTTACACAAACAAAAGCACACAGAGTCCTCCAGTTTAACTATGGCCTGTAATATCCCTAGGAAAGGCAGGAAATCTAAAAAGCAGGCAGGCACATCTCTTTAAGTTGCATAACCATTCTATTTGTTTTGACAGACAGTCAGTCACTAAGAAAGGCGTCCATGTCAGAACATTCTGACACTCCTTCATAAGCCCATGAAAACCTCATTCTGATGGCTCTTCTCAGAAGACCCCGCTATCGTAGTCGCCCAGATAGCCTGCTCTTTCCCCCTCATGTCAGTGTGACTGTCTATCTCCAGAGCCACAATTTCTTCCCCTTTTCCTGCCTGTCTAGCGGCATCCCCTTGGAGGAATGCACATACTTAGCTAGCATTCTCCCCGCTCTAAATGCGTCCCTCCTCGAGTCTCACAGTATATTTACCCCAGCACACTGAAGGGTATTTTGATCATGCGTTACCCATTACATCTATCTCTATCTGGGTTGGCATTCACGCCACGTAGCGCACCACACAAGCATTCATTCAGTTGTATGTATAGCCTAGTATCATGCGCTAACCTCGCAGAATAATGTAGCAGGGTGTGAAGAGAAAATGTGTCACAGGCCACAACTCATCCCTACTAAACCCACTTAGTACATTTTTACTGCATTATCTTTATCTAACACTTATCCAAATGGGGTGAGGCAGGAAACAATGACCTGTGTTAGCAGGCCACATAACTCTTTAGAATGGAGTGTCTAGACCAATCAGGAATGGGTCATTGTCACTGTGGGCGAGTAAAGAAAGGTTCTCTATTCCCTATGTCAGGGGTAGGCAACCCTGGTCCTGGAGGGCTGCAGGCACTTCATGTTTAAGATTGAACTGATCTGGAAGACCAGGTGTGTTGAATTTAGGCAATCACTGAACTGATCAATTAGCTCAGTTGGTCTGGTGTGGTGTATAGTTAGAACAAAATCTTGCTGTACCTGTGGCACTCCAGGAAAAGGGCTGCCTACCCCTGATCTATGTCATCAACTACTTTTGCCCAGAGCTTCTTAGGCTGGGATTCAAACCAACGCAGATAAACAATATGTGATTGACTTTTAGAATGTTTGCGCTGTATCAGAGGTGTAATCATGGTAACAGCCATGAAAACAGAAGGCCAACTTCCTCATTAATGTCTCTTTACCTTGATGCATGCTCCATCCTTGTCATTACACCTGCCTCTCTCCCCAAAAGCTGAATTCCCCCCAACCCCCCTCTTCACTTCAATCAGCTCCAGTCCCAGCAGACCTTTCCAAGTGGCCGGCGGAACAGAAAATGTTAGAGAGAGAAACTAATACGGGAGACTATTGCTCAAGACAGACAACACTATGTAACTATGCCAGTGCCTTAGTTTATTCTATGACAAAGTAAGACACGGGATATGTATCATGAAGATCTATCCTTGCCACGTTAATGCCTCTTCACACACACACACACACACACACACACTTACTTACAGTCATACCCCCCCGTTCATCCTCTTCCCAAAACCTGCTGATGATGTTGGAAATAAACAAAAGAGTGGCTCATGTATCATGAGCATCACGTTTGGATAAAAGGTAGGTCAGTTCATATACGTTCTAAACCCATTTGTACTGGTCGTAAAAGGGAATAAGAGATGGGAACCTTACTGGAGATGATCACTTAGAAACCTCACAAAACCCATTGAGAAACTCCCCTGCTATAGGCCTACATCATGTATTGTGTATGTAATGTCAATAAAACATGTAATTAAATTACTATATAAACTCCAGTCAAGACAAGATTGGATAAACTGTGAAATACCATATATCAAACACCATATTAAAAACCCACATGCTCTCCAGTCAGGCATTTGTTAATGGGCCTTGGCGTGGGTTGAATGTCCTGTACACACTCACAGTTTACTCCACAAATATTTACATGTTACCCATTTAGTGTTTTACTAGATGACTCCAGCCCCAGTGTCCCACATGAGACTGACCCCTGATGACCCTTTGTCCCCTCGGATGGTCCCAGCCAACCAGAACACAGCCACATGTTTACCCAGCATCCTCGCTGTTTGGAGTGGTACACTCTTAGTAGTACCCTTTGCCAAATGCTTTAACCGTAACTGTGTTCTCTGAGACCAAAGTAAACACCAATACTGTAGACCACACAGTGTCTTTACGTGTGTTTTGGAGCTAGCTAAGCTAACAGAATGAGACAATGTCAATGTAACAGTCATTCTCTGTAAGCGTTGGACTTCACTACAACAGCAACACTACTCTATACACAATTCTTATCTACATCTTGATTCAGTTGTCGTTCCCTAAAGATAGAGAGGTCCATATTTAGCACTGTGTTTGCCATGCAGTGATGTGTCTTGTTAACTGGCTTTTGAGACTGTTGTTAAGGGTAAGAATAGCAGGCCTTTTAACAGCAAGGCTGTGCCCTTCACCCACTATGCCCTCTAGCTAGTAGCTGAGGAACTACATTAGAAATAAATACTGCCCAGTTTGACCCAATCCCCAGATGTTGTCAGAAAGTAGTTGAAGTTATTTGATAAAACTTGGCTGCTGAAGTAACTTTTCTTCCAGGACTCAAGGAGATATTGTGTAATGTGTATTGAGACTGGACTGCTTAGAGTAGTCTGAACTAACAGCAGGTAGTGACAGACCACACAGACTTGACAGAGAGGAAAACTACACAGAGATTACAGAGTTTTAACCTCCCTGGAAAGCTCCCTGGCCTTGACTCTGAAATTCACATTTTATCTTTCTCAAGGCCAGAACTTTCAATGAAATTGTCTTCTACTTCAATTGCTTTTCAGCCAAGCAAAACATGAAGTCTTCATCCATGAACCAAAAGTCATGACCTGTATATGATGTCAAGGCACTTTCAGGTCATGACTTTAAAGACTTCATAGGGTTTAATGTTAGTGATCAACTCTTTTCTATTTTCTCCATATGATTCCTATTGGAGAGAACAGCGAACAGCTTAATCGTGATTGAAATTACATCATGAATAGGAGCAAATGTGCTCCGTTCTGTGTTGTACTGTGACTGTGGCTCGCAACATCCCTCCCTATCTCGCTCGCTCCCTCTCTCCCTCTCTCCCTCCTTTAGAACCCTCTATATCTTTTGTCTGGACTGAGGAAGAGAGAAGTACAGTGCATCTCTGTGGTCTGGTCGTTGTGGTCCTCACATACCATGACAAACTAACTGTTGACAGTCTTGTCCTACCAGACCATGATTATAATACTATTGCTTCTCACAAAGCCCAGAAGGATGTTGCAGTTTTTGAACTGTTACATAATGGTGGAGGATAGAGGGAGGATGAGTTCAACATACCACCAGACTCATCTTTCATCTCACCATCCATCTCTCACTCAGTGTGAGGTGTCTGTCCCCCGCTGTCTCTAAAGAACACTCACACATCAGCGCGCACACCACACACACACGCACACGCACACACACACACACACACACACACACACACACACACACACACACACACACACACACACACACACACACACACACACACACACACACACACACACACAGACACACACTTTGACGGCTACGTAACCACTCACATAACATGTTTTATTTAATCCTGATGGGCAGGGTGTGTGTGTGTGTGTGTGTGTGTGTGTGTGTGTGTGTGTGTGTGTGTGTGTGTGTGTGTGTGTGTGTGTGTGTGTGTGTGTGTGTGTGTGTGTGCGTGTGCATGTGCGTGTGCGTGTGTGTGCGTGTGCGTGTGTGAGTACATACCAGCATGTTTGTATATATTTATGTGTCAGTGCATTCTTGTGTGTGGTGCTGCATAAAAAAGTAAGCTCCCTCAGTAAACACAATAAAATGCTGTTTCCCTAGCCTATTAAGATTGCATGTGTTTATGCAGCAATTTCAAACAGAGATCCAACTCCCATCAACTTAATGGCTTGACCTTGTAAACTCAGGTTACCTCGGCACCTATGTCACCTGGAATGCTCTCTATGCACTTTTCTAAACACTAATTCCAAGTGTAACCCAATGACAATAACCTGCAGCCCTGAGCCAGACAGGTATATGAGTGTGATGTATCTGTGTGGAGGAGAAGTTGACAAGGAGTTCAGGCACCAACGAAAAAATAAGCCATTGTGATTTAATCATCACATTGAGATTGGCTCCAGCACACTCTTGGTGGGTGCCTCTCTCTCTAACTCTCTTTCTCTCTCTCTCTCTTCCCTGTCTGTCTCTCTGTGCTTATGAAGGGGCACTAAAGGCTTCTAACACGGGGAAAAGAGCAGAGCGGAAAGAAAAGAGGACAATAGCGTGTAAATCAGAACTATTAAAGGAATAGATAAACACCCCAGAGCTAAGAGGAAAGAGATAGAGATAGAGAAGAGATGAGAATAGAAGAGTGGACAAGAGATGCCAACACACACCAACATTTGCCCTTGTCTTTCTCCATAGTCCGAGTCGATATTCACGGAATAATAAGGAATTCCCCTCGACCACACCTACAAATTGGGGAAAACAAACATTCTTTCCCATTGACCCCAAGTGTAAAAGAGCCAACTTCGACTTCAATTTTTTCTTACACAAAAATAACAAAACATGCCGAAAAGCTTCTGTGTTCGTCAAAGTACATGTAACCAGGTCAAAAATCAATGCTCCCACGTAGGGAAATAAAGCCTGTGAGAAGAGTCTTGTGGCTTCAGGTTATTCAGCGTGGGAGAGTGGGAAATGTGGGGACCAAGTAGGCTGTGTGTAGCTATGTGTGTGGAAAATGTTTAGTCACAGGTAAGACATTTAACTTGTTTAGCATAGTCCATTAGTAACGTCACTCACTGTATATCTTTGTTTGTGTTGTTGGTCTTAGCTGGCTTAATGTTCTGCTAGCACTCACTCATGTGGCTGCTAGCACCGGCATAAAAAGGGGCCTGAGGGAAGCCGTACAATATTACGTTTTTAGTAGTGAGAACAAGGGAGCAGGCAATGTTGAAAATTAGTGTTTAGACATGTTGTACTTTGCTTAAATTTTGCTTTGTAATTGACTAAAACAAGCAGACAAAAATAAAATTGCGTTTGAAAAAGGTCAAGTCTTGCTGTGAGCCAATGGAGAAACCTAGGTAACCACAGGTTGCTTTCCCCACAGGTGTGCGGGGCCGCAACGTTCTATCTAATACCGACTGTGTCTATCCTTCTCATCTACTGGGATGTTTGGTAACCCAGAGTGACAATCGCTAAGTGACGAGGTGTCTCTGACAGCCTTCGAGAGCTTGCCATTGATCCATGGGGGAGCTATGTATAAATAACCCACCATAAATAACCCACTGTCCAATAGGAGGTGGCGCTGATGGACAATTCTACGAAATAACAATCAATATCTTTTTCATCTAAGAAAAATGTATCCACATGAGTTATGTAAAATATCTACAAGGTGGAATTTGTGTTTCACAACTATATCAAGCCCTGCCCGTAAATAGTTAACTCCTCCTGATGTAAACCACTGACACATCTCTCCGAAGGTTCAAGTATGTTTCCATCCATGCCACTTGGCATCTTTATGCTGACTAACTATACACTCCAGCACTTTAAAGGCTACCATAATTTGTCTACATCGTATATACACAGAAACAAGGCTTGGGGCTATGTTGGATACTGCAGTGTATAAATCCCTATGGTGTACACCAGCGCTGACAGCACAAGGGAACTAGGTATTTGGTTGTAGCACAAGAAGAGAGGAGTTTTTAACTCAGATGGGCTATGTGGTAATACTCTAGGGTCAATACTGTGTCCTACTGCACTCTATTTTGTGTAACAGACAACAGAATGCAGTAATGCACATACACAAAATAGTTCAAAATGTTGAAGTGAAATGAAAAAAAGTACTTGTTTCCAAAAATCCAAAAGGAAAAGTAGTGTGTGCATATGTATAAAGTCCACATGTGTGCAATCTAAGTGTCACATGATCTGTCACATGATCTCAGTATATATACACCTGTTCTGAAAGGCCCCAGAGTCTGCAACACCGCTAAGCAAGGGGCACCACCAAGCAAGCGGCACCATGGAAACCAAGGAGCTCTCCAAACAGGTCAGGGACAAAATTGTGGAGAAGTACAGATCAGAGTTGGGTTATAAAAAAATATCAGAAACTTTGAACATCCCACGGGGCACCATTAAATCCATTATTAAAAAATGAAAAGAATATGGCACCACAACAAACCTGCCAAGAGAGGGCCGCCCACCAAAACTCACAGACCAGGCAAGGAGGGCATTAATCAGAGAGGCAACAAAGAGACCAACAAAGAGACCACAAAGAGAGGCAACAAAGAAACCAGAGGCTTTGCGGAAGAGTGGCCAGAAAAAAGCCATTGCTTAAAGAAAAAAATAAGCTAATATGCTTGGTGTTTGCCAAAAGGCATGTGGGAGACTCACCAAACATATGGAAGAATGTACTCTGGTCAGATGAGACTAAAAACGAGCATTTTAGCCATCAAGGAAAATGCTGTCTGGCGCAAACCCAACACCTCTCATCACCCTGAGAACACTATCCCCACAGTAAAGCATAGTGGTGGTAGCATCATGCTGTGGGTGTGTTTTTCATCGGCAGGGACTGGGAAACCGGTCAGAATTGAAGGAATGATGGATGGCGCTAAATACTGGGAAATTCTTGAGAGAAACCTGTTTCAGTCTTCCAGAGATTTGAGACTGGGACGGAGGTTCACCTTCCAGCAGGACAATAACCCTAAGCATACTGCTAAAGCAACACACAAGCCATTTAAGGGGAAACATTTAAATGTCTTGGAATGGCCTAGTCAAAGCCCAGACCTCAATCCAATTGAGAATATGTGGTATGACTTAAAGATTGCAGTACACCAGCGGAACCCATGAAGGAGCTGGTGCAGTTTTGCCTTGAAGAATGGGCAAAAATCCCAGTTGGCTAGATGTGCCAAGCTTATATAGACATACCCCAAGAGACTTGCAGCTGTAATTGCTGCAAAAGGTGCCTCTACAAAGTATTGACTTTGGGGGGGTGAATAGTTATGCACGCTCAAGTTCTCTGTTTTTTTGTCTTATTTCTTGTCTGTTTCACAATGAAAAATATTTTGCATCTTCAAAATGGTAGGCATGTTGTGTAAATCAAATGATGCAAACACCCAAAAATCGATTTTAATTCCAGGTTGTAAGGCAACAAAATAGGAAAAATGCCAAGGGGGTGAGTACTTTCGCATGCCACTGTATCTAATGGGATACAGTATTAACATATAAAGTGTATCCCAAGTGGTGCAGCGGTCTAAGGCACTGCATCTCAGTGCTTGAGGCGTCACTACAGACTCCCTGGTTCGAATCCAGGCTGTATCACAACCAGCCGTGATTGGGAGTCCCAAAGGGCGGCGCACAATTGGCTGGTGTAGGGCTTCATTGTAAATAAGAATTTGTTCTTAACTGACTTGCCTAGTTAAATATGTATATACTGTATTCTAGTAATGGCTCATCCTATATACACCTTTTCTATTAACATTCCGTCCATACTGTCTATACACACCACTATATACATATATATTTATATTCCTGACTCTGACATTGCTCGTTCTGATATTTCTTCATTTCTTTCTTTTTACTTTTTGGATTATGTGTGAAATGTTTTGCATTGCTACAGTAGGTATTGCTAGGTAAATTGTTCCATGGGCCAGAGAGAACATTTTCCAATTTTATACCACATTTCAGGCAATTCTGCTCATTTTGCCATGGGGCAAAGAGAACATTTTTGCTGTTTTACAGAACATTTCCTGATATGCCATGTTAGTGATATCTGAGTGAGAGTGATTTGACGTCAGGGCCCTTGGGCATGTGCCCTGCATGCCCGGTCAGTATTGGGCCATGATTTAGACAGCTGGCTAAACTAATTTACCAACCTAAAACTTGTTAGCTAACATGGCTAATTGAGTATGACTGTCAGTGACAGACATAACAAGAGAAAAACTGCTGATCCACAACCAAATGTTGTGTATTCTTCTTTTTCTATAATCCACATGTTCATGTCTATAACAGCTCCAACCAAAGCACCATTTGTGAATCCCCAATCCCCCCAACTGGTAAAGCTATTGAACCAGCTTTACCCTATGCATCTCCTCTTTTTGCAGCACATGATAGCTTAGATTCTGCTTACACACAGATAGACAGACACATGCACACACAAGTGCACAAACACACACACACACCTTAAACACACACACACACACACACACACACACACACAATCTAGATCCCACCTAATTTAGAGATGCCATGTGATTTAGTGTGAGGGACTGACAGCCCTTTTAAATAATGGAAACACAGAGCTGTAGAGCTTGGTCCATGATGCCAATAGGTAGTAAAATTACTCCCAGAATCTGCCAAGACCAATAGGCTGAGCCTGCTAGCTGCATTCCTTCCTCCATACAGAGAACGAAACGCCATTTAAGGCTCCATGTCAGACCAACAACTAGAGCTCTCTCCCTCCCCACCGTTGTGTCGTCAGCTAACTTAATAATGGTGTTGAAGGCGTGCATCGCCACACAGTCATGGGTAAACAGGGAGCACAGAAAGAGACTAAGCACACACCCCTGTGGGGCCCCTGTGTTAAGGTTCAGCCGTGGCACAGGTGATGTTGCCTACCCTCACCGTCTGGGGTCGGCCCGTCAGGAAGTCCAGGATCCTAAGAGTCCGAAGCTTAGTGACGAGCTTGGAGGGTATAATGGTGGTCAATGAACAGCATTCTTACATAGGTATTCCTCTTATCTAGGTGGGTGAGGGCAGTGTGCAGAGCAATTGAGAATGTGTCATCTATGGATCTGTTGGGGCGGAATGCAAATTGGAGTGGGTCTAGAGTGGCTGGGATGGAGGAGTTAATGTGTGCCATAACTGAGTGTGTGCTACAGGGCGGTAGTCATTGTGGCATGAAGTCTTAGAGTTCTTATTCATATTCCAATCAGTGGTAGGAAAGCAGTCCTGTAGCATAACCTCTGATTCTGGTGACCATTTCTCAATGGCGCGAATCGCAGAAACTTCCCGTTTCTGCTTGTAAACAGGAAGCAAGAGTACAGAGTCACGATCTGATTTGCCAAATGGCGGATGAGGGAGTGCCTTGTATGCTTGCTTGTGGGTAGAATAGCAGTGGTCTAGGACTTTATCGCTCGTAGTCGCTGGCAACCAGAAAGACAGGCTCTGTGTGTAGTTCTTCTGCTTGTTTATAGCCTTGTACAGTTCGTTAAGCACCAGATTGTTATTTTTATTGTACTGAGGTGGAATGTATACAGCAGTCACGATAGCAACTGAAAACTCCCTTGGGAGTTAGTAGGGTCGGCATTTGACCATCAGGTATTCCAAGATGGGTGAACAGTGGGTCGACACTTCCACCACGCTGGAATCAACACACCAGTTGGTTGATGAAGAGGCAAACCCCTCCCCCCCTTGATTTCCCAACTCCACTGTCCTGTCCGCCCGGTGAATGGAGAATCCATCGAGTTGGATAGCCGTGGGGGGTATCTTGTCTGAGAGCTATGTTTCTGAAAAGCAAAGAATATTGCAGTTCCAAGAGACCCGTTGGTAGCAAATCCGCGATCGGAGGTCATCCATCTTAGTATCAAGTGACTGTACATTAGCCAGTAGAATGGCCTCTGCTGTGTTCTCAGATGCTTAGTTACCACCTACTAACAGCTAACAGTCACACTATTGGCCAGCAGAGCTGTTTCGACATAGGCTAATCTTAGCCTTTTCTCCTGCTCTTTCTCCCACTCAAACACACACACACACACACACACACACACACACACACACACACACACACACACACACACACACACACACACACACACACACACACACACACACACACACACACACACACACACACACACAGGCTGTCACAAGGAATAATACAGCTTGTTTATCGTTGGTGAGTATGAGTTGAGGTGAGGTTTTGCTCCTGCTCAATGGAAAATTTAGAAAAAGAGAACCAGACACCGCTTGCCCTCTAGTGGGTAATGTTGAATACTGCAAACTCAACTGTAAAGACCTTCTAAGTTCTCACTTTCACCACTCGATGGCGGCCAATCTCTAAAATGTAGACAGGTAGTCTCCCACTGAACCAATCTTATGATGACAAACTAACCTATACATGGTATCACAGAACATACAAAAATAATATTTAAAATATTTACAGTGAATGCATGATTTTTCCTGTATGATCAGTCTTATATCGACACAAGCCTTTAAAACATCAAATCAAATTGTATTTGTCACATGGGCCGAATACAACAGCTGTAGACCAAACATGGCATAGTTTCTTGGTACTGGTGTGTATATGGCATAAACCTATGTGATTTAGTGTGTGTGTGTGTTTGTGTGCGCATCTGTGCATGCATGTATTTGTATGGGTGTGTGTGTGTCTGTTTGTGTGTGCGAACACTGTGCATACGTGCATTTGTGTGTGTGTGTGTGTGTCTGACAATATGAGCATGGTTCTGTACTAACCTTCCGGCCAGAGAAGAGCATGCAAAGCTGGTGCATGGAGCCTCCGTTCTTGGTCAGCTCCTTCTTCAGGGTCTTAGGTGAGGGCAGCGTCCAGCCCCCCTTGTGGGTGTGGGTTGGGTCCAGGCAGTTGATAGCGTTGTCTGAGGTGAAGCCAGTTGCGCGTGGGTCCTGCAGCAGACTGCCCTCGCTGTGCGTGCGGCGTCGCAGGGAGTTCTGGACACTCAACCTGCCGCCGTGCTTCTCGCAGGCAGAGCCCTCCACCATGCTACGGCGCTTACTGTCACTGCGCTCTAGGTAGGTATCATCGCTGTCATCTTCCTCATCATCATCGTCATCTTCATCATCATCCTCATCATACTCTTCGTCGGTGTTGGGCAAGGAGAGGGCATCGGCGCTGAAGGAGCGGTCTAGGCGGAGCTCGGGGATGACGAAGGAGGATGAAGAGGAGGGGGGGGCGTTGATGTCGGGGGGGTCTGACGGGGCTTCGTCATCTGTCGCCGGGGGTTTCACATCTCCTCCCTCCTCCTCCTCCTCCTCCCTCTCTCTTTCCCCTCTCTCCTCTATCTCTGCTTCCTCCTCACCCTTCCTCTCCTCCTCCCCCTCCTCCACCTCCTCACTTTCCCTCCAGATCTCGGGCTCAGTGCCCTCCATGCTCTTGCTGTCCTCCCACTCGGTGGAGGGCAGTTGGGTGGGGGGCACCTTGTGCTCCTCTCCATCGCCCAGTGGGGTGCAGACCTCCTCCAGGGGGGTGAGAAGCTCAGAGGGGTGCGGGTTGCCCAGGGTCAGGGGCTCTGAGGGGCTGGAGGGGTAGGGGTAGAGGTGGTCCTCTTCAGACCCCCGTGGCAGGGGTAGGCCTCGTCCTCCCCCCAGCTCACATGGAGGGGTGTCCACCTTGGGCTCCAGCATCTGGAGGGAGAGGGAGTTATAAACACTGTCACACCGCACATTTATTGCATATAAAAGGGCTTGATGAAGTGGATTAGAACATTAATCACATTTATTAGCACTAGGCTAAAGCAACAGTTAACCAGAGCCCTGCTGAAATGGTCCCAATCACCAAAAATCTATTAAGACACATCCCACATTATTAAATCAATAGAGAAACAAGCCTATACCAACACCAGGC